>NC_081406.1:65444393-65752414 GCF_030272615.1 Cryptomeria japonica | reverse complement strand
ATATGTAATAGAGTTAGTTTTGTCATAATTCAATTCAAAAAAATTACTTGTACAATGAACCCCTATACCACCTTGGGCATTTATGCATTTGACATAAGGCAAAGATGAATCAATATAGAAGGCTCATTCTAGCAAGGTTGTAGTACTTTTTGAGTTGAGAAAGCTTTTGTGGTGTTAGAAAAGTACTTCATTTGGGCACACCATAGGTCAACCATTTCTAAATACAATAGGTTTTGTACAACATGCACAATTGTCAAACCCATCAATAAGAAGTAGGGTTTATACATCTCTCTATCAATTCCAAAAAGATCATGGGAATCCATTTGCATGACTTCCTCTTGTTGTACTCTACAACAAAGAATGGTATGATGTGTTTTTGTAGTGATTAATAGATTCTTTAAAATGACAATTGTGATTCCTTGTAAGAAAGCAATGTCAAGTTTTGGAAACAATTCACCTGTACTTTCATCGTGTCTAGATTCATTTTGGAATCCCAATAACTATCTCATTTAATAGACACAAGTTCCTTGCGCTATTCTTGGATGGTGTTTTTTGCCTATGCTAGACACAAAATTAAACAAGTCTAAGGCTTTCATACACAAATTGATGGATACACAGAAGTGTTAAACAAGAAGATGGTGCATCTTAGAGTCTGCAATAGAACTCATAGCTCTACCACACATGATTTGTTTTAGGTTTGTTTGGGTTTCCAACCTTTGACACCATTTTATGTAGCTTACCATTTGCTACCACCGTTAATGACTCCAACTCAAAAAGGAGTTCAATTCATTGAGCACATTTGACAAGTGCAATCCATTATGCAACAAGTGAATGCAAATGCAATATATGAATAATGCCATTATAACAATAGAAATCACACATTACCAATAGGTGATTGAGTATGACAACACCTACAATAGGATAGACTAATAGGACCCTACCACGAGCTTCATCCACTTCAATATGGGCCCAAGAGCATCTCCAAGCAAGTAGGAGATAGCAATTTTGAGATTAATCTTCCTTCTTATCTTGAATATATCGTATAGCTTCTTGAAGACAATAGGGAAGGTATTTGAGTCCTCAAAAGTTATTCGTATTGGAGTATATGTGTCCTTTGTTTGTATGCCAAGAATACTTAGCGGTGCAAAGTTTTCAACTAATTGATGTACTTGTTGCAGTGCAAGTATGGATATATATGTGACCTTTGTTTGTATGCTACGAATACTTTGTGGTGCAAAGTTTTCAACTAATTGATGTACTTGTTGCAGTGCAAGTATGGATATTTCCACAAAGGTTTTGATATATTTAACCATAAAAGCTATACAATCATTGTTCATGTTCAGAATTTTTCAAAACTCGTTTCCACAATGGTTTTGAAGAATTTGACCATACAATCATTGTTTATGTTTTGGAATTTTTTGGTACTTATTTTCCGTTAATCAAAATTCGATATTGTTAGATAACTTTGACTGCTCTTTACAAAATGTATTCACAACTTCAAACATTTACCCATCCCAAATTTAACATATCGGCAAAGTCTTGTTTAAAAATATTTAGAATAAATACAATCAATGAGCAAAGCAACATTACTGTGTCAGAGTATTCCCAACAAATTTGTAATAAACACGTGTTAAATGTTATTTAGGTTTTAGTTTTCAACTATATAGTTGTTGAAAACATTAACTTGTCTCTGCAACACTAGCACTTAGCCAACTTACCTTTTCATCAAGCATTTAAGCATGTTCTGTTCTTAAAAAAATGCAAATGTAAACTGACATAGTGGAATGCTGTTCTCTTGGCCTCCTCTCTCTTCCGTAATCCCAATAATCGATCTCTTAATGGCAATACCAATGAAATACAAATCCTTACCAATAATTATTGTAAGCGATCTCCATTGCTCATTATGACAGTTCCTTTTTCACCTTCTGTTAGAAAGGGCAGCACCTAATTTGAATTACAGAATGGCCTTTCAGTGTTTCATAATGTTTCAAGAGCTTGTGTTGTACGTCACTTTTGAAAGCTGCACTATTTTTGCATCTGCATCTGTTAAGTCTGATAAGAAATAACAACTGGAACATGAAATGAGCCTTCTCTACTACTTGCGAGAACAACTGTTTGTCCTGCAAATAATTGATTTGTTTTTTTGTTCAAGTTAAAAAGTGAGCATGCAGCTCAAATGCACTCGTTCAAGAAGTGTAAAGTGTAACTGCGGTCAGTGTCATATGTCCAACTGTACGCTAACAATAAATTTGTCATGTGAGGTTTATGACAACAAAAGATACTGTGATTTGGTACAAAATACAATTACAATGGTTTTAATTTTAGTCCTAAAATTAAGTTCCTGGTGACAGTCACCATTAGCTCCATCTCCTAATGAAAATGCATTTTAATGAACAAGCAAGGCAATAACATACTCAATTGAATGTATTTTCTAAAGTCTCCAATATTTTTTGAATTTTCTAATAGTTTGAGAAGAAACTTGTATGCAATTATGAAAAATGTTTATTGGCAAAAGTAAAATAAAAATGTAATCCTCAATTGGACCACCTATTTTCTGACCTCTACCTTAAGCCCGCAAAAGAAGCATCACTGCTTTGTGCAATAGCAAAGAAAAATACGTTCTACTCGTATGGAGAAATTTAAATGCCGCACGGGGGATGTTTTCTTATCAGGTTGAACGATTATTTACAATATGTAATTAAAGATAGTATCTTTAAGTTTTACATACATAGTTTTTTTGATAAGATAACCTTCTTCACTACAAAAAATTATGTTATTTTTCATAACAAAAGCTTGTTAATTAGATTGTTAAAATAATTTGTTAAATTAGATTGTTAAAATAATTTGTTAATTAGATCTCAGCCTCACAAACTGTGAGTTGAAGACTCAGAGAGATGTGACTGATATAACAGCCAAAAAAAAGCATTCATCCAAAGGTGTGATTAGAAAGAGGGATTTGGAATCAAACTTAGAGTTACACAAAAATATCATTCTTGGTTAAGAGTAAACTGAATAATAAGGACAAGTAATTAATTGGATCTACCTTAAGGCATATGAAGAGAATAGCACTAGCTTTTGATATGAAAAATAACATAAATTCTTGTAGTGAAGAAGGTTATCTTATGATATTGCTATTAGGATTCAACTCTGTAGTTTTTGAGTCAAACTCATTGACCCATGATTCATGAGTAGTGGTTCACAAGAACCCATCTCTCATGAGAATGAATGTACACTTATCACTCATTGCATCTAGGTGATACTCCCAGAGGTGAAGCATTAGTCCTTTCTGGGAGGTCATCCATCTCAGTACTACTCGAACTCGAGCGCGTTTAACCATGGAGGTGAAGAAAACTATGTATGTAAAACTTAAAGATACTCTTAAATTACATATTGTAAATAATTGTTCAACTTGATAAGAAAACATCCCTCGTGTGGCATTTAACTTTCTCCATCCGAGTAGAAGTATTTTTCTTTGCTATTGCCCAAGCAATGATACTTCTTTTGTGAGCTGTAGGTAGAGGTTAGAAAATACGTGGTTCAATTAAGGATTACATTTTTATTTTATTTTTGCCAATAAACATTTTTCTTAATTGCATACAAGTTTCTTCTCAAACTATTAAAAAATTCAAAAAATATTGGAGACTTTCGAAAATACATTCAATTGAGTATGTTATTGCCTTGCTTGTTCATTAAAATGCATTTTCACTAGGAGATGGAGCTAATGGTAACTGTCACTAAGAAGTTAATTTTAGATTTTGGTAATTTTCTTCTCAAACTATTAGAAAATTCAAAAAATATTGGAGACTTTCGAAAATACATTCAATTGAGTATGTTATTGCCTTGCTTCGGACTGTTCTCTCTCTCGCCGCAAAGGTGCTGCCATTTGGTGGAAGGATGCTACTGAAGATCACTTGACAATTCATGCTACTGAAATTGATTCTGTCGACTCCTCTCAAGAGTATGATGCCTCATCTCGGGATGAGGTGCCCCTTACTGCCGAGGATTTTGTTGATCTTGCTCCACTACCTTCTCTAGCTGATGTTGCCCCTATGGTTGTTCCTCCACGGCAAACTGCTGCTAGTTTGTTGCAGCTTATTGTTGATCTACAACAATATGCTACTACTGCTACTGATCACAACCCTGATGAGGCCCTTCCGAACGATATTCCTCTTGATGGTCCTAATGATAGTATCGCTTGGATTGCGGTTCATCGCAAGCGGAAAGGGAAGTCTTCTTCCCTTCCCCAAACTCCTCCTTGCGTTGGGCTTGGGGTGCTGGCTTGACAGGTTTTCTTTTGCCTGTCAGCTTTGTTTGTTTGTTGTGGAAGTGCCAGTTTGGTTTGTTTTGATTTTTGCAACCCTGATGAGGCCCTTCCAAACGATATTCCTCTTGATGGTCCTAATAACAATATCGCCTGGATTGTGGTTCGTCGCAAGCCGAAAGAGAAGCCTTCTTCCCTTCCCCAAACTCCTCCTTGTCAAGGCTTGGGTGCCTCTACCCCTCCTTGCATTGGGTTTGGGTTGCTGGCTTGACAGGTTTTCTTTTGCCTGTCAGCTTTGTTTGTTTGCTGTGGAAGTGCCATTTTGGTTTGTTTTGATTTTCCTAGTTACGATTAACATGCCGTTAATGTGCTGCTCCTGATAATCTATTTGACTTTCCGGGTTTGTAAAGGCCAGCATCCAGTTTTTGCTGCTTTTAATATCAAAAACAATTGTTTTTACATTCCAGTTTACATAATTTTAATTTCATTAATTGATATAAACACAAATTCAGTCCATGTTTTTCATGTTTGAAAACATGAAAACTTACCAAATATAATTTTGGGTTCCAATTGCATGGAAGAGATGTTTTTTGGGTAAGCATGTGAAAGACTAATTATCAAATGCATTTGTACCTGTCTTCTGCTGATGACTGCACCACATTGCAAGTACGCTTACTCCCTCATCATGTATCTTTACATACGATATTTATTATAACCATCTAGCTGAACTATTCCTTTGCAACCACGCAGCAGTACAACAGGCAGATCTCGTATCCAAGATTTACAACATGAAAGCCTTGCAGGGCCTTAGTTATTCTGAATCTGTTAGCTACTACTAGTAAATTAGCAAAAGTAAAAACTATTCATTTTTAAAATGACAATGAAACTTGCATCTGGATGGGCTATTTATGAAAGATTATCTTGGCAATTACATTTAAAATCTTACTGCCATCCATAATGCCTTGGTAATAAAACCATAATTTAGCATGCATATGCAAATGCACATTAAACTATTTTACATTTAGTAAAGCATACACTCTCCAGATGAAAATATTTAAAAGGACAAGAAACACGATGAAATCCAACATTTAAACAAAGCTACACAAACTAGAATAAACATTTAACAAGAACTATTGTCAACACTGGATTTGATATGGTCAAGCAGTCAGTTATGAGTTGTACGTCAGAGATGCCATATCTCCAAGGAGATATGGCGATATGGCTGTTTCATTAATACTCGGTAAGCAGAGGAAGACCAAACCTGGCCCTTATTTGCCTCACTTTAGAAGAGTATTAAGCTTCCATTGACCTGAAAGCACTTGAGAACAATTTGTTATATTACATTAATACGCATACCTGCTCGTCCAATTATTATACAATGGTGTTAATATTAACACCTTCAAAGTATACACATCACGGTTCCTTTTTACAAGGGCTTTTTACAACAAAGATAGTGAAGCACTACCTATCTGATTTCATACCTACAAAAATTTTCATTATAACTGTTCTCAATGAACATACACAAAAAATAGATACATAATACAAGACCACAACTTTCTCTTGAATATCATATGAGACATCAATAACTTCATTACAGAACAGTGTTAATGTGGAGAGCCTTTAACAGGGCAGTTGCCATTTGTTTTACAAGCACCTGACCGCCAGAGCGCTCTCCATCCCTCCGTTCTTCAATAAGGCTTTGTAGCTTAAGGGGCAAAGCATTCTCAACTATAAGTTGCTTAGGCCGAGGATGATGCTCATAGACAGCCTGTAACAAAAATACAATGCAGAATTAAGCAGGCATTCTCGTTTTTAATTATCAATAATAAATCGTTATAAGACAATACTTGTTATTCTCAATACTAATAAATTCACTTCAACTGTAGAGTTCCTAAGTTTACTTTTGAAATAAGCCTGTGAGTAAAATTGAACAACCCTTCAACTGATTCACTTGAAACAAAGAAACAAATTGATGTAAATTAAAGGGCACAAGACAGTCTTCTTTGCAATTTCCACAACAATCTAGATTTAGCTTTTTACATCCTGGAGAAGGATCCATCCAAAACTTCTTGTTAAAATGAAATATGCCAGTTTAGAAGAGATTTTTTTTAAGGAAAGGCTGTTGAAATATAGCTAGGTCGAATCCCTAGCGTAATTAATTTTAATGTGACCCTTGGCCTTAAAATTAGTTGTATTGATATAATTGATTAATGTTTAGGGCTGAGCCCCACTTTGGATAGCTTGTAATTGGGCTAGGCCCAAATAGATATCAAAGTAACTTGTGAATGTTAAGGGCAGGCCCTATTTGGGCGCTCAAATTATGTAACTTATAATGGTTATGGGGCAAGACCTATTCGTTGTGTAACTTGTATTTAACCTAGACCTATTCTTCTTGGCGGGAATATTGACAAGGCCGACCTAGGCATAAGGGTTAAAGGCATGTATATAAAGGAAGTGACTTGAGGTCACAAGATACACATTCAACGAATATCCTCTATCTTCATCAAGCAGCAAATTGCCTTCTATAATCAGTGAATTATCTTCAGTGATAGCGAATCAGTATTAGAAGTCAGTGAACTTGATTGGAAGATCAGCAAACATAGTCTAGAGGTCAGTGAACTCCTTCCAGCTGTGAGTGAACTACTAGTCAGCAATCTGCCCTTGTGTTCTGATCTGCAATCTTCAACCAGCAAAGTAGAGTTACAGCCCAGCGAACCCTATCAAGACTGAGCGAACATCTTGCAAGGCTGAGTAAACTTCATACAAAGACAGCGAACTCAAATCTGGGCTGCCAAATTGAGCTACAGGGATTTGCTTCTTCAAATTGTTATATCTCAGATAAGTTGTGCTTGTGCCCTAGAAGGCTATATTGTAAATCTGCTCTGTGGTTAATATAATACACTCTGAGATAGTTGTTGCTGGGTTTTTCACCTCCAAGAGGGAGGTTTTCCCAGTGTACATATGTGTTATGCGTATGATTTACTTTGCATTCTGATTTTCTGTTCTATATTGCTAATCTGATTGCTAAAACTAACATGGTATTAGAGCGGGTTCCTTCTATAAAGCCTAACAGCTTGAAGGTAGATCCTGTATTCTTTTTGCAGACTAGGGTTGAAGAAGTTTAGCGTGAATGATTGGGAATCCATTGTATCAGATAGTTCTACAACAACATGACAGCTTGAAGATTGAGGGCATCGATGGGGCCGTAACAAGAGTATTAAGGCTTCAAATAAAATCTTAGAATACAGGTGTCCTTATTCCTCTACTCTCCTTTGTTTGCTTATGTTAAGAAGGGTTCGAGGATTTGTTTGCTTTGCTGTTATTGGTATTAGTTCCTTTTTGGGGTCTTAACTAGAGCATAGGGTTTTCTTGTTTTTTAACTATCTCATCAAAGATATGATGGTTTTGTACATTTGTTTTCTTCTAGCTTCAAAGTTCAAACCCTAGTATTCCTTGTATTTTATTAAGGGTTTGTATAATTGTCATCCTAGGGTTTGTGACTGTCACCCTAGTTCGAGCTTTGTCTTTGTGTTAAGAATTTGTTCCAACCTGTTGTGACCATTTCACACATCGCCCCATTTAAAATGGGGACCCCCTCTTTTCGCTTGTTTTTGCTCGCCTTTCGCTTTGTTTTTTTAGGATTTTGGTAGTTTGTCAGTTGTTTGGATTTAGGGTCAAGCCTTAGGGTTTCCATTACTGTCTTTTCAGGCCAGAGTCCAGTTAGTTTTGAGAGCTTTTTTGAGCTTCCTCTCGTAGGATGCAATTTTGAATGAAATGAATTCGCCAGAATGGTCTATTTTCAATTGGAATTTTGGGTGCAGGGTCTTAATTTGCCTAAGTGTTGATGATGAAAATATGAATTTTATCCAATTGAGTAATTTTGACCAAATTTTGAGTTTTTTGATATTTGATCCTGGGCATGGGGAATGATTTGTTTTTGCCTTGTGAAGTGATTAAGCTTGAGAAATCTTGATATTTTGGCCTGTAGGAGCAAAATTGCTCCTGTCCCTCAGTGAAGGACCGGAGCTCGTTTTCAAAAATCTTACTATCTCTGCAGGATCAAGATGATTTCTCGAATGGAAGTAGTAAAGGAAGGCGTGATCTTTCCGTTGAATATAAATTGAAGAATTTCACGAACACAGAAATGCCTCAGGAAGCAAAATCGCTCCTGTCCCTCAGTGAAGGACCGGAGCTTAAAATCAAATATTGCTTTGTCCTTGCAGGATTTTAACAACTTGACGATTTAAAAGGGTCCAAGGAGATGCATTTTACCAGTTGAATATAATTTGAAGGCCAAACATGAAGAAAAGTGGACTAGAATGCCAAGATCGCTCCTGTCCCTCAGTCAGGGACCAGGGCGAAATCCATTGTAGCTCCCGTCCCTCTCCCAGGGACCAGAGCGAAATTCTTCATAAGGCATGTCTCAGGCAAAGATCAAGCAAGTTTTATGTTTGAAGGCAAGAAAGGAGGTGAATTGAACCCGTTGAAGATAAATTGAAGATTACAAAACGTCAACAAGGGATCCAAATGCTCAAATTCGCTCCTGTCCCTCAGTCAGGGACCAGAGCGATTTTTGCCTTAGATGATTTTCTTGCCAAGTTACAATGCATTCCAAGGCATGGATGAGTGAAACGAAGTATAACAAGACCGTTGAAGATAGATTTTGAAGTTAGCAAAGTGAGATGGAACCTACAAGAGCAAGATCGCTCCTGTCCCTCAGTCAGGGACCAGGGCGATATGATGATTATGTTGCCTTTCCGCTAAGTTCAAACCTCTCCAAGTCAGTGTGAAGGGTGGTGAGGACGTTTTAAGGCATCTTGATGAAGCACGAAGTATCCAAGGTCGCCAATGTTGAAGGAATTACACCAAGACACCCAGTTCGCTCCTGTCCCTCAGGCAGGGACCAGAGCAAAAGTATTCAAATGAGGCTAAATTCGGGTTGCTATTCACATTTTGAATGTTTGAAAGAAAGTAAAGGATATTGTTTTGCACTTCGAAGATAATTGCAAGTTAGTATGATGAAAGATTTGCACCAAATACCCTAGTTCGCTCCTGTCCCTCAGGCAGGGACCAGAGCGAAATCCTCATGAAGGCCTAGATTTTGAAAATTTACCAAGTATTAAGCGGCCAAGAAGGATCAAGGGACTACGTTTTACCCAATGAAGGTAATGGCAAGTTGAAGAAGGCAAGGACAAGCTCAAAACCTTGAAATGCGCTCCTGTCCCTCTCCAAGGGACCAGAGCGATATTTACTATATTTGCCAGTTCATGCAAAGTTCATGCCAAGTCAAGGTTTTGCAAGGTCGCACAAGGTCTAAGGCGTCTTAATAAGATGATATACAAGGGTTTTAAACGTCAAGTGAATACCAATTTGTACAAAGAAGCTATATCGCTCCTGTCCTTTGGACAAGGACCAAAGCGATTTTTATTAAAACCTTCATTTTCCTTCAAATGCATGTCAAGGCAGGGTCGCACAAGGTCAAGGATGCCATTTGGAAGACTATGAACAAGGAGCAAAGATTAAAAGTTAGCAAATTTGAGCCAAGACACAAAGATCGCTCCTGTCCCTCACCAAGGGACCAGGGCGATGATCCTCCAAACATCGAATATGCCTTGTAGAAGCCAAGTAAAACAAGCATGGAGTAAAGAAACAATGTTATTACTTGCTATGTGATGGAGATTGGAGATCGAACAAGCAAGATCAAGGAAAAAACATCTAGATCGCTCCTGTCCCTCTCCAAGGGACCAGAGCGATATCACCTCAAAAGGCACTCATTTGTAAAGTCAAGTCACCCAAGTTCGAAACTCATAGCAAGAATGCCAATTCCAACGTAGGGATGGAGATTATTAAACGTCAAAAGTGCAAGAGTCAAGACCAAGTTGAAATTTCGCTCCTGTCCCTCAGTCAGGGACCAGGGCGATAAGGTTTGCATTTTTCATCTTTAAATTTTGGCGCTCAAAGCATTTTTGAATTTATTTAAATGCTAAAATCGATAAAGTTTGAAAATTCAATTAAAATAGCATTTAAAATATAGCGCAAAATATTAATTAATTGTTTTTTGCCTTGTAAAAAAAATCGAATTTACTAATTAATAAACGATGGCATTTAATAATTAATTATTAATTATTAATTTAAAAATCAAATAGAGCGCTTGGTTTATGGAAGTCGGCCTTGTTATTTATTTAAAAAATCATTTTTAATTGCCTAATTTTACCAAGGTCGGCCTAGTGATAATTGAGGTGTGAGCGCTTATAAAGGTTGGTGAAGATTTTCATTTTCACATTATCATTTTATCATCCACATTCAAGTGCGATTTGAGGAAGACAAAGGAGAAATGCGAGTTGTGTTTTAAGGTGCAAATTTCATCAAAGGAAGGCATAAACATCAATCTAAGGGGTGCGAACCTTAGTTTCATTTGTGCGAACTTGTCAAAGACATTGGAAGATCACGTCAAGGACATCCCAAAGGTGGCGAAGTTGCTATTTTGAAGAGGAGATCACGTTAAAGCCACCTAATATCAATTTTGCCTAGGCGAATCCATTCATTTTGCATTCTAGAGTTAGCTCTCTAGTGAGGTATGGCGATATGGTTTTATTGTTTTAATTTTGAATCATTGATCGTCATTGCTTCAAATTTTGAATTTTGAAATTTTGAATTCCAGCTAGCTCAATCGTTTTTTAGGAAATGATAACTCTAAGACTTATCATGATGTTTCCTAAAATTTACTCTCTAATTTATGATATATATTGCGATATCCAGTTGCTTATTGTGAAATGTTGTGTAGGTATGGCGACCCCTAAGGCGGGAGCATCCACCAGTCGTCCAACTCTCATGAAAGAAGATCAGAAGACCGAAGAAGTGGAGACCAAGATCGTGTCGAAGTGGAGCAACATTGGAGATACTAACTTGGGCAACTTCAGCACGAAGAAATTTCGAGATGTCCCTTACATTGGCAAGCCATCACCTGTCGCCTGGAGGATAATTGAAAGTGGCATCATTAAGGCGGCCGGCTTCCCTCCAGCAGTACAGTGTCATGAGTTGATGATCGAGTGTGCTCGTCATTATGATCCTCAGTCCAGAACGATCGTGTCCAATGAAGGAAACACTTTGGCGTACCTTTCAGAGGAAGCTATAAGTGAAGCTTTCCATCTTCCAGAGCACAGAGACATGATATACAAGAGCATAGAAGGAGCCAGGTCAATGTATGAAGATGATCCAGATGCTTGTCTAAGCATTATTAACAAGAACTGGCTACTCAAGAGTCGTCCACGTCTGAGTAAGATCCCGAACACACCGCACAGGATTGATTTCCAGGAGGAGTACAGAGATTTGATTACAATGCTCAACCGAGTTATAGGAGCTCCTCACGCCTTCTATTTTGAGAAGTGGATGTTCTACTTCATCCAGGTGATCGTTCAAGGGAAAGGAACAATACATTGGGCTAGAATGATTTGCCATTGCTTGGACGTACAGTTGAGGAGACTCAAGGCTACCAAGTCCTTCCACATGAGTTCATACGTCATCTATGCATTGATCAGGAGTTTTGAGTACGCAGGACTACCTCACAGAGGAGTGATTGGAAGAGGACCCGGCGAGGTCAGAGCTTGTGATTCCTATGTTCACTTGCATCATCCGCCAGGAAGCAACTACAAGCTAGTTAATGATACCTTCACAATGAACATCACAAGGACGTTGCAAGGCGGGATTCACAACAGATTATCTCACGATGCACAGAAATTAATAAAGAGGTATGGTGCTTGGTTTATTCAATTTCCGAAGTTTACTTATATCAGAGGACATGGATGTCCTCTACCTCCATACATGTTGCCGAGATATCCGACAGACAGAATTGTGTTACTCGAGGTAACAAGACAGTTGGCAGCTTATGCGAAGGCATTCAGACACAGACATGGAAATGGAGTTCCGGTACCTATCATTTTGGGCAATTCAGTTGAGGTATGTCCTAATGCTTTAGCTATGGATGACGCAGAGAAGGAGTTAGCCTTGTATTCTTTTTCAACCTTTGCTTTGAGGGAAAGCTTTGATCCACATGGACAGTTAGAGGAAACAGTCGGTAGGAAGTTTAAGCATGAGTACCAAATTGAAGATTTTATGATGAATCTCTTAGATGATCTTGGAGTGAAACGAAAAATGCATTCTAGATTGCCTTTGGATTTCATCAGGAAATGCAGGATTTACAGAGTGGTCGACCAAGCTAAGGACAGTGGCAGACATATCCAGTCATCCTATGATCGAGAGAGTAAGTCAGTAAGGTTAGATTGGAATGAGCCCGAGGTTGTGGATTTGGATGCTTTGATGGCTCCAGTCTTGTCTTGTACTCGCAGATGGGTTGACGTACAGCATCAGAAGTTGAGAGAGCAAGGCATAACTATGACTTTCACTTTCGAAGAGAAACCAGCCGAAGGTGGAGGTAGTGTAAGCGAAGGCAATCCTAATCCTAGAAATTCGGGTGAAGGTAACCTTCGAAGTGCAAGTGAAGGCGATCTCCATCCAAGAGGTTCGAAGAGGAAAGAGAGACCTGGAAAGAGGGAATCTTCCAAGAAGAAGCAAGAGGCCAGCCGGGATCGTTCATCCGGTACTTCTTCTAGACCAGAGAAGAGAACATTTCAGGTGGAAGAATCCATGGAGTCGATGGTACAGAACGATAGGCAGGAAGAAGGACAGGCACCGCAAAGGTCACCAGGTGGATCTCTCCAGGATTATGAGCTAGATGAAGATAAAGAAGATAACGAAGTAACATCTCCTCCCAGAGAAGAAGAAGTAGTGCATAAGGAAATTCAGGTTCAAGAGACAAGATCAGCTATCCCAGATTGGTTGAAGGAAAGATTAACGAAGGTGATCGTGATAGAGGACGAGGACAATGTGATTGATTTAGAGAGTCTTGTTGGACATTCCCAGGAAGTGACAGAGAAGAGAAAGGCTACCAAGATGTCCAAGATGATTAGAGATGAGACTGGATCCAGAAAATTACAGATAGCTACACCGGCAGTAGACAAGTATGAAGGTGAGATCTTAGCAGAGGAATATGGTATAGAGACATTTGAGCTAGGTCCATCCACAGCTGAGCAGACACTAGATGATGCCACAGATTCCTTTGAGGCATTGAAGGACAAGCTTAGAGAAGAAATGGAGAAGAGTAGAAAGCTTGAGAGGGAGGTCGGTGCATGGAGAACATATTTCAGCCATCTCAATCAGCCTTTAGGACGTCAGGATCCAGCAAGATCACCTATACAGGCACTTCCCCTTCAATCAATTGGTGAAGCAGAAAGATTCAGGAATATGGTCCAGCGTATGAGTACTTGGATGGATAAATCTCATACAGTTGCCGTAGAATTTGTAACAAGGATGATGAAGACTATTCATCAAGCTATCCAAGTTCTTGAGATAATCCACAATTTGATGATAACAGTAGCCGCATTTGCTCATACCAAAGATGTTATCATTCCTGTCTTGAAAGTAATTAGACACACTTCAAGGAAGGTCTTAGCGCAAGAAAAGATCATGGATGGAGGATCTCACAGTTTGCTTCAGTGGTCCACCTTACTCCAGATGAAGGAAGTTCTCTTCGAGGACATCAGTACTAGATGCAGTCATGTTGAGGAGGTGATCAACCCGATCCAGGACAGAGTATTTGAGGTACTACGTACCATTCTTGGCAGGAGGATCGAAGTTGAGACAGATGTGGATATGCAAGAATTAGAGGATAGAATCAAGGTCATCTTTTGCAAGGACACTAATATCACAGATGAGCAATATGATCAGATGTTTGCCACCATGCTCCTGATTGAAAGAACAAAGGAACTTGAATCTTCATGGGACGCAGCTCTTCTAGATGCATTTGATCAGGTCATCCACTTGGAAGAAAGTATGAAGAATCTTCCTGAGATTCCAATTGCAGAGATCGAAGGAATCGTATCAAGATTCATTGCATATGCTAAAAAAGAGAATTGGAAAGGGAATAAGATTCTAGATGATAGGTTGTTATAGATGACATGGCATCTTAATTGTCATTGGTTTATGTCTCCTAGGTTTTTGTGCCAAATTTAATATTTGGCTATGCATTTAATATTGTTCAGTAAAAAGGAGGCCATTTGTAACAAACCCTAATTAGGGTTTAGGTGTCATGATCTCGACCGTTGATCTGCTTTCAATCTGGACCGTTCATTGTAATTGAGGATGCTATTTATACCCTCATTTTCATTTCATTTGGTAATTAGAAAATAGAGATAGTTAAGAGATTAGAGAGTTTAGAGTTTAGAAGCAATTTGTTTTTGTAGCAAGATTGAGTTTGAGGAAAGGAATTCAAGCAATTGTTGTACATGATGACTTTGAAATCAATGAAATATTGAAGTTATGGTGTTTTGTTGCAACTTTCTTGGTTATCTTCATGGTTGTTCAATTTATTTGAATCATGCTCAATCAAAGTAGTGTGTTAATTTGAAGGACATAGTGTGAGACTTGATCTTTGGTAGGATTCGTAATCCAAACCACTAGCTTCTTGCTGATTGTAGGAACGCCTTGCGTGGTCGACTGGAGAATACCTGAATCATTTAAACTTCAATCATTATTGTATCTTGGATATGTACCTTCGTGGTAGTATCTTTGATCTTTGATGTGTTGAAAATCATTTTGTTACCTTAGAAGATCGCATCAATTTCAATTGAGTTGTTATTTTATGGCGAAATTGAAGTTGATAGAACCTTGCCAAGACTTGTTCATACGAAGTCATTCTTAGGGTTAGATTAGATTAGATTTCTTGCAAAACCCTATCCTTTTGTTATTTTTTGAAATGCTTCTTAGTTTAGTAAAATTTCAAGCTTTCGGAGCGTAAGACCCCTTGAGGATACAGCAAATCACATCATACCACTGGTGCTTGTCCACACATAGAGACCCTACTAACTAGAACATTGGAGTCATCCTAACTGATCCTTCATGCGAATCTTCAGCAGTTAGAGACTTTATTCAAGAGAGGATAAGATGCCTTTAGGTATTTTATTCTGTGTATGATGGTGTACAAAATACACGTCAACACAACCCTAGTTCGAGTTATGGAAGTTGGTGTTCGATTATTCTCTATTATGCATACCTCAACATTATTTTAACCCAAATTTATGATTTGCTATGAGGAATATGCAATGATCCAAATATCAATGATGATATTGATCTGAATATTGATGACGCTTTCATCCGGTGATCTGAATATATCATAACTTATAGTGGTCTATTCTTCTTCATTCATCGTGGCACATATGTTTTGTATGGGAACACTCCCTATTACATTTTGAAGTAAACGTTTATTAAATGGTAATGCTTGATTAGTTTCTGCTTTCTTTTCATTAAAGCAGAATATACTTGAGACTTTGTTCAATTTCTTGATGATGAAACCTAAGAACAATGCAGAATAAAAGTATCTAACCTATTGAACCGACAGAATGATGTGGGCACTCCCACCATGGAGATTTTGTGGCCTTAGTTCTTTTTCGTATTTATCAATCATATGTTTGTGCTCAACTATACAATGTGTCTCTTCAATTGAGTGGTTGGTGCTTACATAATTATCTTGTATTCCTTCTGATTAGTTTTACGCATTGGCTGAAAAGACAACTTGGCTTATGTACACTGTTTTTCTGAAGGCATACACTTGTTTTAGTTCTTCTGATCAATCATTATTTTTGCAATTCAATAATACAATAATATGATCAGATGTGATCAACATATGACATTTTCAGTTCTTGCACAAGCACAGTTGTCTTACTGTTATTTGTTCAACAATTTACAGAATATGGTGTAGTTTTATACTATGATTGAAGGTATTCGAATTAATCATATTATATCACAGCAACCTCATTTAGGAAGTGTGATTGATGACTAGAGAGCCACCAAATTTGAATTAAGGCAATTCACAGGGTTGAAGGGTGAAGTTCCAAGCAACCCTTGCATGTAACTCCAATATGTCATCGCTGAGCTGAAGGTAGATGATATGTGATGGCAAGGGCTGAAGGCCACGCAGCCATCGGAGATCCATGGGCTTGAAAATGGAACAGCTTAAGAACATTGGTGGATTGTGTGGGAGTCTAGCCAATAAAGAGATAAGTTCTTTTATATTTGAATCATGTTCATGAATTTTCATTAATTCATTCTATTGGGATGTTGAATCATGTTTGATTGATGTTTCTTTTCGAGAGGGTCTTGAACTATTATGCTTCAAGCTTCAGAGGGAGCTTGGGAATAGACATGACAGCCCATACAAGCTTTCAGCTCATTCCTTCACTTGCGAAGATGGTTGAAGGTATGCCATGTTCATAATGATTGTGCTATGGGTCCTTTTCGTAGAAAATGAAAGTAAGGGAAAAGAAAAATTAGCATATCTCATTCTGACTTATGAAAACTCATGATGGTTGCTTTCCTTAGTGGATTCTTATACTATGTAATCTTCATAAGATCTAGTTGTCACAGCTTTATATTAAGGATTAAAAGAGAGTTCTATGTTCCCTACAATCCTCAGTAAAATGCTTTGATGAAAGAATTGACAATATTCTATAAGCTTAGGATTTTGTAAGCATGATGCTGATCCTATCGGTTTAATGTTGAAATGCTAATTCCGATTTACATATGATTTCTAACTAGAAAGAGTTAGTTTTAGAATTTGAAATAAAACTAGGCCTAATGCATTACTCTCTAGTGTTAGAAGTATGCCAAGGATCCAATGAATTGATATCTTGAATAATGGATTGCAGTGTTTCAACAGCCAACTCTGATTCTGCAGATCCATCGGAATACAGACAGCTGATTGGTTCTTTGATATATCTAGTTAACACTAGACCGGATATTTGTTATGCAGTGAGTGCCCTCAGCCAGTTCATGAACAAACCGAAGCATGTTCATCTTGTTGCAGCCAAGCATATTCTGAGTTATTTGCGAGGCGCAATTGGCTATGGGTTGAAGTATCCAATCAACACTGTCATCACCTTGGAAGGCTACTCTAATTCTGATTGGGCAGGAAGTGTAACCGATAGGAAGAACACTTCATGAATTTGTTTCAGTTTGGGTTTTCTTGTTCTCCTGGGCCAGCAGGAAACAGTCCTCAGTTGCATTAAGTACTGCAGAAGCTGAGTACATTGCGTCAAGTGTGGCGTCAAGAGAAGCAGTGTGGCTTCACAAGCTTCTTGCTGGGTTGTTCGGACAACCTTGGGAACCCACTGTCATTCATTGTGACAATCAGAGTTGTATTAAGATGTCTGCTAATCCCGTGTTTCATGACAGGTCAAAACATGTGGAAACTCATTATCACTATATTTGTGATATGGTACACAGGGGTGCCATTCAGCTGAAATATGTCAGCACTGATGAGCAGATTGCAGATGTTCTCACCAAGCCTCTAGCTCGTGTGAAGTTTGAATACTTCAGAGAGAGACTTGGAGTTGTTGAGAACACAGCTTTGGCTGAGAGGAAGTCTCAGTCCCAGTGATGCACTAAGTTGCATCTTCCACCCTCTGCGGGCAATGCAAGGTGGAGTCACCCTCTGTGGGCAATGCAAGGTGACATTGGATTCTTCTCAGGGAGAAGTTGAAGTGAAAGACCTCTTCCACCCTCTGCGGGCAATGCAAGGTGGATCCATCCTCTACGGGTATGCATGATGGGTATCATGGAAGGAATCCATGATGTATCTTGGAACCATCCTCTGTGAGAATGCATGATGGATATCATGGAAAGAGTCCATGAAGCATGGTCACGTTGTAACTTGATTATTAAGGGGATCCTCCCTAGCTAAGAGGGAGTGTTGAAATGTAGTTAGGTCGAGTGCCTAGCATAATTAATTTTAATGTGGCCCTTGGCCTTAAAATTAATTGTATTGATATAATTGATTAATGTTTAGGGCTGAGCCCCAATTTGGATAGCTTGTAATTGGGTTGGGCCCAAATAGATATCAATGTAACTTGTGAATGTTAAGGGCAGGCCCTATTTGGGCACTCAACTTATGTAACTTATAATGGTTATGGGGCAAGACCTATTCATTGTGTAACTTTTATTTAACCTAGAACTATTCTTCTTGGCGGGAATATTGACAAGGCCAACCTAGGCATAAGGGTTAAAAGCATGTCTATAAAGGAAGTGACTTGAGGTCACAAGATACACATTCAGCGAATATCCTCTAACTTCATCAAGTAGCGAATTGCCTTCTGTAATTAGCGAATTATCTTCAGTGATAGCAAATCAGTATTAGAAGTCAGTGAACTTGATTGGAAGATCAGCGAACATAGTCTAGAGGTCAGCGAACTCCTTCCAGCTGTGAGCGAACTACTAGTCAGCAATCTGCCCTTGTGTTCTGATCTGCAATCTTCAGCAAGCGAAGTAGAGTTACAGCCCAGCGAACCCTATCAAGACTGAGCGAACATCTTGCAAGGCTGAGTAAACTTCATACAAAGACAGCAAACTCAAATCTGGGCTGCCAAATTGAGCTACAGGGATTTGATTCTTCAAATTGTTATATCTCAGATAAGTTGTGCTTGTGACCTAGAAGGTTGTCTTGTAAATCTGCTCTGTGGTTAATATAATACAATCTGAGATAGTTGTTGCTGGGTTTTTCACCTCCAAGAGGGAGGTTTTCCTAGGATACATGTGTGTTATGCGTATGATTTACTTTGCATTCTGATTTTCTGTTCTATACTGCTAATCTGATTGCTAAAACTAACAAAGGCAACATAGAAAATGGTATCAAATCATTCTCAACTATCAAGAAAATGTTCTTGTTCAACTGAATTTTGTAAGTTTGATTGCATGTTGAAGTAACAAGCAGACGGATAGAGAATCAAAAGTACACATGTTAATTTATTCTGGACCCTGTGGACGGTTTTTTTCTGATCTGCTACTCCTGCAACTAGTGTTTTTCAGTGTAACTTTTTGGGTGTTTCCTGAAAATTTCTGGGTTTTCAAAAAAATTTCTAGGTTTGCAGAAAAATTTCAGCGTTTTTCAGATTTCATCACATTGGGATTCATGCATTGAGTTCCATGCCAGAAAAATCAGATTTTTTTTTTAATTTGGAGTTTGACCTTGTTTTTCCTACCTTGTTTTTCCTACATAAAAACGAGAGGGATGGTGTCATTGACAAATGTCAGGTTGGAAAGCAATCAAAAGTTCAATGGCCAAAACTACAATACCTAGAAGTAGAGGATGCTCTCAATTTTTGAGTATTGTTGCCTTGATCCGATTGTTCTAGGCACGGCTTCTCGTCCTGCAGTGGCAGGTGAAAACCAAGACAAACATGATGCGAAAAATTGAGAGGCTCTCATGCTTATCAAGTTATCTGTCATAGATGATCAACTCCCTCAGGTGCCTTCAGGGAAAACAGCTAAAGAGATCTGGGATCTCTTGAAGGATCTTCATGAAACATCCGACAAGAGCCGAGCTTTCTTTCTAAAGAACGTGTTGTTTTCTATCATGATGGATGAAAAGATATCTATCCAGGCACATCTTACGAATATCAAGGAGATTCATGACAAGTTGGAAGCTATTAGCCACACCATGGAGGAAGAGGATATGGTAGCGATCACGCTGAAAAGCCTACCCCGATCTTACATGTGTTTCATTGACACGCTCAATATCTCTTCTACTAGTGTTGATCTAAAGTTTCCTGATCTCTACAACAAGATAGATGGAAGCAACAATTTGGCAGTAAAAATGTCAGTACGAAACAAGTGCTTACTACCAAGGACAAAGGCAAAGGTGAGTCCACTCAGCAGAAAGGACAGCGCAACTCTGAGGAAGGGTTCATGAAGAACTTCACGTGTCACTATTGTGGTGGACTTGGGCATATCTAAAAAATTTGCAGAAAGAGGTTGGCTGATCAAAAGTCCAACCAAGGAGGGTCTCAGGAGCAGGTGCAAGCTCATGCTGCAGAGCGTTCTGAAGAGGAGTCAGCCTTCTATTCTTTTTTATTTTGTAATCAGATGGGTTTTTTTATTTTTCTCCACAAAAAATCATGGGAGGTTTTGCTTGTTTTTTCCTCAAAAATCAAGGAGTGTTGTTTTACCACGTGATGTCTGGTGTTTTGTCGCATGATGTTTGATGTTTTGTCGTGTGATGTCTGGTGTTTTACCACGTGATGTTTGGGGATTTGTCATGCGACATTTAAGGGTTTTGTTCAATTTTTTCGTCAAAAATCCTTTCAGGGTGTTTGTTCCTGTTTAGGGTTTTTACCATTTTTTTTCCACAAAAAATGATAATTTGTAACTTCAGTTTTGGAGGGTTTGTCGATTTTTCCTCAAAATCGTAGTTCCAAGTTTCCATTTGGTTACCCAACATCAGGTTGGATGGGTTCTGGTAATCTTGGTCATTAGCACTTCGCAGATCCTGGGAGGGTCTCCGCCACAACAAAGTGTTCTTTTTGTTTGTGATCAAAAGACCTGCAGTGTCTTCTGTAGGGTAGTTAGTTGATAGAATGACCATTAAGGAAGGGTATTAGAATATTTAATTATATTTTAGTCACTTATATTCTAAGTCACCGCATTTGAGTTCGAGTTCAAATTTGCCAACAATAATATTCGGATGAAATTCGGCAAGAGGAAAAAATTCGAAAAAAAACCTTGCCATTAAATTCGCTTTATATAAATTTTATTTTTTAGAAAATATAAATAATATATCTAAAAAATATCAGAACAAACAATATTAAATTTGTTTAATTTAATTTATATATTTTAATTTAAATTTATCAGATTTTATAAATAAATAATTAAAATTTTGAATTAAATAATTTAAAATATTTATTTTTTAATATATTAATGTTAAATCTGACAACTTTTATAATAAATATTAATATATTAGTTAACATTATTATTTTTTTATTTTTTTTTAATCAAGTTTTGCCTAGGGGGCAGTACCCGTTATATTTCCTTCAAAAACAACCTTACAAAGGGTGAAGGAGATGAACTCCTTTGGCTACATCCCACTTGGATCAATTATACAAATACTTAATCCCATTGCCCATAGCCACCAACCTATCTCCTACTCCATCAGGAAAGAGATCAACATTTTCCTAGAGGAGAGCTTCAAACCTTTCCATACTATTCTCCTTAACAATACCTGCCTTGAAAATGGTCCAGGCCTTCTGCATCTTCTTCTTCTTCCCCTCTGCCTGCAAGCCAAAATACCCAGCATACAACCATCTGCTAGGCTAGAGACTATTCCGTCCAAGGCTCTCATAACTTCAAGATAAATGCCTTCATCCACTGTCCTGCACAGGATACCATTGGCTGAGATGGGATGGCCCAACACCTGAATAATCGGCTGAAATAGATCCTCCATCAAACGCCTGTCGTGAACATGTCCCCCGGCCCAATAGTCAGGGCCCAAAATGTCTATCACTGTGACTTTCTCCTGCTCGTTGGCCTTTTTAAACAACCGCTCCACCTGTTCTTAGGGCGTTTCCTCCAACCCGACGATCTTGCTGCATTTACAAATAATTCCTAGATGATCTCCCATTCTTCCGAGTGCTAAAAAAGAATCCCTGATTGATTCGATAAATACTGATCTCGGTGGACCTCCGTCAATGCTCCCCTTCCAATGAAGCTTGAGGCGATCCGACTGACAATACAACTTGCATACTGGCTGTGAGGGAAACACCCTCTCCCAACACCGTCAAAGCCATATGAGATATCAATCAAGTGCATTTTGTCCATACCCTGATAGGATCTTTCATTCTGCAAACATATTTTTTTTGAATGGTTGCAATTTCTAGGCATCTTGATGAACTGCTCAGGTGCCATGTGTTCCTGCCGCCAAAGAGTCAATGTCCTGTTACAGCCTCCAATTTGTACTTCGCCTTATCAATTTGCCTTCCCAATCAATGGCGAATCTGAAATTTGACAGACCTCGAACACTATGTGCAATCGTGTTACTAATACCATATCGCCTAACCTCGATGCACACTTCCTATCTCAGACATGATCTCTGTTATCCGATTCCAGATCTTGGAATCCCGGCTTTATCTGCAGCAAGGACCGAAAACAGACCGTCCAGCAATTCCTCCACATTAGACAGTTGTTTTGGTCCATCACAATCAATTCCACTGTTTGCCAGCCAATCCACCGCCGAGTTGCCCTCTCGATATATGTGTTTGAAAGAATTAGTTAACATTATTATTATTATTGGTTGATAATGTATATTAGACAACTAATATTAATTAATAATGTATATTGGATATTTAATATTGGTTAAAATTATATCAGGCAACAATATCATACTAAAATGCTTTCATTATAGGAGGTCAATCAAATCGGCCATTTTAGTTAGCATTATATCGTGCATTTTAGTTAGCATTATATTGGACAACAACATTATATCGGGCAAGATTTTAAGTTTATATCCTTTGTCTCCGACGCGGCTTCAAACCCTACCGGTGGCCAGGCACACCGTCGACCTGTAGCTCTTCCACGGCCCCCATACCTCTCAGTGGCAACAGAGAACTAGTCATCTGCCGACAGCCAAAACCTCTACCTGTTATCCAGCGAATTTTAAACAAATTTCTGCAAATTTCATACATTTTTTAAAAGTTCGCCGAATTTCGAACTTGAAGCCGAAAATTCGGCGAACGTGGTGACTTAGCTTATATTTAATTCTTTTATTAATGGTCACTTAGCTTTTTGTTTTTTAGTTCATTAAGTGAAACTATTGCTTCTTTATTAAAGACGCATACTGAAAATCACAAAAAACGCGCGAGTAAAAACAAATAAAAACGCGCCAAAAGCACGACACGATTTTTCCAAAAATAGTGGAAAAAAACCAAAAGGCTGCGGCCAAAAAAAAAACGTCACGAAAAAAAACACAAAGCCGAAAAAAAGAACACGACCCTTTGCAAAAGTTCGCGCCAAAATGGTAAAACAAGCGCTCCATCAAAATCGCAAAATCTATCTAATAAAAATCAGAAAACCCTTTGCGCGCATCTAATAAAAATCAGAAAACCCTTTGCACGCAGTGGCCAAAAAGAAAATCGCGTCAAAAAAAATGGCAGAAAAAAACCTCCTGCAGTCGCGAAAAACTCCTACACTTCTTTATAAAACCCTCCTGTAAGAAAATCGGACAAAAAAACAAATTTGCCCAGAAAAAAAACTTATAAGAAATTTCACTAAA
Source organism: Cryptomeria japonica (assembly GCF_030272615.1). Taxonomy (NCBI): domain Eukaryota; kingdom Viridiplantae; phylum Streptophyta; class Pinopsida; order Cupressales; family Cupressaceae; genus Cryptomeria; species Cryptomeria japonica. Next base: position 65,729,006 of record NC_081406.1, on the reverse strand, counting down.
AAAATACCAATAGGAAAAATTTTCGAATTACAAATTTTCCAAAAGTTTCATCCATGCTTTGATACCATGAAAAATTATTGCTCAAATAATTAAATGATCTATTCAAGAATATATAATTGTATATATAAAGTTTACAATACGATGTTCTAAAAAAAGAACAAATCGTTTAAGTGAAAACTAAAAAGCTAAATAAAGCTAAATAATAAAAAGCTAACTATGTGTCTTTAATAAAGAAGCAATAGTTTCATTTAACAAACTAAAAAGCAAAAAGCTCAATGACCATTAATAAAAGAATTAAATATAAGTGACTAAAATATAATTAAATATTCTAATACCCACATCACTGTCAATAACTCCCACTGAACCATGATACCAAGGTACACGTGGCATCGTGACAACCATGTCCTTAATGACAATCATCTATGGCTCTAACACAATCAAATATTTCACTTGCAATAACAACAACAATAATTAGAATCAAGATATCTAAAACTAGAAGATAAACAACATGCTACAAGTCCTAGCAATTGATCCAAGTACTCAAAAACATCCATCCTCTCATCCCTAAAAACCATACCAATATGCGAATGACCACAAACAAGGCCAACTGATGAATCTACATAAATACTAAAGATCTGTGGATATAGACAGTCCACATCTGAGTCTTCAATGCAACCAATGGGTAAAGATAGCCCATCAAACTGCCAACTCATAGTAAAACATGCAAACTCATCACATCAATAACATGCAAAACTGAAATATCAAAGAGGATAACATGTAGACTTTAAGAATCAAACACTGAATCACAAACAAACCTGATTTGCCAAACAAATCCACAACTGAACACCATAGTCAAGGAACTAAAAAGCCTTCTTGCAAATCTAAAAATTGTGTCCATCCAAAAAGCTCTAGGAGTCCAAACACAATCTTTCCTACATATCTACGTATCCAAGCATTTTTTTGAACTGTCATAAGTCCTGCCACATTCATTTATTTCTTTTTTCTCACCAGAGGGGATTTTCATGATGGAGCATTTCTATTGGCTTTTAGACAGACAAACCAGCCCTAGTAAAATAACCAAGGTAATGAAACAAATTGCTACTATATCTCTTCAAGAAAGTAAACAAACAAACCTTTATCAGCTTCAGTAGATTGAGTCGAGCAATCGCATCTTGATGATCAAGCCTTCCCACAAGTAATGGAGTCAGTCCATTAACAGCTAGTGTTGTATTTATACGAGCAGATTTTCTGCAGTAGCATCCCTTGTTATTAGTAAAAAGGAAAATTAAATAAAATATGTTAATAGATATGTCACCACAACTATCAATCTAGATGTAAATGGAGGGCAGCATACGTGATTATCTTAAGAAATGGCTCAAGTATATGGACAAAAGATTGTTCACTGCAACGCTCAAAGAAAGTGACCAACTTCTGGACAGCTTCCTTCTTGAGCAATGCTTGCTCAACTTTCCGATGATCATTATCATGAGCTAGACAAACTGCAAGTGAGTCCAGCGCAGTCACTGCCCAAACTTCATCATCCAGTAAGCTCAAATAAACATCCAAGCCATTGTGCATTCGCAGTTGCTCCCTGGTATAGCGAGAAGCATGAGCCATATCACAGAGTAAAGGCAAAGAAGTCTGCTTTAAGTGAGAGTCTGTAACAATGAAGTGCATTAAATGTGGAATGATGCCATTTTCTGCTGCTTGTTCTTGTCTTCTCTTGTTTATCTTACAAAGACTGTATAACGCATTGAGTGCCTTCAGATAACCCAGAAAGTTAGAATTAGTAAAACAGTATATATATAAAAGTAATTGATTTAAAAATATATGTGAAATTTGACAGAATACAGAAATTGAAACACAGATGATCAGATGGTAGCAACCATTTTGGTTAGTCAAGAAAATGGCCAAGACAAAATATAATTGTGTACCTTGCATTATATGTGTCATCGAATGTGAAACAAGAAATTGACTTGCAAAGCAAATATTTATATTCTACATAATATTATTATTATAAATTATATATCATAGGTACACATCTGATATAGTTTAAAATCAAATGTGCAATTAGGAAATTAAAACAAGCCCCCCTCCCAAAAGAATAGGCCAGAAACAAAGTTTATAACGAAGAACTTTAACATTTAAGATTTATGCAGGAAGACCATTTAATTATTAGTAGCGATTAATACCATTTTGATTATTATTATTATGTTTAAAATAACAGAAATAAGCATGATATGTTTGGGCAGGCTATAAATAATTACGAGCAGTCTGACAGAAACAGTTAACAATATGTAGTGATGTTATTGTTCAAAGGAGTTTAATCTTCTAGAAACTTACTTCACTATGTATTTGAGAAACAAGATGTCCATCATGATGCTCAAGGTGAGGGATAAGATGCTTCATTGCATCTGCCCGTTGCAGATAGTCTAAACAAGTTGGATCAGTTGATAACTGATTGATGCATTTCAAAATCTGCAAGAACTCAACAAACCCAATCACTGAATTATGAAATATGGCATAATTCCCTTGGACATGGTTGTAATTTGTAAACTGTACCATTATTTTGGAAATTGACTAAAAGACATACCTTTAAAAGAATAGGAGATTCAAACTTATTAAGCATCTGGAAGAGGCGAACTAGCAAGCCTGGGCTGCACATACTTAGCTTGACTGTTGTGTCTGCTCGAGAAAATTCCAGCAGGAGGTCTGCTACTTTCACCAAGTATTCTCTTGCAACTTCAGCATCAAGTATTGGTACCATCTGAGAAAGTATGCCCGATGATGTTGCACTCCCAGGCCTTGCATTCAGAACTCCAGACCCAGAGAGAACACCTGATGCTGTCTGTGAGGCAAGCCCAGATGTGGAAGCAATTGCCTCCCCAGCAACTGTGCCATTTCCACTCACTGGCGGTCCATTCTTTTTGTTTGATTTTGGTGACAATTTTGAACTCAACTCAACAGTTCCATTATCTCTACCATTCTCTGAAATATCTGAAACAATGTCAACCTTTTCACCACAAAAACTCCATGAAAACACTTTAAAAAAATACAAGCTTAAATCGAGTAATAATTCTGAAACCAATGAAGAATAAATTTAAAGGAAGATCACTTATAAACTGAAATATCCCACTAAGGATTTCTAATATGAAATGCACAAATATAAATATGCAGTATCAAATTTTTAGACTTCATACACATCGACCATTAATATGATTCAGATGATAAACTGATTACAGACAATATTTATCCTGATCCTATACTGAATCTCAACCCAGAACAGTGATTGCAATAGTCTGAATTTTATAAATAAAAGATCAAGCATAGCATTAGAACCATTGGAAGAAAGGACACCGCTTGGAATCATAGCATACGAAGACTGTTATTTCCAACTAATGCAAGCTAAATATGAGTACCGCCTTGCAAGCTAAACATGACTGCCACCAAGTACCACCCTGCACATATTGTTGACACCATAGTTGAAAAAATTGGACTAGGCAAAAATTTGACAGGGCCCAAAATGGGAGACGGCAAAAATTCAACAAAAAAATTGGCAACTTATAAAATTGCTTAAATCTCATTAGAAACGCACGTTTCTGCAAAATTCAATGAGGAGATGCATCCAATGTGTCAATAAATGAGTACATAAAAGAAGCAAGCTGAGTCTAGTTATATTTGATTAATTTAAGTGCAAATTGGGTACAAAATGGCATCTTCATGTGGAATGCTGATGGTTGATAGTCTGACACAAAATGAAAATAGCAAATTGTTTTGGTAAAACTAAAAGTAAATAGTACATCAAAACATTTTACATCTTCTTCTTCCCAGCTCTATTGAAAACTAGGGAAGAGGTATAACTAGAGGGTCTAGTCCTAGGAGTCCAGCATGGCTCCTCCACCTTGCTCAACATGACAGGCTATGGCTTGACCTCCATCCTGGATGTAGATGCTGGAGGCACTGATAATGATGACAAGGTGTTAGATGTGAGAAAAACCTACAATAGAGGGGTTGTAAGGGAACAAACATTCGTTCCCCTCAGAGCGAAAGTGGGGGTTGAAAGGCTATGCCCTTCGAAAAAAAAAAAAAAATTGATGCATTTGGGTGTCTTTTTTTATGCAGCCGCGTTTTAGCCAAAGACTTGCCAAGTTTTCTATACGAGTTTTTTGCTGTAAAAATTGCAGAACAAAAAAACTTGTGAGTCTTACATCACTGGTTGACACAACATCAAACTATGCCCCAATGCTAAGGATGAGCTACAACAAGAGATGAAAGTGGTGCTTGCATTGAAAAATCAAAAGAAGTTTTAAAGGATATAGACAAACGTAGCTATAGCAATACTTATAAATACTAACACATCACAAGAAACAAAGATGGATATGATAGAGATTGTGGGCTTCAATTGTTGTCCACATTTTCAAGGCACATCCATTTCATCTAACATAAGCAAAGTCCACCCACAAAGTTTTTTTGTTCCTTGAAAAACATTTAAATCACAATCTTCACTTGAAGATACCATACAATATAAGGAAAAGCAATATAAGCAGACAACTTGTGCTAGTTTTTAGTTCTATGACAACCTTCCTTTCAATGTGGCATAAAATCCATATTGAGAGAATTTGGTCACAGCTTTGACAAATGTAAGGAAAAGTACATGCCACCCACTCCATGTGACATAAATAGGTCATCACTCTAGAATGTGTCATAAATGCAAAACCAATAATAGAAGAGCAAAGGAGATAGCAAAGCATGTATCTATCCACCATATTTTCAAATGGGTGGACAAATGGATGGAGCCACACCCTCATCAACTTTCTAGTAAACTCAAATGTTGATATGGTATTTTTGATGTTTATAGATACCTAGATAAGGTAAAGAATACAGAGAACTTGAGTATAATGCTAGAGGAAATTGTGCTCGTGGTAGGCATTGAAAATGTGATGCAAGTTATAAACAATAATGCAACAACATATGTAGCAATAGGGAGACTACTTTAGGAAAGGCACCAACCTTTGTGTTGCCTACAACCTTTATCTCCTTTTTAAGGGCAAACAAAATTAATTGCGGGAGACAAGTACTAGTGTGTGACCAGGTATGTAGCAGTACGAAAATTGATTTGGATGACAAACCTTACATTGCTTTATAACCATTCTGCTGCCCACTGGCTTTGATTATCTCTTGTAGGATATGGGCAAAACTAATTGAGTAAGACTAGTGGTGCAAGAAGCCAAGATCATCACCAATTACATCTACAATCACCCTTGGGTTCTCAACTTCATGGTGATCACACCAAGGGGAAAGAGCTTGTGCAAGCAAATGTAACACGGTTTGCAATTAATTTCTTTACCTTGTGGAATATTTGTCATTTGTCTTTGAATCAAATGTTTGTGAGAAAGGCATGGCTAGATTCATCTAACTTATATAAGGTTGTAACTTTAATATGTTTGTAGGAGTTGGAGCATTTAGTAAGGGTTCTGTGCTTGGTGTATGGGGAGCAAACCCTACTGAATTATATTTATGAGGCCACGGACAAGGCCAAAGAGGCCATCCAAAACTACTACAAAGTAGATGACAAATTTCAACCCATGTGGGAAAACTGATCAAAGATGGAACAATCAACTCCATCAATCCATTCATGTAATGGGGCATGGTCTCAACCACAAATTCTTCTTCTCAAAGGATTTCGTAGATATTAATGGGGAGGATGTAGGGAGCCTATCAACATGCATTAAGAGAATGACACACAAGGTTGTGATGAAGGAGAAGCGCTCAAGCACCAAGAAACAAAAGAATAGAATCTCCACAAATATATGACAACTATTGCTGGCTTACAAACTTCTCAATATTTTCTTGGCAACTTCTTGGCGGAAAGATTGGAGTAGAAATACCACAAATCCTCAAAAGTCAATCCTCTACATTTTGTATCAACCTTGTAACATTTATGGATGTGAGTGCAAATAGAGTTTATTTGAGGCAATTAAAACAACAAAGTGCAACAAGTAGACACAAAAGCACTTCAATGACATCCTCTTTGCACATCATAACCTTCAGCTTTGAAAAAGAAAGGGGGACACAACTACTTAGGAGCCAATTGACGTGGATGAGATTAATCCATATAGCAACTATACTACACAAGATTAGGATGCCCCCATGTTTACAGAAAAAAAATTGTTGATATTGCGAGGGAAGCAAAGGATGGTGCAACACAAGAAAAAACTATAAGGTTGAACAACATCAGAGGAGATGATGATCATGTTGATCCAAAAGAGGAGCCAAGACCTTGTATTATGAGGCTTGAGCTAGATCCAACTCAAGGAGTTGGCCCCAAAATATCACTAGAATGCAAACAAGGAAGAAGAAATTGTAAATTGTTTTTAACATGCATGTATATGTAATTTTTATAACAATGTTCAATCATCATTTACATTTAGTTATCAATTGTTGTCATGTCCCCATTACAAGTGTAAGCCTTTGGGAGACCCTTAATCTATTAGTTAATTTCACATAGGCTAATGGGGTGATGAAACAGAAATAATTTAATAATCTAATTGATGTTGTTTAAAATTTTAAAATTATGACTTTTCTAATGAAAGGCAATTTATGTTTTATTATTAAAAAGGTGGTTGTAGAGAAAGTGGAAAAAAGTGTCACTACAAATGTGGCAGAAAAGTAATATTACTTCAAAAAAAATGTAGACACTTTTCAAAAATAAAGTTGGAGGAAAAAGGACAAAAAAGAAAATACATTTTCCTCAAAAATTCTACTCGGCAAGTACTTAAAAACTCGCGAGTTTTTCTTCAAGGTGAGTTTTTACGACTTTTACTCACCATAAAAACTCGTCGAGTTCTTGGGAAAAACTCGCAAAGTTTTTGGCGAGTTTTTCACTAAAACTCGGCGAGTTTCTATAAAAAACTCAGCTGCATTAAAAAAAGAGGCCCAAACACGTCAAAAAATTAACTTTTTTTTTTCCCAATCAGTCTCATTCTCTTCATCAGAATATATACATGAAATATAACATTTAAGTTTCTTATACTTTAAGTTATATTTCATGTATATAATGGCAAGATGTTTGAGAGTGGTTTCAGATCTCTAGGAGTTATAATGCAAATTCTAGGTTTTAGAAGATCTTTTAAATTTTCAGACTTAGTCAAATTTCAGTAATTAGTATGCTCCTATCAACATTCTCTCGCTCTCTCAATCTCACTCACTTTATCTGCCCCGAATTTTAGACCTATTTACCTCCCTATCACTCTTCCTCTATCCCCCTCTCTACCACTCTCCATCTCACTCTCTCCTCTCTCCCCCAAGATCTAGACCTATCTCTCAGCCCCTCTTTTTCTCACCCTTAGACCCCCGCAAGGGGTGCTACCCTCAACCTAATTTTATTTTGCAGATGCTTGGTGGCAAAGTTGGGGTGGAAATACCCCAAATCTCAAAAAATTTGCCCTCAAAATCTTATGTCAGCCTTGTAGTTCATCCGATTGTGAGCGCAATTGGAGCAAGTTAGCTCAAAAACTCCTCAATGATTTGTGCAATATAATCTTCGATTGCGCATAAGGTAGAGGAAGCAGCAGCCGGTCCCATGGATTTGGATGATATAGATCCTTACAGTGATTGGACATCATAGGAGCAACCTCCATTGTTTACAGAGGATGACGTCAATGATTTGGAGAGGCAGGCTATGGAGGAGGGGGGTGGATTTGGTTTCACACTGGATGACATTGAGGAGGATGAGGAGGATGAGGAGTCATTGCCAATGCCAGTAGAAGCTAGAGGCAGAGCTACATCCAGGATGGAGGACGAGCCACAAACTGAGTCGGACATACCGAGTGAGGAGGCACAGTCACGCCCTGTGCAGACTTCTAGGACTAGACCCTCTAGTCTACCTCTCCCTTAGTTTTTGCTAGAGCTGGGAAGAGGAAGATGCAATTGTAATGATGTATTTACTTTTAGTTTTACAAATACTATTTACTATTTTGCTTCCAGCCATCAGCATTCCTCGTGAGGATGCGATTTTGTACCCACTTTGCGTTTAAATATATCTAGACTCAGCTTGTTTCTTTTGTATTCTCATTTATTGACTCATTGGATGCATCTTCTCACTGAATTTTGCAAAAAAATGCATTTCTAATTAAATTTAAGCAAAAATTTTAAGTTCCCGAGTTTTTGGCCGAGTTTTTGTTGAGTACTAGCCGAGTTTTTCCCGAGTTTTTTTTTCAGGCCTTGGCGAGATTTTGGTTTTGGCGAGTAGTTCAACTATGAGTTGAGTGGAGAGGATGAGCAATTCAAATTATCAAATTCAATTCTCTTGAGATTTAATATTGTTCATCTTTTCTACCCTAAAACAAAAATCCTCCTATTCATTTCAGTAATTTTATTATGATTACTATTGAGTTAATCAGTTGCATAAAGTTCTACAATTTCAGTCATTTTAGTTGTGTCAGTTTTTTAGCAAATATTACAATTTAGTGTGAGTTTTTAGAGTTTGTGTATGGGAAGTTTCCAATTTTTGTTTTTGACAGTTTTTAGTTCCGGATGGAGTTGGTTTCAATATATTATTTTGATGTAATGTATAGGCAATCTTTTAATGGATTGGTTACCTATTAATATTTTAACATATTTTTTGGTTAGGCTCGCTGTACTATACCACAGGCCCAGCTGCTGCTTTTAATTTGCTGCTTATAATAAAGAGGTTGTCATACTTTATAAAGTTACTAACTTTGGTTTGAAGCACCTAAAATTTATATGAGGTAAGGTGAGACTTAAATATGGAAAAACGTTTGATTTAGAGTAGCCACTTCTATTTGGATATCAGCCACAGAACTAGGAACAGCAATGTTATCTTTCACAGGTGTTCCGTACAGTCTACATTCGGCTGTACCAACAATGAGGTTTGATAATTTATTTCTTTTTTTTTGGCTCATGCACTAACTTGTTTGCTGATGCAAATAACAAATTATTTAGGGCAGTAGCTGTAATATCAGTAATAATTTGTAAAACCTTAGTTTACATATTTAATATTTATTTGTATAGAACTGGAAGGTTTACTGCCAGTTTAGAATAGAACATTTCGAGTCTGCCAGGCTATGCCACCACGACATTAGAAGTTCACTTTCATTTCTCGCATCATAATTTTATTTGATGTGTTTCACCACTAGATTTGATAATAATTTCGTAATTTGTTCTAGAAGGCTTGCCGCCAGAACTGGCTTCAATTATTTTCAATTATCAGTTTGTAATCCTATAAGGTTTGCCACTAGAAGAAGTATTTCATTACTTCCAAATTTTATAATAATGCAATATTGAGTTTTACAACTTGCCACCAACAAGCATTTTATTATAATATCAGCCTAACCCTTTTCACCATATGCTCTCAACTTTCCCACATCATGATCTTAGTGATCATAAGGTTAAGGAACATGCATTGCTCATTAAATTGGAAAAAATCTGCAAATCATCAAAAAAGATATCGTCATCCACACCAAGCTTTGGAGGAGTCACAATCAAATCCGAAAGGCAAGTGTTGCAGCACAGAAAAACAGGGGCAACAAAGCTCTTCCCAATTTTTGAACAAAAATTTATAAACTATATATATTATTTATATCCTTTATGCGCTGTATTATTTATTTAGTAATATTATATAGTCTAAGGCACACCAAGCTTTGGAGGAGTCACAATCAAATCCGAAAGGCAAGTGTTGCAGCACAGAAAAACGGGCAACAAAGCTCTTCCCAATTTTTGAACAAAAATTTATAAACTATATATATTATTTATATCCTTTATGCGCTGTATTATTTATTTAATAATATTATATAGTCTAAGGCTGAATATATCGGTACCAAACCCTATAGAAAAATAATAGCATACCAGAAAACTCGAACTCTGAATTGACAACTTAAAGTTTTTACAAATGACGAATAATTAACAAAAGACACAATCAACAATCACAAACATGTAATAAATGTCTACAAATTTCTGATGGTCACACAAATCTAGTGCTAAAGAATTTATTTTTTATCATATTGGACACACAAGGTACCGATAACATATACTGAAACAGATTATCTCCAGGGATAGAAACAGTCCCATTCTTTGCTGAGTGCAAATGCTAGCATTTCCTCAGCGCTGGAACTACTTTCAGCTAAGAATCAGTATGTTCAAGCAAAGGGATTAAGTCAATACCTTCGCTGGAAATAGGCAAATCATCTAAGAATCTTGTCCCAAAAGGATGGCATTAAGTCAATACCTTCGCTGGTAATAGGCAAATCATCTTCAAGCGATATGACAGAAAAAGGAGTCTTAACTGAAAAATAAATTGAATTTTGGATTTGGGCTTAAAACACAAGCTCAAATTTGCATTCATTGATTGGGTGCTGGTCACAATGTGGTAGTAAATAATGCACCTACTGTTATGACTATAAAATGGCATCTCAACAAAAAAGTGAAACTAAGCAGGCAACAAACCTTCCTAAAAGCCAATGACAGTGTAGATATTGCTGAGAAAAGCATACACATTCAATTGTAAATGCTAAATGTTGAGATTAATGAGCCATGTATAAGTCTTCCTCGAATTTTCAAAGCAACACAGAGAACTGCTGCCGTGACCATGAGAAAAATAATAAGACATACAAACAGTGTAGATGCTTTAATGTCAATTAAGATAGAAAATTGGAAAACCCTCATCTTTACAGTGGCAATGAAATTTTTTGCACATTCTGTTCTACATGAGTTGGTAACTTTCCATTTATGGCAGTAGTCCTTCAGATAGATCAAATCAAATATATTGAATTGATAAAGGAGAGAATAAATAAATTATAAGAATTCCAATCACATTAACAAGCTATTGAATTGTTAGCAAATTAGCAATGACAGTCTTGACAGTCGTTTATACAAACATCATCAAAATGACAAGAAGTGTGAACCTCTGTAGGACTTTCCAAAAGTAATGGAATATTCAGACTTGTCATTTTGTTAAAAAGATACTAGACAGCAGTTCATAATGTAGTGACAAGTTAGAGAATAAAACCCTTATACAGAGATACCTTAAACAGCTGTTTTATGTTTCATACTATAACTATATTTCTAGACACAGACACTGCACTCCAAGGCCATGTTAAAGCAGACAATGCATAAATGCAGGAATGATAAAACTAAACATGTGTACACATATTAAACAGAATCCAAGTCGACCACAGCATTTCAATCAGAAGGTTCCAATTAAAAGCTATCCATACATAATCTTTACTTATATTCATTAAATTAAACAGAACCTTAACTATCCTAAAGAAAACAAAAATAGTTAGTACCTGCAAATGCAGACATTAGATAATCCAGTTCACCATTTGTCTTTCTTTCTGCTGATGCATGTTCTAGAAGAGGCAAGATACTTTCATGTCTTTCAAACCCTCCTGAGAGATAACGAATATATTCAAGCTGGCCTGATACATGCCTAGAGGGTGGTTCCTTTTCCAATAGGCTCATCAACGGCTGCACCGACTCATGCTGAGATGATGAAATTTGTGCAGTTCCAGCTAGCCCATTTGAAGACCGAGGAATCTGTTTCCATGACTGATCCGTGCTAAATCTTTGTGCTGATAGCGTTCCTCGGTGTTGCCTTACTGTATCAGCATCAAAGCGAGAGGGCTCTTGACGTCCTGAATCAAACTGTTCATGATCCTTAGACAAACCTAACAGTGGTTCTTTTCCCATGGAAGACAAAACATTTTCTGCAGGCTCTGAGGAATTAGTAACTAATGAAGGTTCTAATACTCCTGACGCTGAATGTGACTTTTCTGTTTGACCTGGGCTATATCTTGAATCAAAATGACTTAAATCTGACCTTTGAGACTGTGATATCGACATCTGTGAAGGCTCTAGAGTTACTGTTGGCATATAGTGGGGGTCAAGAGGCCCAGACCTAACCTTTGCAGGATCTAGCTGACCAGAGAATGGTTGAGCTGCATCACGATATCCCAGAGCATGACGGAAAGGCTCAAGTGGACCTGACCGTGATTGTTGTGTAACACCATCTGTTAGAGAAGAAGTTGCACCACCACCAGCTGCGGAGTCAAGTCGTGTTGCTTCATTCAAGTTGTGAAGGGTATTAACGAGCCTAATTAGGATGCCATTCTTAGCAGATATTCGACAGAAATCATTCCTGGGAGTAGGACTCTGGAGCTTGAAGACTTGCCACATGCCATCAATTGCCAAATGTACCATTTCCCTACAAAAACAAAACCCAGGAAAAAAAGATCACTATGAGAAAATCCGTGTAAAAAAGCATGGCTCAAAATTACTGAAGAATTATTAACTATCCTGAAGGTGTTGGGCAGCCCAACCTGTACTTCGCATAATCTGGTTCCAGAAACCCAACTAACACAGGCAACCCCCCACATGCAATGAACATCTGCAATGTCAGTGGACTGTCCCCAGGGACAATGAAATGCCATGGAGAGCAAATTTTGACAGTTCATCAGCTTCAAAACAAATGTACACTAATGAAGATGTGATATAACTTGTGCAAAAGATAAGGAAATATATCACACCTTGTTTGACACAACTGTTGTACAAAATATGCTGCCTGCATACGGATTTCCCTTGAGTTGTCCGGTTGAGCAAACTTCATGATAACTGGAATCTGCAAAAAAAATCATCCAAAACATCTGCAACTTAAGCAGTAGAAATTAATTAAGAGCCAGACCAATTATTACCTGGAGATCAAATTTTTAAGCCCCACATTTTAATGTGTATACAGTTGAGAAGCAATATAACAGTACAAATCATTTTAAAATAGCATTTTCCTTGCAGAAGAAATAGAACTCACAAGACCAATAAGGCAAGCATTCTCTTGGAAAGCTGCATTGTCTTTGATGAGCTGATTAAGAATTTGCAACACAGAATTTATAACCTGCAAGCAAAAAAATTTCCTTTTAAGGCATTGAAAGTTGGAAGTTCCAATGTAACAGATCTATATGTGTAATAGTCCAAAAATCCGAACTATCTAAAATCCTATTCATTTGAATTTTGTTTAACAAAAGAAATTTCTAAGGTGCTTGGTATCTTAGATGTTTGGGGCATTACACTAGCATAAGCTTGAGTTTTGAATTCACACACAAATATCTATGCAAGAAAAGGATGAGAACTTACACGATTGTTAGCCACTTCAAGCATTTCCATTAAAGGCATTAACCCATGCTGACTAAAAAATATTATTTTCTGGTCAGGACAATCCTGAAACATTGCAACAAGTTTCTGGCATGCCGACACAACCATATCCTCAGATTGTTCTGGTTTCAACAGGCTAATCAATCTGCTGACTTCTACAGCCTATCCAAAGACAACATACATTGTTCAGAAAAGCTTAAGTCAAATGTACAAAGAATATCCCATAATCTTTTCTATCAATTCAAAAGGTAATACAGATACACAAAAAAACTACAAATAAAAAATATTGTGATAAAAGCAAATATTCCAGGAGTTATAAGTAATTTTCCCCTGTTGCTATTCCCATACTAGTCTAGACTGCTAATAAAGCTATATCAAATGAATCACTACCAAGCTTCACAGCAATCGTGCTATTCAGAACCACAGCAATATTAAAAAAATTCCATAAATGGTGGACATGATGAAATTAAAAGAGTTTGTACCTCCAAAAGCTAAACTAAAAAAAAGTCACAAGGAACATTGACAGAATGTACCAGTACCATTTTGCATGCATCTTCATAAACACTATCAGGGATAGAAGCGATTATAGTCAACCAAAAAGAAACATATGTTATTTTTGGTGTTTAAGTTTAAATACCATATCATTTACAAATTACACCCATATTCTACTCATCAGTAAGAATGTTTCAGCTCAGCATCTGCATAATCAATATCAGGTATAGATCCAACTGAATATATATTTGACCAAAAGCTCAAACTATCAACACCCAATACAAACGCCAGATTTAACGCGACCCACGGGAGGCGATTATGCCATGTCACGAGTCCGCGAGGAGGTGTTGACCACCAAGTCAACAATCTCCTCCTCAACACCCACTGAAAGGAGACTTGAACCCGTGACCCAAAGCTCTAATACCAATTGTTGGAATCATTTACTGTTGCACCAAAAGCTCGAACTATCAACGCCCAATACAAACACCAGATTTAACCCAACCCACGGGAGGCGGTTAAGCCATGTCACAAGTCCCCAAGGAGGTGTTGACCACCAAGTCAACAAAGTCTATTAGCTTTAAATAATTATTGCTATCCACTTTCTTGTAAAAAATTTGAATTGATATCCCACCATTTCATGAGTACACCAATAGGCAACCTTCACCACCAATGAGTAAGAGGAGCACCACCACCAATAATGTAGTGACGCAACCACCACCACTAGTAATTATTCTGGATGGTAACCATGAGAGGGTATACCAACCAATCATAAGTCAAAGAGGGCACCACCACTAGTATTTAAGGAAAGAGTTGTCAAGCAAAGGGATCCTCACCACTAATGGATAGTAAATGTCACCAATACCTCTAAAATGATTTTAGCATTGACAGCTATGCTCTTTTTGTTTGCTCAGCCTTGAATATTTTGATAACAATAAGGTATCACCAAAATCCTAACAAGGTGCTTATATAATTAAACAATTTTTCTCCAAATTTTCAGCACAATAGAATTCTGTTTTAGGGATAGCGAGAAGATGGCTAGGGGAGGGCTATTTAAATCACAGTTGAAAAACTCGGACTCGCCACGGACTCGGCAAACCAAAAATTTGGACTTGGACTCAGACTCGTGAAAGACTCGGCAAGGACTCGGCAAAAAAAAAAAACCGTAGTTTTACAAAAAAACATAAAGAAATTAATGCATTTAGAGAACATAAGAGCCATAATTGAAACATTACAAATGTCACATACTCATAGTTTCAAACTTTAACAACTCTAAAATGTATAATACCAAGATTTCTTCAATGCTAATTAAGCTTTTATATGGAGCCTAATCAGACTCAGAGGTTAAATTTTCCCTACTTCCATCGGCACAATTTCCCCCTATATTTTTCGACGAGGGTTTGGGGGCAGCGCCCTGTTGACATGTTTTTTAGGACAGCGTCTAACACAAAATAAAGTTGCCTAACGGTCACTTCACTCTCTCTTGATCAAAGTACGATTGCATGCTAAGATTGCAAGAAATTCAAACAATCGACTCCAAGGTTCCTTCAATGGGTGGACGTGACTCAGTTGGTTGATGTGATTGCAGGTAATCCAAGGGGCCTTACGTGTGCATCGTTCTTTCACTTCTTTGCTGTGGCTGGAACTCCATCATCGGATATGGCAATTCTGCGATGCTATTACTTCGAATGGATTAAAATGAACTGAAAGTAAAAGGGAAAGGGTTCAGAAGGATCTAAATCTACTCCTAAGGGCAGTGATAACAATGAATAGTGCTCTGGTGGACAAATTTCAAATAAACCAAGCTCTGCTTCGCCAAGTTCAACTACAACTCCGCAAGAACCGGTGCAATCTTCTGAGGATATTGAAGGATATTCAAATCGAGAAAGTGCATTTGAATACCCAAAACGGTGCAATCCAAACGACTGTCCACAACCGAACTTAGCACAAGTTTAGTGGCTCAGGCTAACTTTACACTGCAACTTACAATCAGCAAGATACAAAAAGTATGAACCATGGAAATTCATCAAACACCATTACATTCTCCATTGAAATCAAAGCACTTTACTACTTCTAATCTAAGTGAGGAAGATGAAACCATGCAAGTTTTGAAAAAATAACTCAAGTGGACACCATCAGAGAACAATGTTTCACTATTATTTTCTCAAAAACTTATTGCAACAATTTCATACAAAGCTCCCCCCCTCCTACAAATGAGGGGGTCACCCCTTTATATAGGCCTCGGGCCATGATTACATGCAAACCCTAATTAGGGTTTTCCGTAAAAGATTCTCCACGCATGATGCAACAAGGTGGGAATCTCCAATTAATAACCCATCATGCCCATATACAATTAGTTCAAAAGTACCCAAAATAGCATCCATTGCGCATTAAATGCACCACCTCCTTCAAATTCGCCCAACATGCGTTGAATATTCATCCATGCAAAAATCACCCCATTATGTTATACATGATCCATCATTTCCACATGCGGCGACTGCATGCAAAAGGAATCTGCCATAAACTCAACATGCAATGACCAGGTCGCCATTTGGTCAAATATTCCAGTAATGATGCGCCACTCTACTGCCACGTGTTCAATAAATCCTCGCCATGCAAGTGGACCCCGTCGTCGTATATCCGCTCCTGCACATCTGGAATTGTTGGAGAGGGAAAATTCGATTCAGTAAGAATTTTCTTGAAGTCTCTTCAACTTTCCTTGCTCAGAGAAGGTTTTTCATCAATTCTGCACATTTCCTATTTTTTAGGGAAATTTCCAAATTAGGGTTCCGTGGTCCAGGAGAGAGAAAATTCTCCTATGAATCCAAATCTGTAAAACTTTTGAAATTTGGATGTGATTTGATGCCCGAGAATGGATTTTTCATTTTTTTCCCTGGAGGGGAAATTTCTTGTTCAGTTCAATCCCTAATTCCTTCCTTGCCTTAGAAATTTTATGTTCAATTCATCCTTGGGTGTATTTCTTCCTTGCTTGGAATTTTGTCCTGAAGGAAGGAATTTCCAACACTTAGCCAAATTTTCACATTTCCAAGAATTCCAACGTGAAGGAAGGAATTTCCAACACTTAGCCAAATTTTCACCTTTTTCAGGAACTCTGTCATGAAGGAAGGAATTTCCAACACTTGGCCAAATTTTCACCTTTTTTAGGAACTCTGTCATGAAGGAAGGAATTTCCAACACTTAGTCAATTTTTCACCTTTCCTGAATAGTCAATTTTTCACCTTTCCTGGAATTATGTCCTCAAGGAAGGAATTTCCATTACTTTGTGAATTGTCCATGTCTCCTTTTCAACATCCCTATTTTTAGGAGTCAGTTCATTGGATGGAGAAATCTGCCACGATTCCGAATCTATAAAATTTTCTCCACTTTGTCGAGATTCGGTGACCAAAAATAGCAAATTCAAAAATTTGCCCGAGGGGAATTTTGTTTTTTTATTCCTCCTGACTCCTCGGATTCCATGCCTTAGGCAAAATTTCAATCTTTTAGCTTGGGCGGAATTTTCATCATGTCCATGGATTCATGGATTTTTCCACTTGTGAATGCCTTCTTGAATTCAGCGCCCCAACCCAGCCTTGGGCGCATTTTCGCTTTGTCCATGGACTAACGGATTTTTCCACTTGTGAATGGCATCTTGGTTTTGACGCCCCAGTCCAGCCTTGGGCGCATTTTCACTTTGTCCATGGACTGGTGAATTTTTCCACCTATGAATGGCATCTTGGTTTTGGCGCCCCAGTCCAGCCTTGGGCGCATTTTCACTTTGTCCATGGACTGGCGGATTTTCCCACTTGTGAATGCCTTCTTGGATTCAGCGCCCCAATCCAGCCTTGGGCGCATTTTGGCTTTGTCCATGGATACATGGATTTTTTTCACAAGTTCCAGGCTCTTCGTCAGGATATAGATATGAAATATAACATTTAAGTATAAGTGGCATCTTCAATATGTCTTTTTCCTTTCTTATACTTTAAGTTATATTTCATATATATTGTCAGGATGTTTGAGAAAGGTTTCAAGTCCATAGGAATCATAATGCAAATTCTGGATTTTGGAAGATCTTCCAAATTTCCAGATTGAGTCAAATTTCAGGCCATTTTCGGATCAGGATGACATTGGTGGATTGATGTGAATTTCTAGACTTGGA
Source organism: Cryptomeria japonica (assembly GCF_030272615.1). Classification (NCBI taxonomy): domain Eukaryota; kingdom Viridiplantae; phylum Streptophyta; class Pinopsida; order Cupressales; family Cupressaceae; genus Cryptomeria; species Cryptomeria japonica. The sequence goes on along the minus strand of NC_081406.1, from coordinate 65,711,197 downwards.
TGATTTTGCATGCTTTCCTCTTCTAGAATAGGAGTTCCAAACCTAACCATTTTTTTGACCCAAATTGTCTGCCTTCTGACTCTTCCGGATTTAGAAATGGTCTTCAGGAACGTTCAGTCTTCAACATCTTCAGAGATATTCAGCTTTCAGTGTTTTCCTGTGAAGATCCTGCCAAAAATAGATTTTCCCAAATAGTAAGTGTTTCAAAAATGTCAAGGTTTGGGCAAAATAGGTCAGAAAAGCACTTACTAAAAATAGAAACTTACTAAAAATATTGAGTTTAATTTTTGGCAAAATTAGACCAATCCGGGACTCAATAAAATCCCTAAAAAATAGGAACTTTTTAAAAATAGAAAGTTGCTCCGTTTTGGCTCAAATTTTACTGGGAGGTTCCTTGAAGGGTCCTAATTCTAGTTGTATGTTCAATTTTTCCAAAACCCTAACAGAAACCCCTAAAATCTAGGACAGAAGGCAAAAACCCTAAAATTCACAAAACGAGTCCTAGACTTAGCCGAATTCGCTCAAACAAAAAGCAGATTTAATCAATATGACCCCCAAACACTTGCAAAGCAGAGAGATTGACAAGACTGCTATGAAAAGACCACAAAAACGCAAGCCAAAAAACCGGGAGGGCGTAAAAAGAAAGGGGGTCCCCATTTGCAATGGGGTGATGTGTGAAAACGTCACAACACGCCCCCAAGTTGGGGTCAAGGGGCATCGCCCCTTGCGCGCTCCCTGTCGCGATATAGAGCGAGGTTGAGGGGCAGCGCCCCGCGAGGCCAAGAATACTTTTATTATTTTATAAAGGCGTCGGGTGTTATTTTTCTTTTATTTTTCACTCCCTCAGTTATGCCAAATGAAGGCAATTTTTTTTTTAAAAACTCAATTTTAAAGCTTGCATGACTTTTTTTCTGGGTCGCGCGAGGCCATGCAAAAGACTCGCGCGAGTCCTTGCAAAAGACTCGCGAGTCTTTCAGATGGAGTCGCCAGGACTCGCCTTGCAAGTCCTTGGCGAGTCGACTCGTGGCTCCCATGGACTCACGAGTCCGTGGCGAGTCCACGAGTTTTAAAACTATGATTTAAATAACTTGTACATACTAAAAGCAGTTAATATCATAAAAAATAAAAATGCAATATGCTAAATTTGCAGAGACAACCCTCTAACTTTTACCTTTTAATGGGGTACATTTCTTTCCCTTAAAAGTTAAAAACTTTTTCATATTTTGTGCACCAAACGAAGCAAACTGTCCAGTTTTGGAATGGGAGAATATCCCCTCCAAGGTTTGAAACATCAACTTGCCTCCCTGTTGACGTGTATTTTGTACACGATCATACACAGAATAAAATACCCAAAGGCATCTTATCCTCTCTTGAATAAAGTCTCTAACTGCTGAAGATTCGCATGAAGGATCAGTTAGGATGACTCCAATGTTCTGGTTAGTAGGGTCTCTACGTGTGGACTTCAACAAATTGCCTATATAACTCAGCTGGTGTGGTTGGGATACCAAATTTGGCAATGAACGCATCTTTCATCGCGTCCCAAGTCCTGATGGACCCCGTAGGCAAGTGAATGAACCAAAAGTATGCCTCTTCTCCCAACGAGTAGGGAAAAAGCCTGCATGCCACATCTCCATATTCAATTTGTCTGTTACGAAGAAGGTCTTCGAACATCTTGATATGATCTTCTGCCGTGCGATGGAAATCACTGACATTGAACTTGGAACAAAAATGCTCTGGATTCTTTGGCATATCATGATAAACTACAAATTCCAACGGTGATGGATTGTTGACTAGCCAAGTCGCACCATTAAGTATATGAGGAGGAGGAGGAGGAGGCGGAGCACGTTGAGCCATCGTACTCTTTGAAGCTTGAGAGTTTGAAACTGAATTTGATGAACTAGCTTGGCTTTTTGTTTGAGAAATTGCTTGGATACTGGATTGGATCGCCGCTTGTACTTGTTCTTGAAGAACTTGTGATGATTCAGGGGATCCTTCCAATCTCAGTCCGAATTCTTTGGGAGTGTCTTCTCTTTTAACCCGCTTCGCCTTTGAAGTAAACTGAAGTTCGCCTAGATTCTTGATGCCTGGTGTCAACCTCAATAGCCTTTGATGTTTTTCGGGCGAGAATGAACCAATGCGATCCAGCGTGAAGTCTTGCGAAGATTATTGTGGATTCCTTTGATTGCGAAGTTCTCTAGCTATGACCCTTTGATGTTCTTCGGCTCTATCTTCTTCTTGTTCCAAGATGATTCTTACTCTATTATACTCAACTTCACTTCTTCTTACGTTCCACGCTACTTGATTCAATCCTGAAACGATATCTTCTTGAGTATTGCCTATCTGCAAATTTGGTTGCACTACTTGATACAATCCTTCATGTGGCAACACCATCGTACTTCATGATCATGTTTGCAATGTAAAAATCTGAGCTTTCGGAAATTCGGGAAACTGCCCTCCTTCTAGCGCCAATTCTGTTGACGCGGGAGGAGGGACAAAAGTCCTGCACAACTCCTTGCGAATATGATTATCTATGAACAGCTTGATAATGATCGAGGCATGATAGTACTCGCCCTCCTTCTAGCGCCAATTCTGTTGTGCGCGGGAGGAGGGTGAAAAGAAGCCTTTAAGATTACTCCTGCAGACACGAATTGATAGAAACTGAAGTCTAGCTCTTTAAGCATTCATCGAGATCATGCCCTCCTTCTAGCGCCAATTCTGTTGACGTGTATTTTGTACACGATCATACACAGAATAAAATACCCAAAGGCATCTTATCCTCTCTTGAATAAAGTCTCTAACTGCTGAAGATTCGCATGAAGGATCAGTTAGGATGACTCCAATGTTCTGGTTAGTAGGGTCTCTACGTGTGGACAAGCACCAGTGGTATGATGTGATTTGCTGTATCCTCAAGGGGTCTTACGCTCCGAAAGCTTGAAATCTTACTAAACTAAGAAGCATTTCAAAAAAAAAAAAAAAGGATAGGGTTTTGCAAGAAGTCTAATCTAATCTAACCCTAAGAATGACTTCATGTGGACAAGACTTGGCGAGATTCTACCAACTTCAATTTCGCCATAAAATAACAACTTAATTGAAATTCGTGCGATCTTCTAAGGTAACGAAATGATTTTCAATGCATCAAAGATCAAAGACACCACCACGAAGGTACATATCCAAGATACAATAATGATTGAAGGTTAAGTGATTCAAATATCTCCAGTTGACCACGCAAGGCGTTCCTACAATCAGCAAAAAGCTAGTGGTATGGAAAGCGAATCCTACCAAAGATCAAGTCTCACACTATGTCCTTCAAATTAACACACTACTTTGATTGAGCATGATTCAAGTAAATTGAACAACCATGAAGATAACCAAGAAAGTTGCAACAAAACACCATAACTTCAATATTTCATTGATTTCAAAGTCATCATGTACAACAATTGCTTGAATTCCTTTCCTCAAACTCAATCTTGCTACAAAAGTGAAAATTGCTTCTAATCTCTCTAATACATCAAACTTTCTCTCTTCTCTATTACATTACTATTCTATTCATGAAAATGAAAAATGAGGGTATAAATAGCATCCTCAATTACATTGTATGGTCCAGATTGAAAGTAGATCAACGGTCAAGATCATGACACCTAAACCCTAATTAGGGTTTGTTACAAATGGCCTCCTTTTTACTGAACAATATTAAATGCATAGCCAAATATTAAATTTGGCACAAAAACCTAGGAGACATGAACCAATGACAAATAAGATGCCATGTCATCTATAACAACCTCTCATCTAGAATCTTATTCCCTTTCCAATTCTCTTTTTTAGCATATGTAATGAATCTTGACACGATTCCTTCGATCTCAGCAATTGGAATCTCGAGAAGATTCTTCATACTTTCTTCCAAATGGATGACCTGATCGAATGCATCTAGAAGAGCTGTGTCCCATGAAGATTCAAGTTCCTTTGTCCTTTCAATCAGGAGCATGGTGGCAAACATCTGATCATATTGCTCATCTGTGATATTAGTGTCCTTGCAAAAGATGACCTTGATTCTATCCTCTAATTCCTGCATATCCACATCTGTCTCAACTTCGATCCTCCTACCAAGAATGGTACGCAGTACCTCAAATACTTTGTCCTGGATCGGGTTGATCACCTCCTCAACATGACTGCATCTAGTACTGATGTCCTCGAAGAGAACTTCCTTCATCTGAAGTAAGGTGGACCACTGAAGCAAACTGTGAGATCCTCCATCCATGATCTTTTCTTGCGCTAAGACCTTCCTTGATGTGTGTCTAATTACTTTCAAGACAGGAATGATAACATCTTTGGTATGAGCAAATGCGGCTACTGTTATCATCAAATTGTGGATTATCTCAAGAACCTGGATAGCTTGATGAATAGTCTTCATCATCCTTGTTACAAATTCTATGGCAACTGTATGAGATTTATCCATCCAAGTACTCGTACGCTGGACCATATTCCTGAATCTTTCTGCCTCATTAATTGATTGAAGGGGAAGTGCCTGCACTGGTGATCTAGCTGGATCCTGACGTCCCAAAGGTTCATTGAGATGATTGAAATATGTCCTCCATGCACCGACCTCTCTCTCAAGCTTTCTACTCTTCTCCATTTCTTCTCTAAGCTTGTCCTTCAATGCCTCAAAGGAATATGTGGCATCATCTAGTGTCTGCTCAGCTGTGGATGGACCTAGCTCAAATGTCTCTACATCATATCCCTCTGCTAAGATCTCACCTTCATACTTGTCTACTGCCGGTGTAGCTATCTGTAATTTTCTGCATCCAGTCTCATCTCTAATCATCTTGGACATCTTGGTAGCCTTTCTCTTTTCTGTCACTTCCTAGGAATGTCCAACAAGGCTCTCTAAATCAATCACATTGTCCTCATCCTCTATCACAATCACCTTCGTTAATCTTTCCTTCAACCAATCTGGGATGGCCGATCTTGTCTCTTGAACCTGAATTTCCTTATGCACTACTTCTTCTTCTCTGGGAGGAGATGTTACTTCGTTATCTTCTTTATCTTCATCTAGCTCATAATCCTGGAGAGATCCACCTGGTGACCTTTGTGGTGCCTGTCCTTCTTCCTGCCTATCGTTCTGTACCATCGACTCCATGGATTCTTCCACCTGAAATGTTCTCTTCTCTGGTCTAGAAGAAGTACCGGATGAACGATCCCGACTGGCCTCTTGTTTCTTCTTGGAAGATTCTCTCTTTCCAGGTCTCTCTTTCCTCTTCGAACCTCTTGGATGGAGATCGCCTTCACTTGCACTTCGAAGGTTACCTTCACCCGAATTTCTAGGATTAGGATTGCCTTCGCTTACACTACCTCCACCTTCGGCTAGTTTCTCTTCCAAAGTGAAAGTCATAGTTATGCCTTGCTCTCTCAACTTCTGATGCTGTACGTCAACCCATCTGCGAGTACAAGACAAGACTGGAGCCATCAAAGCATCCAAATCCACAACTTCGGGCTCATTCCAATCTAACCTTACTGACTTACTCTCTCGATCATAGGATGACTGGATATGTCTGCCACTGTCCTGAGCTTGGCCGGCAACTCTGTAAATCTTGCATTTCTTGATGAAATCCAAAGGCAATCTAGAATGCATTTTTCGTTTCACTTCAAGATCATCTAAGAGATTCATCATAAAATCTTCAATTTGGTACTCATGCTTAAACTTCCTACCGACTGTCTCCTCTAAATGTCCATGTGGATCAAAGCTTTCTCTCAAAGCAAAGGATGAAAAAGAATACAAGGCTAACTCCTTCTCTGCGTCATCCATGGCTAAAGCATTAGGACATACCTCAACTGAATTGCCCAATATAATAGGTACCGGAACTCCATTTCCATGTCTGTGTCTGAATGCCTTCGCATAAGCTGCCAACTGTCTTGTTACCTCAAGTAACACAATTCTGTCTGTCGGATATCTCGGCAACATGTATGGAGGTAAAGGATATCCATGTACTCTGATATAAGTAAACTTCGGAAATTGAATAAACCAAGCACCATACCTCTTTATTAATTTCTGTGCATCCTGAGATAATCTGTTGTGAATCCCACCTTGCAACGTCCTTGTGATGTTCATAGTGAAGGTATCATTAACTAACTTGTAGTTGCTTCCTGGCGGATGATGCAAGTGGACATAAGAATCACAAACTCTGACCTCGCCGGGTCCTCTTCCAATCACTCCTCTGTGAGGTAGTCCTGCGTACTCGAAGCTCCTGATCAAGGCATAGATGACGTATGAACTCATGTGGAAGGACTTGGTAGCCTTGAGTCTCCTCAACTGTACGTCCAAGCAATGGCTAATTATTCTAGCCCAATGAATTGTTCCTTTACCCTGAACTATCACCTGAATGAAGTAGAACATCCACTTTTCAAAGTAAAAAGCTTGAGGTGCACCTGTGACTCGGTTGAGCATTGTAATCAAATCTCTGTACTCCTCCTAGAAATCAATCCTGTGTGGTGTGTTCGGGATCTTGCTAAGACGAGGACGACTCTTAGTAACCAGTTCTTGTTGATGATGCTTAGACAAGCATCTGGATCATCTTCGTACATTGACCTAGCTCCTTCTATGCTCTTGTATATCATGTCCCTGTGCTCTGGAAGATGGAAAGCTTCACTTATAGCTTCCTCTGAAAGGTACGCCAAAGTGTTCCCTTCATTGGACACGATCGTTCTGGATTGAGGATCATAATGACGAGCACACTCGATCATCAACTCATGGCACTGAACTGCTGGAGGGAAGTCGGCCGCCTTAATGATGCCACTTTCAATTATCCTCTAGGCGACAGGTGATGGCTTGCCAATGTAAGGGACATCTCGAAATTTCTTCGTGCTGAAGTTGCCCAAGTTAGTATCTCCAATGTTGCTCCACTTCGACACGATCTTGGTCTCCACTTCTTCGGTCTTCTGATCTTCTTTCATGAGAGCTGGACGACTGGTGGATGCTCTCGCCTTAGGGGTCGCCATACCTACACAACATTTCACAATAAGTAACTGGATATTGCAATGAATAACATAGATTAGAGAGTAAATTTTAGGAAACTTCATGATAAGTCTTTGAGTTATCATTTCCTAAATAACGATTGAGCTAGGGGAATTCAAAATTCAAAATTCAAGATTCAAGCTATGACGATCAACGTTCAAAATCAAAACAATAAAACCATATCGCCATACCTTTCCCGATAGCTAACTCTAGAATGCAAAATGAATAAAATCGCCTAGGCAAAATTTGATATTAGGTGGCTTTAACGTGATCTCCTCTTCAAAATAGCAACTTCGCCACCTTTCAAGTCTTTGACGTGATCTTCCAATATCCTTGGCAAGTTCGCTCAAATGGAAACTTCAAGTTCGCACGTACTCTCCTTTGATGAAATTCGCACGTTAAAACACAACTCGCATTTCTCCTTTGTCTTCCTCAAATCGCATGTAAAGATGATTAAATGACGATGTGAAAATGAAATCTTTCACCTCCCTTTTATAAGCACTTATACCACCCATCCTTTTAGGCCGACTTTTTGCAAAATAGAGCAATTAAAACGATTTATAAATAAATAATAAAGGCCGACCTTGATAAAATAAGCCCAATCCAAGCGCTCCATTTGATTTTTTATTAATTAATAATTAATTATTAAATGCCTTTATTATTTAAATTGTCAAATTCGATTTTTACAAAGGCAAAAATAATTAATAAATATCAAACGCAATATTTAAATGCTAATTAATTGAATCTTTTAATTTATCGAATTTTAGCATTTAAAATAGATTCAAAAATATTTGTTTAAGCGCCAAATTTTGAAGATGAACAATACATACCTCATCGCCCTGGTCCCTGACTGAGGGACAGGAGCGATTTTGCAATTAGGTCCATCTTTCTTCATGTTTGTGCCTTCAAATTATATTCATCTGGTAAAATGTACTTCCTTGGACCTCTTCAAATCGTCAAGTTGTTAAAATCCTGCAAGGACAAAGCAATATTTGATTTTGAGCTCCGGTCCTTCACTGAAGGACAGGAGCGATTTGCTTCCTGAGGCATTTCCGTGTTCGTGAAGTTCTTCAATTTATATTCAACGGAAAGATCACGCCTTTCTTTATCACTTCCAATTCGAAATTCATCTTGGCCCTGCAGAGACAGTAAGATTTTTGAAAACGAGCTCCGGTCCTTCACTGAGGGACAGGAGCGATTTTGCTCCTACAGGCCAAAATATCATGATTTTACAAGTTTAATCACTTCACAAGGCAAAAACAAATCATTCCCCATGCCCAGGATCAAAAATCAAAAAACTCAAAATTTGGTCAAAATTACTCAATTGGATAAAATTCATATTTTCATCATCAACACTTAGGCAAATTAAGACTCTGCACTAAAAATTCCAATTGAAAATAGACCATTCTGGCGAATTCATTTTATTCAAAATTGCATCCTACGAAAGGAAGCTTGAAAAACTCTCAAAATTGACTGGACTCTGGCCTAAAAACGACAAAATAGAAACCCTAAGGTTTGACCCTTAAATCCAGACAACTAACAAACTACCAAAACCCTAAAAAGCAGAGAAAAAGAACAGGCAAAACGAGCAAAAAGAAGGGGCCCCCATTTGCATGGGGCGATGTGTGAAATGGTCACAACACTCCCCAAGATACATTCCCATGTAATACTTGAATAAACTCCCTCATCCCTTGTTAAGTGCTCCTCTCTAATTGTCAAGCCCTTCAACATGAACACTAATGAACCACTCATCTGATGCAAAGGCTTGAGATTCTAAATAGACTCCATGTATCTTGTGGTGGATATTGTATGTTTTGATCACTAAACGACAAATCAGATCCATTCAAACACCATATACTTTTATTAAAGATTGTGATGCAATTATCATTTTAAAGAAATTCAAAAAGAAGATCATTAAATACAATCCAATCCAAGTGCGACGATTCAATTACAATAGAAGAATGACAAAAAAAATGGGCTTGGGTTTGCTTATACAAAAATCAAATAAAAGATATATGATATCGCTTGTGGAGCATTTCGTGTTTCTTTTCCATCGAAAATGGAAACCCTACTCTGAAGACGACAAACGAGGGCATGCATCACGCAATATGCCTTGCTGCGATTTGCAAAAGGTTTGCAGTAGATAAGCAATAGGTTCGGCAACAAGGAGTGCCACAGATAACAAAAGGTTATGCCACAAGAACATTTAGGGAGGGAGTAGATTTGAACGAAGAGGGAGCGGACCTTTCCCAGATGAAGACGCAGAGCATGGACGCGGCATTCAAGTCTTAAAGGCTCTCATCGGCCCCCACACGAGGCTGAAGGGTTTTTCTCCTATCTATTAGTACTCTCATAATGCCCTCATTCACATCCTTGGGGTTAGCTTTTTAGAATCAATATTAGTCAAAGGCTTACTGTTGGTTAATAGTTATTGTTTCTCTGTTTTGGCAACACACTTGCATTTAATTCAAATTGTCTCAATTCTTTGCTTATTGCATTCTGGTTAAAACTACTTAGTAAGATCTAGAGGGTGATGTTGAGCCCCTCAACAAGGAAGATGTTAATAAAATACCACTAAGAAAAGAAAAGAAAAAAAGACCTTCCAAGAAGCGATGATAGGGCACTATATCAAAGTGTCAATGTCTACAAAATTTGTAACCCTCAATGATGGAACACGCAATGAAGAGGAGTTGATACCTAGAGAACAAGGTAAACACTCTCCGCATAAACTGGTTATATCCCCAAACCCCAACATGGTGCATGCGATTAATAAAGAAGAATTCAACCTTAAAAATATAGCCATTTTCTTTGTTGTTGTAATTAAAGATAGAATACCTGCAAGAAAGCTTTTAGATCAACGGTTTAACAATATTTGGTTTGAGAAATTAGGAATATAGTTCTCCTTCTACCGTATGATTCAAAAAGGTTTATTCTTGATTATTTTAAAGAGCACGAAATCCAACAAAAAATTATAGAAAGAACACATTGGACAACTGGACACTCAATCTTTAGGTCCATCTCTTGGTCTCCTAAATTGATATCTAAGGAGGTCTTGGCCCTTTCCTACCCAAGATGGGTTATGATCAAAAATGTTCCCCCCCCCCCAAATTATGGGTTTTTTTTGACTCAACTAGTTTCTCAGTTTGGCAAAGTTTTAAGCGTTGAACAAACAAATGCAACCCTTACGCATATGGATGCGAAAGCCCTAACCTCACTGCATCCTAGTGTAGATATTCCAAAAATAATCAAGATTGAATTTGCAAATAAATCATTATCATGTGGTGTTGAATTTTTAGGTGCCTTGAACACCTGCTCCATTTGTAAGGAAGAAGAGCATCTACAGCATAATTGTCCCATCATTAAGAGAAATGTTGGTAACCCTAAACCAATATAGAAAGTTGTTAATAGGAGCCCTTCTTCTGATAACCATGGTAATCCTAGTGTTAGTATTGATCTTTCTTCTGGAAATGTCAATGAGCCCCTAGACTCGAGTGGCCCCTTGGATTCTAGTTGTGTCACCCCCTATTATTCCCAATCGATATGTACCTAGCCCCATTCATTTTGCGTCGAATGATCTACCCTCGTTCTAGGTTGTTGCTCAACCTAATGGAGATGCATTGCCTAAGCTTGGCTCCGGCAACTCTCAAAGGGTTGCCACCAGTACTCCTTGTGTCTCTCAATTTTCCTCTGTTCCAACCCCCTCTCATCCCCCCACTCCAATCTTGGGTTTTAAAAAGAATGCCCAAGCTCTTGTTGTTGATGAAAGCAAAGCTAGGATTGCCAAGAAAAAGGAAGATAAGAATAAGTCTCAAATTTGACTAAGTCTGAAAATTTATAAGATCTAAATCCTTCAATGCTAATAGGAGCCTATTGATTATTGAAACTTGAACTAAAGTGAGTAAGATAGAGAGAGCGAGAGAATGCTAATAGGAGCCTGCCAATTACTGAAATTTGACTAAGTCTGAAAATTTATAAGATCTTCAAAAACCTAGAATTTGCATAATAACTCCTAGAAATTTGAAACCACTCTCAAACATCCTACCAATATACATGAAATATAAAACTTTTAGGCTTTTAGCCAACTTCATTTCATGCTTCTTCCCTTGGGCTCTCAACACAAACCTTTTGCAATAAACTTGAGTGTTTCCTTGCCTCCTTGTGCCCTCTGAGCAGCACATTGCCTTCATACTTCTCCGCACTGCTTTCATTGTAACATTCCTTTCTTTTCTTACCTCCAAACATCATGCACATGCTCCTTCTCAATGCTATATTTTCTTGTGTACTTCGCTTTAATTGTTTTGACCCTAAGGCCCTCAAAAACACTTGCATTAGTTTCCGGCTGCAGCAGGTTTTGCCTTGAGACAAGATGCCCCTACATCACCTATGCAATTCCACATATATACCTATACATGTACCTAAAATGTCTCAAACACATACCTGGCCCATTTCTAGGCCTATTTGACATAAAAGTTAAATAATAACATCTGTTCTGTTTAAACCTAAATATTTTCAATGCTTTAAAAATTCAACTAAAGGAAACCAATATTCTATTTCAGCACTCTTAGCATCTCTAGAATCTGCTTTTAGTGCTTGAAGCTTTCTTCCCTATTCACATTGAAAATTATAGCAATATCATAAATTTCAACCATGTATTTGATTCATCAATCACCAACAAGAATGTATATATATATACTAAGTCACAAGGTTCGAATTTGAATTCAAATTCGACAGCCATGAAATTCGACAAGGGAAAAATTCGAAAAACAAAATTCGGATAAAATTCGCCTTATATAATTTTGTTTATTTTAAATATATGTATACTTCTAATAAATTATCAAAATAGCTTAACATTGCTAAATCCGACGGTGACCCAGCAGTTGCAGACACCCGCGACCCAGTAGATACAAAGCACATACAAAGAATACCCACGACCAGCGGAGTTGTGTGTTTAGAGGTGGATAGCAGCGCTTTATAGAGAAAATCCACCAAAAGTCTTAAAAAAAACCCTAAACGCTTTTCAGAAACCCTCGAAAACGCTTTTTAAATTTTAACAACAGCACAGAACTTCATACTTTGCAAAAATTGCATTATAGATTGTATGCCATGATCAATTTTTAAAAACTGATGCAACAAGGCTTTTTAACAAATGTAACAGTTGGAAAAATGTATTAACTGTCATAGAAAATAATATGGTAATTGGTATTATCAATTTCCAGCTGAAATTGAAAAGGAATATTTGACAGACTCTTCTGAACTAGTACTCTTCTGAACTAGTATAAATTGAGTATGGCAAGTGTAGATTAGCAGTCCTCTTTAGATTTACAGACATGTAGTGCATAATGACAGTAGTTTGTGTAACATAAATTGGATTATAATGACTCATAATTAAAAATAACATAAAAGAAAAAAGATATAAAGAAACACTAAAAGGAAAAATTAATACCTGTATAGGGAAAATATCCCTGCCTGCCATTTTTCCCTCAAAGCCCTGCAGATAAAAAAGTAAAGGTATAGTTATAAAATAGGGTAGGGAAGGAGACTCAATTCAACTGCGATCTCAACAGAAACTTAAAAAAATTTGAACACAAACATTAAACTGAAGGGCATGATGCATTTCCAACCTCCATATTTTTCTGTCATTTCCATCTATTACAGTTGCTAGTTACTAGTTTGTTAGAAAGCCCAGCAAAAGTAATTTAATGATAGCATGTATACAACTTACAAGTCCACTTATTCCAATGCCATCCTCTTTAACAACATCCAACATCAAATCAAATAAAGCATTTCCATTTTTCCTTTCTCCTCTACCATCTATTTGCTTCTGAGCCATCCTTTCTCTCAATTTTTCTGCTAGATCATTTTTTCCATACTCGGATAAATTTGAACTACCCAAATTCATCCGAGAAACAGGTGTGGTAGCTGAGGTAGATGGTTCTGCACTTTTTGCTTCTTGAGGCTCCTCAAATAAGTCATCTAAGGAGCCGTCCGCAGCCGTATCACTGAACTTACTTAGCATTGAAGGCGATGTTGAACTTATAGCCAGCTAAGAACACAAATTTTAAATTGTCAGGCTCCCTATATTATTAAAACAAAAGAGGAAATCAACTCATTTGACTGCACATCATAAGCAAAACTAGAATCAAAACTTGTTTATGATAACATCAAACTAGAGCCAAAGTTCTCTACCAAGTTATCAAAATTTAAGGGAGAGACACAAAAAAAGTAATATGAAATGTAAGTACACAAACAGTTATGATTCTTAAAAGGAATTTGGAAAAGAATCTCAAAAATTCTTCCCTAGCCTTCTTAAGTCACAAAAATGAGTTGAAGTGTTTGCCTAATCCACAAATCTGCTGAATTTTTTCAAGATAGATAAACAATTGTTGGCCAAAAAGACATATCCTTATACTGGAAACTAGCAAAATTACACAAATGTGTCATGTGTTCTCTAAGTAAGATGAGGGGATGCAATAGTCTGAAGAATAAGTTGAGTTCTAGTTCCTACCATGTAAGAAGCTTTAGCTGCATAAGGGGTGATGAAGAGTAAATTTGTTTCTTCTCTTCATTTGAGGGATCATATGAATTACCACCTCATAACAACGTTGAAGAATTCTAGTCTGCTTAAGACTCACAGGCAATATCTTCCCTGCAGATGGAGTGTCTAATGCAGGTAATTGAAGTTTTTCTTCAAAATCTTAATGTGGGATCACAGTTGAATGACAACGAGGATTTTCATTTTGAGGCTGATTCAACTCTAGACATGATACTTTTCATGCATGTCAATGAGGAGGTATGCCCCAAATATTTAGCAATCTGCAATAAGCTTAAGCTAAAGTGTTCAATCACAAATGATAAACAATGTCAAGGGTGTCATAAGGAACCAGGACATGAGTTTGTCATTGTTTATTAGAATATACAATGGTACTAAACTTTCAAAGAGTATATTCAGTAGGTATGGAAGGATCCCATTGATATTGAAGTCCCAAGCTTCAATTCCCAGTCCCACCCACACTTTCTCCACAAGAGCTTTGATGCCATCCTAAGCCTTGGGTCACAATAGGTCTTGCTCATGACTCTCAAGGCTACATGCTACCACTCTAAGATTTGCAACTTTTAAGGAAGGGTTGCTACCATTTTCAACCTATAAATGGCTGTGTAACCCATCTTGTTTCTCACCAACCATGCTTGTAAATAAGCATATTTGTTTGTGTGTTCGTGAGAATTGTTGCAATGTATTTCCTTCCGCCCATAATGTCTCATGTTTTCTACTCATTATCGTTCAATAAAGATCTTATTGTATTTAGATGATCTAGGAATAACTTGACTCTATACTCAAATAATAAGACACTGGTATGCTTTTAGAAGTTCTCCCATGCCCCAAGTATGTGTTTCCCCAGATAGCCAATTTTTGTACCTATACAAAACCCTTTGTATTGAGTCATCTTTCAAGTCAAATTCTTGATTTTCCTTGTGTTTGGCGCCATATTGAATCCTTTTTGCCCTTGATAAAGAAGATTGTTTTCATCATTTAAAGTTAATGTCTTTGTAGTCATCAATGAAAGGAGATTTCCAACAATGTCAAGAAAGACGAATATCAAGATGAAATAGGAAGGCTAATAGTGGTCTAAGACATAGACATAGTTAGTTCAGACCATTAGAGCTTGCAAATGAGCTAAGTGATCCAACTTTGATTGATAAAAAAATGATGTGAAAAATACATCAAGGCTCTTGGAGTGCACATAGACAAAGGAGTCACTTTTGAGTGTAATGTCATGAGAAACAATGGAAGAAGCCAAGTTTCAAGTCAAAAAATAAAAAGTTAAACCAAATGTCTCAAAAGCACCCCTTGTCAAAGGAGAGTCAAACGTGACAAGCAAAACACAACTAAGCTTGATCCTTTTAACTTAAAATTGCATCCTCCACATGGAGATGTCAAAGTTTCACCTCCAAATTTTGTCAAAGGGCTCCAATGATCAACACTTGTTTTATTTCTTCACTCAAGGGACTTCATGACTGATGATTTGTCTCGAAAAAAAAAATTGTCATTAACAAAGTTTACGGTGCATAACATTGGATTCTACAAGTTTCGATGTAAAAAACCAAAAAAAAACGAAGGAAAGAAAAAAAAAGCCTACATCTACCCCTTCCTCTAAGCTGTTGTCATCCCTTTCAACAATTATTAACAATTTAGAGGGTGACTACCATAATAGTTATCAAGATTAGTGAAAAAATTGTCCATACAACTTTCTTCCACCATTTTTTTTTATGAAAAATCATAACAAAATGAAGTTCAAGATAAAATTATTTCTAAAGATTTCATTGAACTATTGAAATCGCTAGCAACTCAAAAAAGTGATATCATATCACTAAAAGAGGTATTAACAACGATACCAACTTGCTTTAGTGTTGTCAAGACAGCTAGCGTCACTTGACATCACCTCCTCCTGCAACTACCCTCAGCCTGATTTGTCTAGCCACTTTAGTCATGAACTCTTTCCCTGACATTAGAACTGTCTTGACAGACCGCGTCAACCCTATTCTCTCTTGACTTTTGATAGACTGCATCAAGTACTTTTGCCTCATGGCTCTCTGACAGCTAACATTAGATTCTACCTCGGTTCACTAACAGGTGAACATTAGAGTCCACCCTTCCTTGTTGACAACATTTTTCAACCTCTGCCTTGGCTTTAAAGTTGTGCACTTGATCTGGCTTTGTATACCAAAACTTTATTGTGGTTGAGCTCAGTAATTTTTTCCCCCAAGCACTGCAAATCACATGCCAAGGCTTTGTTCAATCAACTAAAAATTTACCTTTCCAGTTTTGACTTCTTGTCCAAACAACTAGACAAGGAACTCGATCAATTTGTGGGGTGTGCTAGAGTGAACAGCTAGATTTTGATTTTCTATAGAGTGCCAAAATCAAGACAGTGAATGATAGCAACCTTCTTGTTGATGGAAGGAGGATGAGGGCAATAGAAGATAGCTCATCTAACAAGAGGAAGATGACAGCTGAGTGATAACAAACAAATCAATTTTGTGGTCAGCTTGCCAAAATAGGTAGCCTGGTGCATTTGATCCAAAATGAATCATGAAATATGTTGAATACATTTCAATTGATGCCACTAAGTACACTAATCAGTTTCTATTACTAGATTAAAAGACTTTAGATACCCAATACCTCCTGAGATAACATAATGCAGGAATAGAGTACATGGGTCGCTTTAAGTACAGACAATTAATGTGAGGAGGCTCTAGGGTGATCCAGACACCCTGGGACCATGAGCACCTGAAAACAATCAAAATTTGACAGGTTTGCTTTAAAATGAACTCATTAAGCAAGTTCAGCCCAAGACAAACCCACATAGCCAAAAAAAGAAGAAGCGAATGAGTCCATATCCAGCCAAACCTATCCAAATAAGACACAATAATGGGCAACAATGGCTCCAACAAAACTCAAACATTTGGAATTTTGTCTTTTAATGCTTTTGTCCAAGGTTGAAAAACCCTGCACGTTTTAGGAAAACTCGCGAGCAATCGCGAGCCCTAATGGCACGCGAGTCACTCGCAGAAATACTCGGCGACGAGTTTACATAATACTCGCCGCGATTTTTACGGCCGAAAATCGCAAAAAAACGGAAAAAATCGACGCTAAACCCGGCGCGAAACACGAAAATCTCGACCCTTAAATCCGAAAAGGCAAAAATAAAACGCCTTTCATTTCCTTCACGCGACAACGGGCGCGGGAGCGGAAAAAGGCCGCGATTTTTCCACTGGCAGTTCGTCGCGACTAGGGTTTCAAACTTTCATCGGTCATCCAAGGAAAAACGACGAACTTCATTGTTAGGGATCTTCAGGTTCTTTTTAAATTTCTTCTTGTTTAAAATCAAACTATGTATATCTCGATTTTTTTTAATTAATAGTATTACACTATTACTGATTAGTGATTACAGTCCGATAAATATAGTAATTTGTAGCTTCTTTCAGACTGTATTTGTAATTTGTATAGTTAACTCATAACTGTATAACTATATATATTTATTATTTATAATAGTCTGATTTTTAAATATTTGTAATTTTGTTATACAGTTATATAAGCTGTTTAAAATCGATTTGTTTTACTTTTAATTATTACTATTAGTATTAGTGTATTACTGTTTAGAGTCCGACATATATATCATATAGTATATAGTTATACTGTTATACAGTTTCACAGTCTGATTTTTTATATAATTACAGTAATATTAGACTATTAGTTATTAATAATTATAGTCAGATTCTTTTAAATTTTTAATTATTACAGACTGTAATATCTAATTACAGTCATATTATACAATTAGGAATAATTATTAGTAATTTAGTATCACAGTCTGATAAATATACAGTCTGATTTTTTAATTTATTACAGTCATATATATTAAAAATTACTTCCAAGCTGAAATATGTCGTCCAGGTTGTGAATGTATTATGATTGTATTAATATTTTGAAGAATATTTTGCATTTTATTACTTCTAACAATAACAATGTTATTCACAATTTCACTGTAAATTGTACAGCTGTGATACAGATAGAATTGGGAATGTAATAAGTTAATAACAGTGTTATTGTTTTCTAAATGTCGTCTCTCTCTTTTGCTAGGTTCTCTTCCAATTTTTTTGAAAGAAAATGGCTTCTAGTGGCAAAAAGCAAGACCTTTGTTGGAAACATGGGACACCACGTCCAAAACGAGGAGACATCATTTGTAACCATTGCACCAAATTATAAAAGGTGGCATTAATAGGTTCAAATATCACCTTGCACAGATTGAATGCCGAGATACCAAAGGATGTAAGAAATGTCCTGAAGAGGCTACAAGGGATGCAATAGCAACGCTTGAAGCATATGATCAAAGGAAGGCAACAAAAAAGAGAACAGCAGAGGCAATGGCAACCCCAATGGCAGATTTAAGTTCTAAAGGGTCACATACAGATGTGGGGGCATCTAGTTCTTCACTTGGGCCACGGATATGAGGAATGGGAAGTGTGGGCAGCCATACGGAAAACTACTTTGTTCCACGTAACACTCCTGGTGCACAACCTGGATTGCTAGGCACTGCATGAAATAAAGAGGCTCACCAACAAGCAAACGTGGCGTGTGCTAGATTTTGGATCTACAACGATATTCCGTTCAATGTTGTTTCTAGTCCATCTTGGGACCAATTGGTCACCGCATTGACTGTGGCAGATAAGGGGTTCAAGTCCCCAAGTCGTTATGAGATTAGTGGACCGTTATTGCAAGATGAGGTCCAAAACATTCACGCATTGGTGGAAGAGCAAAGGAGTATTTGGGAAAAGAATAGCTGCACCATTCTTTCAGATGGGTGGACGGATGGTAGGAATAGGACACTCATCAACTTTCTAGCTTCTTCAGGGGGGACAGTTAGTTTTTTTAAAATCAATTGATGCCTCCAATGAAGTGAAGAATGCAGAGACCTTGTGCAACATGTTGGATGAGGTGGTGATGGACATGGGAGTGCAAAATGTCATACAAGTTGTGACTGATAATGCAGCTGCATATGTGGCAGCCAGCAAACTTCTAATGGCTAGGCATCCGACATTATTTTGGAGCCCTTGTGCTGCCCATTGTCTTGACTTGCTCTTTGAGGACATAGGGAAACTAAGTTGGGTAAAGAAAGTGGTTGAAGATGGAAGGAATATCACCAAATACATCTACAATCACACATGGGTCCTTAATCTTATGAGAGAGCACACTGATGGTAAGGATCTTGTGCGATCGGGGGTCACACGCTTTGCTACCAATTTCCTCACCTTGCAGAGCATACTTGCTACATTGCCCAGCTTGAAGCGGATGTTCGTGAGTGAAAGATGGTTAGGGAGTCCTCATGCTACAAAGCCTGAAGCAGAGAAGGTTGTGGTTTCCATTTTTTATTCTAATTTTGCCAAGATGATGGAGGAGATCATCAATGTAAGTTTTGAAACTTTAATTGATGATTTATTATTTAATTTTCTAATATTACAATCTGCTGATTTTGTTAAATTTTTTATATCTAGGTGTCGGAACCGTTGGTGAGGGTGCTACGAATGGTGGATGGGGATCATAACTCCGTGGGGTATCTATATGAGGCCATGGATAAGGCCAAAGATGCGATTCAACACTTATATGCGTCAAACAAGACCAAGTATGAAGTATGAACCCATATGGCGCATAATTGATCGGAGGTGGAACCATCAACTCCACCAACATATTCATGCTGCTGCCTACTTCCTGAATCCCAAGTTTTTTTTCTCCCCGAGTTTCAGAGTAGATGCAGAGGTTAGAATTGGCCTTGACACATGCATACGAAGATTAGTTGATGATGAGAACCTTCAAGACCTGATACTTGATGAGTTGTAGAGCTATAAGAAAGCCACAGGGCCATTGTTTTCTTCACCTGATTGCAAACGTAAGAGAGACACCTTACGACTAGGTGAAAAAAACATGTTTAATTTTATTTTACCATTTATTTCTCTCTTTAAGATTATTAAAATCTTTACAAATAATAAATGGCATTTTTTATCCTTGCAGATTTGTGGTAGGAAGATTATGGTGCCACAGCGCCTAATCTTCAGAAGCTTGCCATCCGCATATGATCGCAGCCTTGTAGTGCTTCTAGTTGTGAATGCAACTGGAGTGTTTTTGAGGCCATCCATACAAAAAAGCGCAATAGGTTGACTCAACAACGCTTGAATGATCTTGTCTATGTGTGATACAACATTCGATTGAATGAGGAGGTGTAAGGGCAAGATTCACATGAAGCACTTGACTTGGATGAAATTGATCCATACGCAGCAAAATGGGTTGCTGCTCCCGATGATGTTGATAATGATTTGGATCCATTCCTTACTGATGAGCAGCTAAGTGAGTTGGAGAGGGCAGGAGAGGAATGGGATGCGGAAGTGGCAGCACGTGAGGAGGAGCACGAGGTTGATCATGCAGCAGAGGCACCTATTGAGGATGTTGCCACTACTTTAGCACCACCCCCCCAACAGCAAAACTCTTTTTTTATCTTTAGTCATAGGCGCAATTTATGATTTCTCATTTTTATTGATACCAAAACTTGAACTTGATATGTAATCAGAATTTCAGAGGTTGTTGTTTTGTGGTCTATGACTCTATGTCACTATGAGTATGATACATTGAAATGTATTGAACTCTTATTCATATGTTGCACTTGTTTTTTGGTTTATGCTATGTATTTAACTCAAACTTTGATTTATATATTATGGAAATCAATATATGTTATACAAATTTGCTGTAAATGTGTGTTTTTGAATAATATTTTTTAAAAAAAGTATTTTCAAATGTTCGATAAAGTTGCCGAGTATTGCCGAGTTTTTCCCCGAGTTTTGGCGAGTCCCGAGTTTTTAAAAAAAATTGGCCTTGCCGAGTCCGAGTTTTTCAACCTTGCTTTTGTCAATCAAGGTCTCTGTTTCGTCCAATTGCCGAGTTTAAGTAAACATTTTAAGGAACATGCAATCCATATTAGTTCAGTGTTCTAGAGATGCAACATTTATGTACAGCTAAATAGAGCAAAGGGAGTTAGAGAAGCAAGTTTCAGAGTAAGGCAAGCTTAGGAGAGCATGCATAAGTTTCAATAAGTACCACAATATTCTTGGAGGCTCATTTAGGCAAGCTGGCTCGTAAATATTTCATGTGCATAATCACATGAAGAGATACAGTTCCACAGTTTCAAAGTCTCCCCACATTGGGTTTGTCCAAGGTAATCTCATTTGTTAGTTAAGTTTTGTTGGATGTTTCCAGTTTTCATTTACTTTCAAATCATTTGAGCAAACTACCAATAATAAATTCAGCATTTAAGAATTACGATTATAAGGCAACTTACATTTTTCTTATGCAATGTACTCAACAGGATAGCATGCATAATTCATTTAGCCAATTGTGCATACATTAAGATTTATATTGATGAGTTTACTATGGAATATCTAAGCAAACTGCACATCAATATTCCAGATATCTATTATAAATTTGTAAGTCACACATTTAGTTATAGAATGTAGACAACATGTGACTGCAAGAATTGTTTATTTCAGATTGGGATTATGGAAGCCCTTATGCTTATTCAACCAATTTTGAGGCCAGTGTTCAACATAATTAGAATTAAGTTGCAACTACAAAACTAGAAACTTACACATCTGTTATTTTCCAACTAAATTAACAGTTCTAGATGCATGTTTAGCACAGAGAATATACGTCTGCAATCATAGCTTTCCATTCTAATGGATTTTGTCACGTTAACATCATAAGATTAAGGAAGCCAAGACAAATTCGTTAAAGATTTATTTTCGTTCAAAACAGACAATTATATTACTATATATTTCAGAAATGAACCCTACCTTCGGAAGTTTAGATTCTACAGCCTTTTGCTCATAACTGTCTACAGCTTTATAATCATGTGATGACAAGTGATTTCTCTCTGTAGAAAGAACTTTAACATTCATCTCCAAATTGCCATTGGATGTTGGAGAGTCTTGCTTTTTGCAAATAGTAATTTCATCCCGACTCTTGGCATTAGACGAAGTTGTTATCAACAATGATTCTGCAGCACATTTTGGTGTTTCTTCTGAAGGAAACCCTGGCAGATAGGAATTGGAATTCATTAACAGTTTTTCAGGTATAGCCAATGTTGCCTCTTGTGCTGAGACTTGGTCACTCTCACTGTCAGTATTGGTGGAACTCAGAGTGGAAAGCTTTGGAGATGTTAAAGGCGACCCTTGTCTATCGCTGTCACCATTGATTGATCCATTAGTGCTTATATCATTTATTGCTGATTGTGCAACTGTATTTTCTTCCTGGACCATCCAATAAAAAAAGGACAGCAGATTACAATATAGATATAACTTGTTATGAGCTGAACACAATGAAAAAAATGTTAATCGTAATGGCTACATTTATAATTCCCAACATATCTGTATTGTGTATCTGATTTATCACTGATATTTTATTATTTACATTGAGACTAGGAAATCATTGCATTCCAACTATCTTTGTTGTATTCAAACTAAAAAAAGCATATATGGCATTCTATAGAATCTGCGAGCAAATTCCTTACAAATGCTGACTCAAACAGCTCCCTCCTTATATTCTCTGCAGATGGTCTTCGTTCATTTTCCCCATCTTCAATTGTTCTCTCCACAACTGTTGAAACATCTTGGGGTATATTCCTACATAAAAAGCAAAATAATTAGCCACAGCAAATATTTTCATTAACAAGACATGTCCAGAAGCATTTCAGACTCTGGACTCATTACAAAAACTTGGAATATGATATTAGCTTCCCTAATGAAGCATCATAAGCATATCATCAAAAGTAGGGACACAAATCATCCAGGAAAGACACAAGCACAATGAATATAATATTTTTCTTCTTTAAGTGTTTTGTTACTACCTAAGAATTTCAACCTAAAAATAATCTTGGATCAGCACAAAGCTTGTAAATTGAAAGTTCTGCTTAATACGAACTTAAATTCAAATGCTACTTTCTTTAATGAGTTGATTGCAATACTGAGACCTGTCCCATACATCTGTCGATAAACTAAGTCATGTCCAACAATTAAATAAGTGAGTTAGATGCCAGCATTTATCTCCCTTAACCGATGAGGATGGTGACATTAAGCAAAGGTGTTCCTCAGCATATAGTAGGGATTTTAAAGAGTTTCCCTGTCTAAAACTATTGAAAAAAATTCAGAGGCGTATGTAACACATTACATCAATAAAAGTTGACAAAAGT
Organism: Cryptomeria japonica; assembly: GCF_030272615.1. Taxonomy (NCBI): domain Eukaryota; kingdom Viridiplantae; phylum Streptophyta; class Pinopsida; order Cupressales; family Cupressaceae; genus Cryptomeria; species Cryptomeria japonica. Next base: position 65,688,406 of record NC_081406.1, on the reverse strand, counting down.
AAAAGAATTTTTTACCAAATTGTGAAAACACCATATTTAAAAAAATAAAAATAAGAAAATTGTAGAAAAAAGAGACAAATACTACATTTTTTTGAAATTTAAGGGCATTTCCATAGCAAAGAGACACAGAGAGCAAATAAAATAGAGTTTATTAGTTTAACCTATGAATTGTAATATATAGATTTTTGTTGTTTATATTCGTATTGATGATTACATTGCATTGCACAAAGCATATTTCATAGTGCATAAATAATAACAAGATGCTGACATGACAGTTTCAATTACAAAATGGTTTGTCCAAAGTCAACCTATAAACTAAGAACAAAGTTCCAAAAAATCAAACATAGCCAATGACTCTTGCTACTACAATGAGATAGTAAATTTGTCGCTTTTAAAAAATTTAGTAATATGCATGAATTGTATTAACCATATTTTGAACAGAGTTTGCTTTATGTATTTGCTATATTTTGTTGTTGTATTGCATTTTCCTAATGTAACTGTTGCATTTGGCTCTAATGTCAGAGCACATTCTTAAACCTTTTTCATTAGTTTTATTTATAGATTCTAAACATCATAAACATTAAAAAATCTTATATCAATTCTATTTTAATGCTGATTTCGAATCATATATCTAAGACCAGAATGTGTATGGTCTCATACTTTCTTTAGAATGTTTGTCATTATTTTCTATTTAAAATTAAAATCTATCAAATGTTCTTTTTAATGTAATTTTAAATAAAACAAAAAAATCCTAAATTAATTTCTACATAAGAAACATATAATTCATAAATACTAAAAAATTATTATATTAAATTAAAATAAATTATAAAAGAACTTAAAAATATTCATAAATTGACAAGTTTAAATGCTTAATTTAAAAATTTAAATTCGTTAATTATTATATAGTATTCATTTAACATCTCAATTAATATCAAAATATTAAATTTTAATTATCAAATGTTTATATCAAAAAATAGCTAATACCAAAAAAAAATTATAAAAATTATAAAAAATGTCCAAGGGATTGAGCTTAACTGGTTAAAACACTGGGTTCTCACAGTGGAGACCCAAGTTCAATTCCCAATAGGGACATCTGAAGTGGAATTCTAAGTTGTGACTCTTGGCCTTCCATAGGATGTGGAAGGTCTTGAGGTCAATCTAATCAAACATAATAATAATAATAATAATAATTCAAAAATATGTAATGGGGATGGGGCCCCCTACTGTGTCCCCACTGGTTCATAGCTCCAGTCAAAAGCTATTCAAGCTTCGGCCAATTACCGATCAAAAAAAAAAAAGCTAAAAAATAAAATAATACTATATTTAAATTTTTATTTTTAATGAAAATAAAATAATTTTTTTTTAATAAACTCTATAAAAAAAGAAAAAAATACAATCTTTAATTTTTTATAAAACAATCAACATGTTGATAAAAAAACTTTTAAAAAAACCTAAATTCTAAACATGTCATGGTGGTGTGGGAGTTGGAGACTTGTTGAAGCCGACAACTCTCTGCAACTCTCATGAAGCCAATGACTTCATACAACTCTCCTTGATTGCTGAAGCCAACCATTGTCATGTGCACTGCCAGAAAACATCGTGTGACACTTATTTGTTTGCCAGGTGCAGAAAAATGAGACGCATTTTTCTTTGGATTTAAACTGCAAAAAATAGTTGACTGATGGTCAACAATTTTTATTGATACTGAGATTTTTTGGGGAAAAAGTCGGCCCCACCTATGATTTTATCAAAATCACGATTTATTGCAGATTTCTACTTCATTGTTGAAAGCCATCTATATTAAATGCATTTTGAAATCTGAATAAGCTCAGAACATTGACACCAATTAAGTTTTGATGGTCAATAATTTCTCCAATAGATCAGTTTGAAGTAGATAAATTTCAAATTGGTAACAGAATTCTTGAATATGCTTCAGTTATGCATACCATTAGGATTAATCACTAATACAAAACCACATCAACTAATTCATATGTGAATGATATCCTATTCACAAAAATTTTACTGTTAGCATTTTCCAGAATGCTGCAAAAAAATATTAAAACTTCTCAAAGAAAAATTTATTGTAACTGATCAAAACACATTGGGACACTACCATGTACAGATTAAGCAAAATGGCTAAGAAAGAATTCAAAAACTGTTTATTAAACGTGAGCTCGGTCCTTTTTCATCACAGAGATGTTCTCGACAATGCTCTCACTAGAAGCAACATGATGTCGTTGCTAAATTTATGATTCCAATAATATTGTTTTCTACCTTCATAGTTACAAATGCTAGAAAATACTAGGATATACTACTTTTCAATCTGTCCTAAACCCAACCAGAAGGAGGAGTTCTTTTTCCATATAACAATCAACCAATAAAATTGTGAGAAGTATATCCTAATTCCAGTTAAGCATTTCCCATACTATACTAAAACGGACCACCCTTGACAAACATAAATTACTAGCAAAAAGAAATATGTACTTGTACAGGTATGGCAAACACAGGTTTTCCAGGAAGACCTGGAAATGGAACAGCTCGTAAACATGCATACAGTTAATAGCTTAATTGTAAATACTCTCATGTTTTAAAAAATTGAATGCTAATACTACAAATAAGATTTTAGATAAGTGTTTTAATGCCCATGACAGACTTGAGAAAACAGCAGTGAACACCAACACAAGTGGTTAAGAAACCAATACAAATATCCATGACAGGGGAACAAAATCCACAAAGAGAAAGTGAATACACATAATCATCACTAGATCATTAGAAGTTGTGAAAGCAACCACTTGTGAAACATGCGCAACATGAAAATATTAGGCAAATATGATAACTAAATATTACTCAAATAGCTTGTCACATGATAACTTGATATATTTCTCCTTTAAAAAACCTCCTGCTTGCCAGTGTCTTGACACACAGAGGGCATTGCTAGAATTGTACATTAAAAAAGGGTGTACAGGGTCTCTCCTGCACAATTTTGTTTTTCAAACATTTCTTGAAATATCTTATGTCAACTGCAATGCCAGATGAGAGTTGTGTCTCTAATATGACAATTTTTTCTACAAATTGAACGGTTCCATTATCTTCCAACCAGGATTTCCAGGTTATCTTTTCACATTTTCACAATTACATTCTTAGACAGATTTCAAGATTCCTTGGGTGGCAGTCTTAGTGTGCAATGCTCATTTTGAGAAGAAATGGTTCAGATTACTCCAAATATGTCTACTCATGAGCTGATAAATTCTACCTACACCTTGTAACTATACTTGGTCATAATTAGATTCAATTAATCTCCTCAACAGTATCTCACCGAGCCCCATTAGCCCTGGGCAATTTGTGATAGACATTATCCAATCTCAAAGTGGCAATTTTTCAGTCGTCAGAAAGATGTTGGTTGTTCATCTAGCCTGAACCATGCTGCAGATGCACTTTTTCTCATTCACACTCACAGTAACACATTCTGATCTTCCTCACCTTCACACTTCACAAGGGAGTCCTTCCTCACATGGATAAAGTAATTAAATATAATGATAAAGGAGTTTTTAACTTTTAAGCATAGTTGAGAAACTGGCAAATTACTCAGGAGTCAAAAACCCCTAGTGAGTTACTCACCCAAAAACTTGCTAACAATTTTTTACCAAACTTGCTGCAATTTTCAGTAGTAAACTCATCAATAATTTGCTGAAAACTCATGATTTTTACGGAAACTTGACTAAATGAGTATAAATTTATTTGTTCACCTAATGTTAAAAACTTTTTTTTCTTTTGCAATTCAGGCATGCAATTAATGACAATGGGCAGCAATTTAGTCCACGCATTTGGTGAGATGCATATACCCATGTTTTCTTGAATTTTTTGTTTTGCCTTTCCTTGCAAATCAATTGAGCCAATGGAGAGTCCCTACAAGCTTGAAATTTTAAACAAACTACAAGTTTATATGAATTTTTGTATTTCTGTTCATAATACATAATGCAAATTTAAACAACCTGTAACTTTGTGGAAAGCACATGAATTTTTATAATTTTGTTCACAATACATATTGCAAGTTTAAATGACCTATAGACTGTAATATTCATTAATTAATATCCTTTGATTCCTTTCTAAAGCCTGAGAAAGTATGGAAAGTGCTGTCTAATCACAATTATAATTCAAGCTTACAATTCGTTAAACTTGCAATATGAACAAATTTTCAATTAAACAACCTGCAAGCTTCAATTTTCACAATCATGAATGATTCAACAATTTTCATGAAATTCACAAAATTATTCAAATTTATTTGAAGTGAACTCACCTCCTCTATCTGGTCTTAGGCACTTGATCTTCAGATCAGTTTCATTTTCAAATAAGGCTTTGAATACCTTAAAGTTCTTAAATGCTTTAAACATTTCTTTTTAAAAGGTAGCCCAAGTCATCCTATAGAATAATCATCAATTAGAAACATAAAATAGCTCTCACCTTGCAAACTTTTTGTTCTTGATGGCCTGCAAAAGTCTCTATGGAGAAGTTACAAGGGTTTTAAAGTTGAATACTCCTTCAATTTGAAACTCACCTGTCTGTTTTCCATGTTAGCACTACTTTTCAATAGCATTTGAGAGTTTTGCAATCGCCAGCATATCCCTTACAGCTTGCTTAGTGCGGATTTTTACTAGATTTTCAAAGTTTATATGCCCCAGCCTTCTATAACATAACCGGCTCTTATCTGTTTGTCCCATGTAGCATTTTTCTCCTTTGATTTCACTAAGGAAATAAAGATTATTGGCTGTTCTACTTGCATCTGCAAAAAGTTTCCTTGTACTTGCCTTTCTAATTTCACAGCCTTCGGCATGAAATGTGAGAATGTGTCCTTGGACACACATTTGACTCACACTTAGAAGATTATTCTTCAACTCTTCCAACATATAATACATTTTCAGTTTTTGCTTTTCCATTGTCAAGGCTAATACCTTTTCTTGTTATCCTCGTTGTAGCACTGTCCCCAAATTTTACTGTCCCTTCATTTACCTTTTTTCAAGGTGAGGAATTCACTTGTCTCCTCTCATATGGCTTGAGCAAACACTATAAATATACCACTAATTTCGCTCATTTTGAGCATGAAAGGCAGTTTGCACAAGCATGGACTTCTCCTTTTTCTCTTCTTGCTCCTACTTCTTTTTCCATACTTCTGTATTTTCTTCCTTTGTTGGCTATAATATTTTCCTTCTTGTTCAATCTAGGTGGTTCCACAAAACCACTTCTACAAAAGCGTGTTGCATGTCCAAAATTGTTGCACTTGTAGCATATAACATTATAATTCATTAAAGGAGCAAATAAGTTATAGTTCCTACTTAAAAACACATTAGGATTTTTATTCTTGTTCCAACCAAAATTTCTTGTTTGCACCCTAAAATCTATTGTTTTATGACTAAAGTGATTACGCAAAGAAAAAGCCAAAGAAAGAATGTTGAAACCTAGTCATGTGCACCTGCCTTGGAGTAAAGGACTTTATAAATATGTCCTTGTTACCTTTTGGAGGAATTCTTGATTTCTGTGAGACATGTTCCTCTTTCTTCTTGCTGCTTTCATTTTTTATAGCACTTTTGAGAGCATCCGCACAGCTTTTTGGCTTTTCCTCATTTGCCTTCTTTTATGCCCCTTTGGGATCTTGATCTTCTTTTTCTTCATGGCCAAACCTGTCTTAATGAATGGTAACGTCCATCCATTGATGATAGCATTTAAGATCTCGGTACTCTTCTAAAACTTGAGGTTTCTGTTTAACTTAGTGGTTGTCTTTTCTAGTTCCTTCCTTACGGAAACAATTTCAGACTCTTCACATCTCACAATTTTCTTCCTTTTTCTTCAATTGGATTCTTATCTCCTCTTCCATCCTTTTTTGCCTCATTTAAATTTTTAAATCAATGATCATCTTTTTGAAATCTTCAAGACTTTTGTGACAATTTCACCTTAGATTCACTGTCCTCTTGCAGTTATAATTTTTGCTTCAGGTTCTTCTTAAGTTTCTTGATTTCACTTAAGGCACATATGAGTTCTTCTACCAAAACAATTTCCCCATCTATTTCCGCTTCTTTTTCTTTGTCTTCATTTTTCAAGATACTATCTTTTGTTTCTATTTCCATGAAAAAACTCTCATCTCTATCACTAGAGCAGAAACTCTCTTTGGATGAACTACTTTCCCCTTTTGAATAGAGGATTTTCTTGTATTTGTGAAAGCTCTTATTTTTCTCAGTTTTGCCCTTGTGTAGTCCCTCTTATGTTGATGATGTTTTCTATATTTCTTCATGCTATGCTCTTCCTCATCATTACTATTCTATTTTCATATGGACATTTAGCAGCAAAATGTCCAACTTTTCCATAATTAAAACATTTAAATGGCAACTTACCTTTATACTTGTCGTTTTCTTCAGCTTCCTCACAAATGGGCTTCCTCTTTGTCTGATGCATCATCGGAGCTATCACTTGGCTCAAGCTCCTTATTCTTCATCTTCTTTGACGCTTTGAAGGCTGCCTCTCCTAGATGATTTCTCCTTTTCGGTCCTCATTTCATATGCCATGAGAATACCATGCAATTCATCCATTTCATTCAATTGCAGAAAGTTTAGCATCAAATTTCAAGGCAAGAGACCTTAATACCTTTTGCACAATCATTATGTTTTCTATGTGTTTGAAACTTATAACTTTCTTCACCTTATCTTCCCCTTCATAAATGTTCTTTAGTTTATACTTTGACAAACACCGACTCTAATAGACCACACAAAATTGCATTCAGAGCTATTGCATTATTTTCACTAGCCCTCTTTCCAACTCGATCCGTTGGTGGAGATTTTGGAGCAACATAACCATACACTACTCATTGCCAAATATCAAAGCCAAGAACTCTTAGGTAAGTGCACGTCCTCGTACTCCAAAAGGCATAGTTTGTTCCATCAAACAATGGAGCCCTATCTAGGGAGATTTCTTCTTGACAAGCCATGTGTACTCTTGAGATTACCTTCTAGTGGTTAGCCTATACTTGAAGGAATTGGCTCTGATACCAATTGATGCAATATAAGGTAATCTTTTACTTTTTCAAATTAATAATCACAGAAATATCAATCACGCAACATCAACAATTAAGAGTACAAGAAGAATAAGATTTACATGGAAACCCTTTTGAAAGAAAACCAGCAAAAAGAATTGCTTATATAAAATTCTCTTACAAACTTTGTAGGCCCCAACCTACTAGAGACACCAATTCCCACTTATCTTTATAGGCACCAACCCACTAGAGACACCAATCCCCAACACTAAGTAACAACTTAGCAAGAAACATCAATCTCTTATATTGAGAGGCACCAACCTCTATAACAAAAGAGTCTTAGTCTTCTTGAAAATCTACCTTGAATGATCTTCTATAATTTTTCCTCCTCAAATCTGCCTTGAATGGTCTTCTATAATTTTTCCTCCTCAAATCTGCTTGTGCTTGTATGATAAATCTTTTTAGTTTCCACAGCACCACCTCATTTTATAAACTCTATTTATATCTTCATGAAGGAGGGTGACTTCAGCGAAAAAATGTCATTTGCAAAGGGAGGCAACTCTTCATTTATATGCAACCTTTCATTACAAATTTTGGGCGCTCACTCCGATAGGGTCTTCCCCTTTAAATAAATATAAAATTATTTACTTTAATTTCCAAGGGGGGTCGACTCTAGAATGGGGGTCAGCCCATTAAATTTTATTTTATTTTTCATTTTACAAGGCTCCAAAATGAATGAGGGTCAGCCAGCATTGAGGTAAAATCGTCCATCAAAAAGTGTAACCAATTAGTGGCCTTTGGCCTTCGATTTGCTTCAATAGCATTAGGTTTTGTGGCAATGATCAGTTCTTTTTTGACATTTCCTTTGACATCAATGACAACATTTTTTAAAAAGCTCACTTCTACGCTATTCCTTTAGCGGAAATAAATAAATTTCTTGGGCCAAATAAAAAAGGGTTGTCAAAGCAACAAATATTGGCTTATATTAAAACAAGGGGATGTCAACATTGCAAGTAATAGATCAAAGGCTATTGTACATCCTCTTGCCAAGAAAAGCTTGCACAAACCTCCTAGTGGTTATTCATAACCAGCTAGCCCACATCCTCTCATGCCAATGCCACCATCTTGTGGAGAAGAAAATGTTTTAGTTTCGCAAAAAAGAGGCCCATTTGAGAAGCCCTTCAAGTGAAACAACAGAGATTGCAGATTAGAGCATTGCTTGTTGCATACATGACAATGGGATTCCTTTCAACCTTGTTAAATCGCCTTATTGGCAAGATATGTTAACAACCCTTTCCAGAACACCTTTTGATTATGTTAGTCTTGGGATTAAAAAGTTGTGAAACACCTTATTGGTGAAAGAGAAAGCTTTAGTAGGTCCATCATTTATGATGGATGGAAATATTGCAAAGATAGACCATTAGTCAATGTAAAGGGACGACGTTTCTAAAGGCAATGGATTGTGAGGGACAAGTGAAAGATGCAAATTTCATGGTCAATATCCTCATAGAATGCATTGAAATGGTGGGCCTTAAAAATCTTGTCCAATTCATAATAGGCAACACGAAAATTGTAGGGCAACTATGTCTATTGTGGAGGGTACATATAGTCACATTTTTTGGACACCTCACTCAATTTGATATTGCAAAAGATTGGCACACAAATTGAGTGGGTCAAACAAATCTACATGAAGAGCACGAAGATCAAAATATTTGTGTGTGTGTATTAAATTTTTAACTAGCAATGTGGCATGTATTTTTTTATACCATGTTAGGTTGCTGAAACTCAATTTACATCACACACAATCATCTTAAGACAACTTTTGAAGGTGCTAGAGGCCTTAAGTTCTAAGATCATCAACAACCTATGGAGTGAATGGAGACAGTCAAGCAGAAGTATTGATCCTAGATGATGAGTGGTGGGCCCATGTGGAATATGTTTTCAATTTCACTGAGCCCATCACTAGCGTGATTAGGTATGCTGATATAATCGCCGATGTTTGTGAGAAATTTATAATGGCGTGGATTCATGGAGGAGAAAATAAGAGATATTAGAGACCAAAGAGCATGACTCGACAAAAACATTTTTCAAAAGTGTTCAAAAGATTATTGTTCACCATTGGAACAAGATGACCACCCCTTTACATCTCTTAACTTTTTCTGTCTCCGGCATATCATAACATAGAGATACTTTCATTGTAGAGTAGGGTGCCACCATACCAGGATGAGGTTGCTACTATCTACAATGTTGCATTTAGAAGGATATTTCCTAATGAAGATATCCAAAGCATTGTTCAGCAAGTTTGGTAACTTCACATCTTCAAGGAATTGTTATGTTTTTACTCTTTGAGACAACTATAGGAAAAATTCTCCTAATTGGTGGTTTCTACATGATCAAGGTTCCATTCACTTGTACCCTATCGTAATTAAAATTCTCTCCCAGGTATGTATCTTTTTATTTTCTATTTTTCTCCTTTTTCATTCAAAGCTATTATGCTATATATTATATTCTATAATAATATAAATTTATAGTTATGTTTTGTATTTATAAAATTAAAAACTAAATGTTGTATGCAAATTCAATAGGTTGTGTGTTCTTAAGCTGAATGGAATTGGAGTACATACTCCTCCATCCACTACGTTCAGCACAACCATTTGAGTGCAAACAAAGTTGTGGGTTTCGTCTATGTATACTCCAACCCTCGTCTCTTATCACATAACATGCCTGAATGCAATGAGGGCATGAAAGAATTGGGATCCAAGTCTTTGAGTGTGCTGATTTAGATGCTACAGTTGCACAGCTTGCCGAAGTCTCTATAGATGAGGCAGCTTTTGCATGTGACACAGCTAGTGGGAGTGGTAATCCAATTAATTGTGGATCAAATGAACTCAAACCAAATATTGGCCTTGATGCTTTTAATGAAGAAGAACATGAAGACTACTAAATATTGATTGTAATTTTGAATTTTCATTGTGTAATGAAATTTTTCATTTTTTCAAATTACGAAATATGAGGTATTTAAATATTTTATTTGTTGTCAATTATGAGTATCACTATTCTTATACTTTATAATTTTGAACATATTTACATACACACACACACATATATATAGCCAAACCCAAGGAAAAAAAATGTTGTACCATCATGCCTAGTACCAATACTTGTAATCACAAGCATACCAAAACTGGTAACTTGGATTTTGATATAGAAAGAATTTATCCATTATGGTCTCTTGGGTTCTTTAAAAATAAAACAGATTACAATTATTTTTTAGTTCAAAATGGAGCATATTGGCATCAATTCATAATAGGAATGCATAGGAAAAAAGGACATCAGAAAAGTGCATTGGAATAAGGAAACCTTTCATGCAGCGATTTTATCTTAACGCTGCTAACTATGGTATCACCATGGTCTAGGTTTTAGAACCACTGGGCCCTATAATTACTTATTAAACATCTTCAGAAAAAAAGTTTTTGTATGATGATTATTACAATCAGTGCCAATTACCAACATCCTGATCTAATGCATCTGCACTACCATTACAATAATTACTATGTCCGCCATGAACTTCAAAGCATAGAAGTTGTTGGCTTGATGAATTCATTACAATCATCATCTGGACTTGTAAAGCACTGAGGAGGGGGGGGTGAATCAGTGACACCAAAAATAGTACTACTTTTGGTGTCACTGATTCACCCCCCCCTCCTAGTGCTTTACAAGTCCATCAATTGGTATCAGAGCTTAACTTCTTTAAAGCCTAATCGCTTGGAAGGAAACCCTAAAGCTACCATGGGGGCTATGAGCTACTTTGAGATGGCTAGAGAGCTTGAGGCTAATAGGAATGAGCTTGAAACCCTAAGGGTCAAACTGAAAGCTTCTCAAGTCAAAAGGAGAGAGCTAACTGAACAACTGTTAGAAATATCTGATAATAGTTCTTCAGATGAGGCCAATATTGATGCTTTAGCTGAGGAAGTTGAAAAACTAAACAGTGAAAACCTAAATCTGAGGAGAGAGCTAGAAGGTCTTACTATCCGCATGAGCCAGGAGAACTGCTGAAGATCTCATCAAGGAAAGAGATCATGAGATTGCCAAGATTAAGCGAGAGAATGCTACCTTGCATGAGCATTTGAATGCAGAAAGAGAAGAAAAAGAGAACCTATAGCTAGATCTTGAATTAGCATCATCTCTGAGAGAGAACCTGTCAAAACATAATGAAGATCTCACCAGACAGCTAACTGAAGCCAATGGGAAATTGGAAAAGTTCAACAAAAGCTCTACCTTGCTAGAAGAGCAAATTCAATCACAAAGGATGAATGGTGATACTTCTGGACTTGGTTTTCACACATCTGAAAAAGGTGAATCCTCTGGTACCAAGAGCAACACTCTTAAGAACAAATCTGCTCCTAAGGTCAAAAAGCCTACCAGTAAGAAGGCCTTTAAACCTGTTTGTTTTGTTTGCCATAAACTTGGTCACACTGCAAATGTTTGTAGAGACAAACCTAATAGAAATGCAAGCTACAATACTAATGCTAGGTATGTGTCCAAGAAATTTGAAGGTCATTGCTTCACATGTAAAATGTATGGACATAGATCAGTTGAATGCAGATATGGAGCGAATAATCCTGTACCACATATGCATCCAAGACCAAATGGCAACTGGATGAGAAATTTTGACAACCGGGTCAACATGAACTGGCAAAGACCCTACGGCAACCGGTTTAGTCCATTTGAGATGGAAAAGGTAACAAATGTCATTTGCACCATCTGTAACAACTTTGGTCATGTGGCTATGAATTGCAGAAGAACTGGGAGAGGTAATGCAGGACCTTGGAGATCATCTGGTATGGCCTGCTATCACTATCATAAACCAATACACATGGCAAAATTATGTAGATCTAGAAAGAGCAAACCGGTCAATCCTTCTAAAGATCAGAAAGGAAAGCAAAAAGTTAATGTTGAAGAAACCAGAGAAGAAATGAATCGAATATGGAAGAAGAAGAGTGATGACTCACCTAGAGAAAAAATTGTTCCTTCACCAAGTGTGGAGAATCCTGCATCGGTGAATTAAGCCTTTTCAATTTGGCTAAGGGGAGCATAACGGTAAATCCACCTCCGGACCCCTTCAAATGAATGTGGTAAGAGAATTTGAATGCATGAAATTTTGATAACTTTTTGTCAATCGGTTATCAACCGGTTTTACATCTATGTATCATTAAGTGGTGTAATTAGGGTTTGTAACCCTAAAGAGCGAGCATTTAATGCAGTAGGTAAAAAGGATAAAAGCGAGTTTTCACTTTGTTATTTTTACCCTAACGCATACGAGAAAGAACTTTTGAGCGCTTGCAGAGCTAAGAAAGGATTGTTAGCTGATTTCAGTCGAAGTTGCATTGTGATTTGAGTAATCAAGCTGATTTGAAGGTTGGTGAAGAATGAACTGGTGTGCACTTGAGCATTCAACCGGTAAACGAGGCAGCATGCGTGAAATAAGGTATTTCTTTGAAAAATCCTTCTTCGAATCTAGTTTATCTGGAATGGCATCGTCTTCTAAAATAGTAGAGAAATTGATGATTACATCTGAACCTATGGAAGTTGTAAAGGCAGAATGAATTGTGTCTTATAATGCTTTATCACAAGTTCCTAGTGGTGTTATAGTGAAAGGAGATTTGTCCAGCTACATTGATTGCAAGATTGAGGATTTAAGATCATTGTCGATATATTCTCAGTTAAAATCCCTTTGCGATGAAAATGGAAAGATTCAACCAGAATATATTAGGGTTTATGAAAAAGGTTTTCATAATGCAGCTTACTTTCTTGAAGATTTTGAAGAACATATCCAAATTATTTTGAGTCGTGTTCATGGGGAAAACATGTATTTGGAAAGGACTCATACTATAACCAAGGAAGCTATTCAAGCTGTAACTGGTTTTTACTCAACCGGCGAAGTACCTAAGCTGAGGCATATTTCAAAAGAGGCAGTAAACACTCTAACCAGATCAACATCTGATGGGCGTGTTTTTTCTATCAATAACATCAGGGACCCAACGGTTAAGTTGGCAGCTATGGTTATAGGCTACCAAGTATTCTATTCTAGCAGATTGAATAGTGTTCCATCTGCAGCGGTGCATACTGCTTACAAGATGATAGCTGAAAATGCTAGTTATGACCTATGCGAGGCCATAAGGAGCCATTTATTGTTAAATCTTTAGTCTATCAAGAAGGACAGCAGTCTAAAGTTTAAATATGGACAGTTATTGATCGGTCTATTCTTTTATTTCCAGAATTTCCTACCGGGAATAGGTGATCTTGAATGGCCTAAGGATCTACCGATATCTGCCCAGATTAAGAACAGTATCAAGGCTATGAAGAACACCTTTTGTGCTGCAATGAACAAATACTTCAATGAATTTCAGAAGAAAATGAGCATGAGAATAAGATTGCCTGAGGATGTGGTAAAACACTTTGCTAAGGAAATTGTTTTCACAATTACCACTGATTTCTGTTTGATGGAGGCTATTGAGCCTAGAGAAGAAGAAACGGAAGATATGAGTTATGAGGTCAACTATGACTTACTGATTGGTTATGCCAATAACCTATTGGCATCTCCAAAGGACAAAAAGAAGGCAAAATTGGATACAATTGAAATTCAGACCGCACAAGCTAAAACCAGTAGTGTTCCTACCATAAGCGGTAAAGGTAAGAAGAAAAAGGTTGAGCAAGCACCTACGATGATGAAAAGTACAAGAGTGACACGAAGTGTCCAAACCAAAAAAGAACCGGAACCTAAAGTATATGCAAAGAAGGAGAGTGCATCAAATAAAAGAGGTCGGAAACTAATTCTCCAAGAAGAATCTGAAGGTACTGATACCGAGGAAGAACCCAAAAAGATGAAAGCAACTGATAAAACAGCCAAATCAGTGAACGAAGTGCCAAAGGCAACTGTGCCTTTTGATATCTCAACTTACAAGCTTGAGACTAACTTTGAAAGAACAGTGAAGACATTAGGAAGAAACAGATTTGATAATGTCAAAGAACATTTTGATTCATTCAGTGAAGATGAAAAGGAACAAATTATTCAACAGGTAATCAATTATTTGTGCCATTACAATAGATTACCACATGATCTTGAAAAGAATATTTATAATTCCTTGTATACTATTCTTTTGAATAAATGGGAGGAAGCTGTAAAGAAGGAAAAAGAAATTATAGATGATGTATTTGTACAATATTTTCCTAATTTGTCCAAGGATGAACTAAGTGTATTGGTTGATAAGTACGAAGTTCAATTTGCTTTCAAGGCAAGAAGATTGAAGCTACTTAGGGGAAAGAGGCAAACTATTGAGACTGAGACTCATCAGATAGCCTGTAACATCCAACAGATGGAAGAGCTTATACGTTCTTCTAAGGATGAGCAAGATGTTGTTGATGTACCTAAAATGGATAAAATTGTGCAAGCTGATGTTGTTTATCCAGTCAAAGAAAAGGATGACACTATTGTCCTACAAGTCATACTTCTTGATGATATTCAGGATACAATTGATCTATCTGGAAACATTATTGTACCTGATATGCAACCACTTGAAATCACTGACTTACAAGTTACTTCAGTTGAGAAACCGGCAACTCAACCAGGAGTGGATATTCCACCAGCAAAGGAACAACCTAAGAAACCCCAATCCCCACCGGTTTCATAGGACATTCAGAAGGAATCTAATGAAAAAGTTGATACACAGATTTCTGAACAAGAAACGGAGAAAGGACAAGAGAGAGAAATTGTTAAGGTAACATCTTCTGAACCGGTAAAAACATTAGTCATACAACAGACTGATGAAGATGATGATGACTCATTAGGCATCTCAGAGCCTATAATTGTTGATAATATGAGTGCATCTGAAATGATGAAGATTGCAACTGTCATGCAATCTAGAGCACAAAAGAAGAGACTTAAAGAACAAAGAATGGAAGCAAAAACCATTCAGAATGTTGTAGATATTCTATCAAGTCTACTACTAGAAACTGCTACAGGGCATCTGACAACCCCTATCAACAAACTTGGTCAATTGGTTGCTGATCCATCTGACCAAATTAAGTCACTTGAAGAAGCAGCACAAACTTATGTTGAGAAGAGTTATAGGAAGAAGCATGGAGAGCAGCTTATGAAAGAAATTGATATTGCTCTCCATGCTCTTCAATTTCATTCTTCTTATTCTTCTTATTCTTCTTCTAATGTTTCATTCTTTTATTCTGATATCAATAACAGGCGAACTGAAACAAAGCAAGAGCTAGAAAAGATATGCAATGCATATGTACCACTTCAAGATTCTATTTTTGCTTTTGGCAAATCTGTGGATGATTTGCACAACAGGTTGGATACCTATGATCTTGAGAAAGTAAAAAGACTACGGTCACTAAAGGAATTGAAGAATCTACTCACATCCCAAGTGAGCATACTGCAAAGAGCCTACAAGAATGCAGAAGCTATTTTAGCTACTCCAGAAACCTGTACACTTGATTCCATGGAAGAGTTCAATACACAGATTATGTCTACACTTGAGTACACTGAGAACATGCTGGAGACATGGAAACATGCCTTATCTTAGTTGAAGAGGAACTTTAATGCTATTTTCATGAGGCTTGCAAATGCATGAATCTTGATTCAGTTTTTCAAGTTTTTGTATATGTAAAACATTTTGATACAAACTTTTCTATATATATATATATATATATATATATATATATATATATATTTTGCTTTTCAATTTGGCATTGTTGTCAAAGGGGGAGTAGAAATATGTATGTGTGTTTTTGAAAATTTTGTATGATGTATGTAGTAAGGGGGAGTATGTGTATATGTGTATAAATTTTTTTTGTAAGCACACTTAGCGGCATTATTGTAAAATTTTCTAAGTGTTGCCATCACTGCCAAAGGGGGAGATTGTTGGCTTGATGATGATTGTAATGAATTCATCATATGTTGTCATTGATGAAACACATACACACACATGTTCATATTGTCTACCAGTGTGACTTCAAAGTTGTTTATACTACAACCGGTATACTAGAGGTTTATATCCAACCGGTACATGGTGACAACCGGAATATACATGGAGACAACCAGTGGATATACATAACTCGGCATCAACATGAGGATCTAGCAGAGATTATAACAGGAGCATCAAAGGATAAACGGTTTATATGTTTAACTCCAACTGGTATTAATTGTTCCAACCGGTATTTATTGATTATGTGATGAGTTATCACAAGTCGTGATGAGTTATCCTTACCGACAAGTTTTAGCGATATTTTTGTGATGAGTTATGATCACTTGACCAGAATCACTTCACCTAGGTAATTGTGTTATGATTTCTAGAGGTCGACATGAAATCTAAATGTCTATATATTGACATCACAATGAATTATTTTGGATGAGCGAAAGTGATATGTTATGTGCGTAGGCAGAAGTGTTAAGTCGCAGAGTATGTTGGTAAAGAAGTGCTAAGTGCGCAGAAGAGGATCTACTAGATCACATCACCTGTTGTTTTCTAATCACTGCAACAGTCAAATCCCCTAACTGGGTAAGCTCTAACAAGCTTCATTGTTCAAATCCTCTAATCAGGTGATCCATTAGTTTGGATTTAGAAATCCTCCACCGAGGTTACTCCTTACAGGGTACTACCTTTTAACTAAGCTTTGGGATCTTTAACAAGATTCGCTCCTAGCAGAGCACTTTGTAGACCCTAACCGGTCAGTTATCTATTACTGCAAATAGTTAACTTGTGAGTCCCATCTCACCGTGGTTTTTATCTATTTGGATTTTCCACGTATAAACACGTGTGTTATGATGGATGTTTTACTTATTGTGGATGTTGTTATATCACTTTTAATTGCATGCATATTGTTTAAAAAAATTGTTAAGTTTATCTACCGGTCAGTGTTTAAAGTAGTACTATTTTTGGTGTCACTGATTCACCACCCCCCCCCCCCCCCTCTCAGTGCTTTACAAGTCCATCATAAGTTGGCAGAGTTGATGTCACAATCAATATGTTGAATTGATAGATTCAGCCCCATAGGTTTGGCCCCTTCAATAGATTAAAGGTTCAGTTGCAATCCTTCAAGTTCAATTGTCACAGTCAAGATTAGTTAAAATTAGCCAAACCTTGTTAATATGATTAATGATAGCCACTAGATTGAATAATGTAACATATATCAAATTGTTCTAATCCAATAGAAATTGAAAGTATTCACATACAGAGACAACCGAATTTAGAAAAATCAAAAATTTTCCTATGAAGCACATGCAATAATATCAATGGAACACTACCAAAATATATAGAAATTCTCAATATTAGGTACCAGGGTTCTAACTCAAAAAAAAAGTGGCTTAATGAAGTTCACTCATCCTAGATCAGCACATCTGTTAATTAATTTGAAAGCATCCTATTCAATTTTCTTCCACCAAGGATTACCTAGGACAAATATCATGATGTTTCCCAAATAAAAAGGGTAACACATTCTTAGTGAACAGACATCATTAATTGTTTGGTTATTATAGATCATTCATCATTGGATGGATGGTGATAGTTTCCTTAACCGCCATACTCATTAAGCTTCATTTGTGAAATCGCCTTGGCCTTATCTACTGATGGACTTCGCTATTGAGATTATAAAGTTAATGTTGATTGTAGTGTTTGTTGCTTGCAATGATGTTCATATTTTCATTACACTATAACTTCTTGCCCACTACCCTTGTATATTTTAAACATGACAACTTACACCATGGGGCGAACTTGATGAAAATGATTTAAAATTTAAAATGACTAAGTCTTATAAAATGGACTAAACATAAACATAGAGAAATGAATTTAAACATCTTGTTGGGAGGGTAAGATAGACAGACGGCTATTGCCAAATCCCAACATTGCCAAAGTGTGATCATTTATCTCTTCACCTTTGTTCAATCATAAATGTGAATAGGATAATTTGACATTGTTTAAAGATTCATTTAAGAACAACAGAATGACTTATTCAAATATGCAATAACCATCACAGCACCAGGCAATATTATAAAGCTTCACAGCATATGCTCTGAATTTTCAATACCTGATTCGTCCACCTGTCCGCTGGAGTGAGGATTGTAAAGCACGTCTTGAATTTTGTATCCATGGATGCATCAAGAGAGTTTTTGCGTCAGGTCTTAATTTTGCATCCTGCAAAAGGATTTACAGTATAGAAAATTTAGAGTAATCAATAACGTTTTGGGGAAATATTGTAGTTAGCAATAGCATTTTTAACTTTCCACAAAAATATTAACAGTTACATAAGTGTCAAAAGATCCTTCTTGGACTTGGCCACAATGTAACCCAATGAAGCCTTGATATAGTTTTAGGAAACCAATTCTGTAAAAATAAAAATCTAGAAAGAACATAAATTTGATGAAGATATTGCTATATGTACATCAAAAGTAGATGCACTAGAAATCAATTGAGTGAAAAGATCCTAAAAAAATCAGAAATTCTCATCAACTTGCAACTTCCACAACCTTGCGGAAGCACTGATGCAGAAAATCTGTGATGCCAGGCGACAAATGCTCAGGTATGGGAGGATGCTCATCCTGCAGCATTAGAAGAATATTCATGCATTGAAGCATGCCAATGTTAAAAGAAATATAAAGTTCCAAAATAGAAGCAAATGCCTAGCATTCTGATTTCTGCACAAGAACTTTTCTACTAGAACAAATTTTAGCAAGATAAACTTAATAACCACATGAACAAGAAGCTACAAAATGTGCTTAAGGACACAGATTTATAATTTATTTCAAAACTTACACTCTAAAACGTATTATTCATAAAAGATATAAATTTCAAACAAAATCAAAAGTAAATAATTCAGCATCTATACTCAGATGGCATTCACCTGAACAATCCGAAAAAGGGCAGGCATTGGTTGAAGATCATAATATGGAGGTACACAAGTGAGGAGCTCTATAACCGTACAACCTACACTCCAAATATCAGATGCAGCACTTACTCCTGACATCTCAATAACCTGCAATCAAAAAGGCAGCAAGTCCAATACTTTTGAAGCCAATAAATTAAAATCTCCTGCATTTTGGTACAGAGAGTGGACATTAAACACTCCTGTATCATCAGACAACAAAGTCTTGCTTCTGTTTGATAAGAGTACACAAAACATTTTTTGCTATACTGTATTTTTAAGAAAGACAACTGCTATTTTGTTGTCTTGATCATTAGGACTAATCTAATGTATACCCTCCGTATACTCTTATAAAGTTCTACTTGCAAATATATTTACTCTATACTAACGCTACTTTATAAAAGATTATTTTCAGAAAGCGACATTCTATTTAATCATATGTTTTAGGTTTCCATGCTGTCTGTTTTTGTTAAGGCTTTCTTTAGGGAACCATATCGCAAATTTTATGTGCCTCAAACATATAGAACAGATTCCAGGGAAGAAAATAGATCACAACAAATGATAGCCAATGCAAACCCTTAGCTAAAATATGAATCACTTATAATTTAATCAGAGATCAAATCATAAATAATTTAGTCATTTTTAGGTGCATGTTGTCAAAACCTAAGTCACAGAGTTCACTGAATTTCTTCTTACAAATTTGAAATCTGACAAAGATTTCAACAACAAAAAAAATCATTAAAAAATCAATAAAATTCATACAAAATGTTTGGAAGTATGTTGTTTGAGTTTGGATGTTGACTGGTGTTGTTTGGTCATGGCAGGAAGCCATCAAACTTCTGGTTTCATTTTTTCTGTTACCATTGCTGCCATTTTTTCTTCCACCCATTCACAACCTTCAAGAGAGTTCATAGTGAACACTTAAGACTACCAACATAATAACCCTGCTTGTAATGTCCCCGTTTTGACACTCATTGTGCACAGGATCCATTTCCCTAATCCACAGCTCTTCGGTGAATGGACTGTTGACATTAGAGTAGCATAGTTAAAATTGTAACTACTTTCAGTTCGTTAGAATTTGAATAAGAAGGATGTTTGGATCTGCCTTAATTTAATGGATTCATTTGTCAATTCACAGTCCAATTTGAGAAGCTAGACTTGTCAATTAAGTTGCCCAGTTAATGTTAACATTTGAGGGATGTCTTCCCTTTAATTGTGATATACCAGGAAAGTAGAGCTTGAGTTATATAATGTGCTGGGAAGAGGATAAGGCATACACTTGAAAATCATTTATTTTCATGGGCTGAACATAAGCCCTTCTGGCATAGAGAGCAGGTCTTCTAGTCAATCTCTCAGAGCCCTCCGCTTTGATTGAGAGGGCGATTTCACTAGCAAAAAGTTTTCACATGACCTGCACAACATGGGATCAAAAGACAATTGACAATTGCCTACATACCTCAACAAAATGGTGTTACAAAAAAGCCTAATTGTTATTTATATTAAAGGATGTAGATCTAGCTATTATATTCTAGTCTAAAGAAAATCATATAGTTGTTTACCTGTTGAATTGGGCACCCACCAAAGTACTTGAAAATATCACACATACATGGACTAAGAAGAAGCCCTCAATTTCACATCTCAAAGTGTTTGGGTGTACAATTTACATGTATAAAAGTGCAAAGGACAAATTTGGATGCAAGTCCTTAGAAATATAATTCAGAGTCAAAGGGATATTGGCTTATGGATACAATAACAAAGGTGTACATCAGCAACGATGTTTTTGATAAGGAAAAAGGATAGAGCGCCTCTTCCTTACCATCACCTATCAATTTTCAAACAAGGAGAATTACTAAACCTAAAGATGAGAAACTTGATGAAGCACAAGAAAACACTTTGTTTCCAATGAATCAGTTTCCATCTCTAGCTCCCCCTCAATCATCATCTCTTGTGCACAAAAAGATTCCTAAATGTACAACACTGAAAAACAAAATAGCGAATAGGTCTAACATTGGGGCAAAGAGTCGAGGCAATTCTTGTGAGGAAGTAAATATGGCTATAATGTGCACATAATTCAAAGTTTTCAACCAGATATAGCGCAACAAGCTCTTGATTCACCACCTTGGAAAGATGCAACGGATGCAAAATATCAAGAATTGTTGAGGAAAAACACATGGGAACTTCTTAATCTTCCTCCAAAGGAAGAAAGCTATTCAATGCAAATGGGTTTTTAAAAACAAATATAAGGTAAATGGGTGCATCAACCAGTACAAAACCCAACTTGTGGCTAAGGGCTCTGATTATGTAATGTCCCCAAATTGGGATAGACCTGTTTTCACACAAAATTAACAATTCCAACCATTCTAAAGTTAACTCATTTAATAATTATTGAATTGAAGAATTAATGAAAAAATTAACATCGTATGAAATGATAAATAATATCACTACTTGAAACTAAACTATAGATTGTTCCTTGGAGCCAACCATAGTAAGGGTTTGAGGTAAGTATGAAAGGATGTCTGGGTACTGTTCAGCCCAATTAAGCACAAGAGCGCAGAGCATCAAACTAAGAGAACTCAACCCCTCAGCCCACAAGTGGCAGGAATATCCAACACTCAGGGTGGCCTACTTAATTCGATGGAACAAGGGTTATTGAGGGGAAAGTATGAAAGGGTGCCTGAAGACTGTTCAGCCCAATTAAGCCCAAGAGTCCAGAGCATCCAACCAAGACAACTCATCCCCTTGGCCCACGTGCTGCATGAATTCCAGGGAACTGGTCTGCTGCCTCTCCCTAACATATTTCCTTCGATTTCACTTATGATTGTTTGTGGGACAAGAATAGATAAACTCATTAATTATAGAAATATCATAGATTGGCAAAGCTGGTTAATATCTTGGTCAGAGACAAATAAAGATTATTGATACATGACATCATTATCCATATTGCAGACCAAGCTTAATATTATAGATTCATTACATCATTTATCTATATTGATTACCAAACTTGGCTGGCTTAACAGATCTGGCATATCCGATCTGTAATATCTGATCTGGTCTCATTCTTTGATTGCTGGTGAAATATCCAATCTGGTCTTCTTTCTTATTTGCTGATGTACTTTCTTCTCTTGATCGACTTTCTGTTTCTTTCTTCTCTGGTTCGATTCTATGTATAAGACTTCTGCCTTGACTCCATGTTCCAAAAGAGGTTCTGCCATATATATAGCCCTCCAGGAGGATGAATAGTCATATCCCTCACCTCCTTTCCCAAATGAGGTGTCTTCTCTTAACCTAACTGCTGCCTCTTCAAAACTAACTAAATCTGCTTGGAATTGATGGGAATTAAGGCTTTGTTCAGGTATTATTCATTATGCTCTACAGATCGCTGCTTGACAATGCTGTCCCTTGTGGGAATATTCAGATTGTGTGACATGTATATTTTGTTGTATATATTTGCTTCTATGATATCTGACTTCCTCATTCCCCTCTCTACTCTAATCAAATGGATCTTCTTTCTATATTCTTTATGGAGGACTGAATAATCAATAATCACAACCCTTGTCGGCATCTACCCTTTCCAAGGAATGCAACTCTTCAAGGGAATCGATGCCTAAGGCTAATTGCTGACCCTTAATTAATTTGTGATTAATCCCCACTCAGCCTCCATAAGCAGATTACCGTCTTTAATATAGGTCACCTAAATTAATTTAAGTCAGCCTCTTAAATGCCATCGTCCAAATTTAATAGGGAAATATGTTGCGCTTAGGTTTACTACAGGCTGTGGATGGTTTTGTAAGGGCAGACTTTTGGTAGGGCATGACAGATTAGAAGGGAAGTTATTGAGTATGATGAAACTTTTACACCCATAGCAAAAGTCAAGAATATTCAAATGATTTTGACAATGGCATTGTAGTTTGATTGGTAAGTTCATCAAATGGATGTCAAGGACTCAAGAGTACCTTTCTTAATGGATATTTCAAAGAAGCTTAAATGACTCAACCAAAGCAGCATGTTGCACCTAACTAGGAACAAAAAATGTGTAGACTTAAGAAATCCCTCTATGATCTAAAGCAAGCTCCCTAGGCCTAGTACATGAAGATTGATGAGCATCTCCTTTAACATGGATTCACCAAGAATCCATATGATCCCAATCTCTACATCAAAAGCACAAGGGGGGATTCTAATTTTGATTTTATACGTCCACAATCTGATCACCACAAAGAGTTCTCCACAAACGATTGTAGTGACAAATAATAATCTCAACAATCATTTAGCATGATAAATGCCAAGCTCCTGCATTACTATCATAAACTTGAAGAGTGGCAACAAAAGAACCAAATTTTTGCCTCTCCAATGAAATATGCCAAGACATGGGTCAAGAATTTCAAAATGGACGATTGCAAGCTAATAAAACTGCCATATATGGACACTTTTATCTACTGATGACTTTCCTAAATTTGGGATACCATATTTAGGGTTAGCTTTACTAATTTAGGCACAAGTGCCTAGTTAAATTTTTAACACTGGTTTGTATTTTTTTTAATTGCTGGTGCAGGAGCTGCTGGCTTATCTATTTTTACAATGATTCAATGTTTAGGAAAATGCAGTGTACCCCAGGGATGCGTCCCTTCTGTTTTCTAAATGATTCTTCAATGGGGATGCCCTAGGGACATGAGGATGAGGACAGAACATACCCCCACTGTTCCCACAAAAAAATGACGTCCTAAAGATGTCCACTCTGCAATAGGAATGTCACCCATTTGGGAAGCACCATGTTATCCTCACAGCCAAATGGTTTTATACTCTTATATAGTGATCAAAGGCAAACATAGCTGAACCAAGCTACATTGTTAGGGGTGGTATCAAACTCTAAGGAATGCAGTCCAAGCTCTCTAAATTGAATTTGCACCTTATGCATTTGGAAACGTGTGCAGATTTAAAATTTCCTTTTGAAGAGCTCCGTGTTAATTTTTTATCAATCTAGCTTTTGCAATATTATAGCTCAAATTTAGATTTTTACTTCAATGCAACTAACCTGATTCAACCCAAAACTAATGCTAGGCATTCCATGATTCTTCCACATCTGCCGCAATACAAGAAATGGAAACATTTTCCTCAACACATTGAGATCCCTGTAAATGATATTCAAATTTATGTTCAAGTCTGAAGTTATATAATCTTATTATTATTTTACTGATATTTTTCTGTTATTTCTTATGTCACAGGTTGCTGAAGATAACATTAATATTTTCTATGCTTCTACAGCTTTTCATTGACATGTACATATAGGCAATGCCCACCGATCAAGACATGTCTTGATTGGTGCATATGCACCGCTTCACTTAAGCGATGTACCGATAACTATTGGTCACGTCACATTTAATATATTAAACCGATTGCTATCGGGGCACATTAGTTAGTATGTTTGACGGATTAGTAATCGGGTCACGTCAGGAATATAATCATCCAATAAATAAGACAATCATCGATCGGTATAAATTGAGATTAAGATGATAACTGTTATAGTTATCATATGATAGCATCAATCGATGCTATCATATGATATCTATGATATTATCATAATTCTGGTCTGATCTTATTACAATTATAGTATGATCGATTATGCATATAAGATGATTATAACAAGTTCATTTATTTAATCATGAGGTCTACATTTAGATTTAGGTTATATCGATAAGGTATATGATTGAATGAGAGATAAATTAAGTCTCTCATTCAATCATTTATCTTACCGAAGCTACTAAGTTTCAACAATCCCCATAATAAAAAAGCAGTGTGTAGAGACTTTTAAATGAATAAGATTTAGGAGCAACTTATAAATTTATAGTCAATTCTATTATTCTATTCTATAAGAGTCAATAAAACTCTCCTCTTCCAGAATGCTTTGTCTGCTAACCTATGCTAAAGACTACCATATACATGAAAAAAATATATTTATAAAAAGACATTTAAGTTTGTGCTACAGTTTGACTTTAAAATATAAACTTTAAAATATAAATTCTTCAAAAGATAAAAAGAGCAGATATTAATCTAACTTAGAATCAAATTGTTCAAGCACACACCTCAGGTGCCATCCAATAAGGTGTTCCAACAACCGAATGAGTATTAAGGTCAGCCTCGGTTAATTTTGTTGCAACGCCAAAGTCAGCAAGTTTTACCAAACCCTGTACCATTGAAATTGAGAGATCAAAGTCAGACAGCCCTAACCAGCAACCTTTACTAGGCAGAACAAACAATTACCACATCCAGCCAATTTCCAATACTTCTTTATTAAATGGATAGATATCTACTAAAAAATGGTGGAAATTCACTTAATTCTAAATGAGAATTACACTTGACTCCCTAATTGCAGTACTAGAATTTTCCAAGGAATTATTTGTTCACACTCTAGTGATTTTGTTAACATGGCAACTGTTTCAACAATTCAATTCAATTACCTATAATCTTGTTGGAAAAAAGAAGCTTGAAGAGAAAAGGTGGTACAGAGACAAAAACTCTGTTACCAGGTGCTTGCTTAGGAGTCAACTGTCAGTTTCATAGAGTGATAATAGGAGCTTCTAGGATCTTCAAGAATTTGTTGCATTCCCAGTTAGGGCATTGTGAAAAGATAAAGTTAATATTCCAGAAGTTTGAAAATATTCTGTTACTTTCATTTTACAGTTTGGTGCTGTTAGGGCATGCTTTATGTCTTGCAGAGCCAACTCACGTCTACAATTTCAAAAGTTCTACTAGAAACAGTAATCCTTGAAAACAGTTGCATTTTCCACATATTACTAATCAGGACCTTCTTTTAAGGAAAAATTCTTAGGGTTGCTAATGCTTCACCAAGACTAATCCTATCAGCTCGGGAAAATTGAGGAAATTAAAATGAAACCTGGTTATGATTGACAAAGCCAAACATTGCTTGCTCAATTAAAATTGACTCTCTGTAACTTGGAACACAGGCACAAATTTTAGATGTAATAAAGCAAATTTCAATTGTTACTCATGCAACAGTAATCCTTGAAAACAGTTGTATTGTCCACATGTTTACTAATCAGGACATTCTTTTAAGCAAAAATTCTCAGGGTGGCTAATGCTTCACCAAGGCTACTCCTATCAGCTTGGAAGAGTTGAGGGAAATTAAACCAAAACCTGGTCAAGATTGCCAAAGCCAAACTTTGCTTGCTCAATCAAAATTGATTCTCCATTGCTTGAAACAAAGGCGCAGATGTTAGCTTTTATGAAGCAAGAGGTTCCTTCTACTTATCTTGTACAGATGATGTAATTATCATGTTACTTGGTTTAATACAATATGACTTGCAATTCGGTGGATTATAGTCTAAATAGTATGTTGGTCTATTTTCTAGCAGAGCTTATATATTGGTTCATCATGAATTTGACAGAAGATTTCCCTTAATATGGCATCCAAGCCAAAGGACACCCCAAAAGGGGTGTTTACCAATCACAAAAAGACGATGAAAGAAATGCACAAGACTAGCATTCACATTTCACGTCCATACAAGACTAGCAATGACAAGACTTATAATTTCTCTTAATAGAAATGATAGAAGAAATGTTGTGCATCCATGCAAGAGTAAACATGCATAGCTAAATGTGTGTAGACCTAACCTCTTTTGTTGTCAAGATGTTTGCGCCCTTGATATCCCTATGAATGACACCTTGTTCATGAAGATAAACCAAGCCTTCCAAAACCTGAACCAGTTGAGCAAAAAGGTAGTTACATCTTAATATATGGACAAGAAAAATAATATCTTGTACAGACTGAAACCAAAAGGGCACAATTGATCTAGGATTTAGAGTCTATCAGATTATACACAGGAATCTACTCAAATAGCCAAACCTGCGCAATGTACACAGCAACAAGGGATTCAGGAAAAGCTCCAAACTTATTGGGCTTGATAATGCTGGCAAGAGATCCATTTTCTACATACCTGCAAAGTAAAGTGAACAGAACATGAACTTGATACTGTCTAAGTCAGACAACTTAGCAAATTAGGTTTATCTTATATAATCTGCTCCATTACATGGTTGATGATCATTGTATACAAAAGTACTCAAGTAAACATAGTCAATAAAACAAATAGAATATGTCCACAGAAAATATCAATCAGCATAAATCAACTTAAGATGATACTTACTCAAGAATTATGTACAAGTGTGTTTTTGTCTTAAAGGAACCCCTATACTTCACAATGTTTTTATGATTCAAATTCTGCAATCAAAGAAAAATATATTATCAAAATGGCATCCTACAAATGATTTATACTTCATTCAATGCTTCATGCTTTTCAAGGTGAATTTGAAAATATTAAAGCATCCTAATCTGATTAATATGAAGCTTTTCCTTGACAGCATGCTGTAATGTGCCCATTTACAACACTAAAATTTTCTCCCATCAAATATGAAATAAGAAATGTTAAAAATAGCAAAAAAATCATCATATTTTAAAGAAGAAAAACTAAACATGATGCATTAAGAAACTTATAATATAGGAAAGAATGCAGTACCTTCAGAAGATCAATCTCTTGCTGGAGATAATGACAAACACATGTAGACACCAGAAACATTTACAACAAATCAGTAATAATAAAATTTATACCACCTTATAGAAAAACAAAAAAATATAATCTTGATAATCTGACTAAAATGGTAATGATAATTTAGCGTTCACATAAAAACTGAAAGGTTCTGATTTAGAAGAAGCATGAAATCATACATAAAAGAAAATGTCTGCATCAAATGTGATGAAAAAGGCTCAACAATCAAATTAAAGCATCTGAAAGACTGTCTAATATTAATCAAATTCTTTGTTAAGGTTTGATTATTAAAACTGCAATGAAGCATTAATCGTTTGGGGAATTCATCGGCAAACCAAAAGTATAAATTTTTTGAAAAAATCGGATTTACAAAAAAACGTAAAAAATTGAAAAAACACAATCAGAAACTCTTTTTTTTTTTTATTTAACGACATTTACATAGCATAGAGATATTTTAAGCAAATAAAAAAAAGACTTCAACACATGAATTATATAAAATAGATTAATTTCACCTTATATAACTTTTTAATTTTTTTATTTTAAATATCAGTAATATTTAAAATAAAAAATATTGCTGATATTTTTTTATTATATATATATTAAATTATAAATAACTAAGTTCAAACATTTTTTATTATATATATAATTTATCTATTTTATACAATATAAATATATAATTATATACGTTTTGTTTTTTTTTGATCGATAACCAGGATATTATATTGCTTAAAAAAGGAAAGTTTACATCCAAAAAGCTGTTGAACAGCCTGCCACTACATGGGGTCTCGCCCCTACAAAACCAACTGAACCCGACTAAGACAACAGACCTACAGGACCAGCCACCACAAAAAACCAACCATGCATACACACAACCCCCACAAAACCCGACAGGCCCAAAAGACCTATCTAACGAAACCATCCCAAGGCCTCTTCCCTTGAGAAGTTCGAAATGCCCTGGCCGGGGCCTGCAACATGCGACTCCCTCCCTCCACCTAGCACTGTACCCAATCTGCCACCACGCAGCGAACCGCGCTCCACCACCTTCACGTGCTTCCGTGGAATCTGATGGCGAACCAGAGGCCTCCCCTCCTCATCCAGAGGAACTTCAGACCGAATTGGGGTCTTCTTCCCACGTATCCTCACTCTCTCAGTCGGCCCCAACTCTCGCACAAAATTCACCACATCCCTCCAACCCTTCCTTGAATTCTCAAGCTGAATCTCGACAGGTCAAGAAGCCAACCAAATCACGAACGGCTGCAGCCCCCCATTTCCACACCAATCCTCCGCCATGGTTCTTCCAGCATCTTCAGCCCTTCACCAACAACAGCTCAAGCCACCACGCCATCCAAACCGCCCGACCATTTAAGTCGCAACACCAAGGATGCAACCCGCTGCACCTCCCACCGACAAGGCCAAAGCAACAAACAACGACGAGATGTCAAGGTTTGTTTAAGGATGGCAATCAGACACCAAAAATTCCTCCCCAACCATCAACCGCACTACCGTCCAAAAAACCTCCCCATCCACCCTGAACACATTCATCAGTCTATTACTCGAAATCAGGCCGCGGAAAGCTGGCATCAGACCGTCAGTCAACAAGGAAAAATTTGCCTCCATTCTGCCTCTCCTCCTCTCCAAAACCTGCCCACACTAACTAGCCAAAAACCAGCAACTTCGAAATGCCAGGGAACCAAAATCCAAGGCCTTTAAAAAGCCAGCGCCATCACATGACTTAATTACTCCACACGAAGCGCATCAAACCACGCATTATCACCAGGACAGCTCGCCGATAGCCTCCATCATCACTCCATCGCCTCCAAAGCCACTTGCAACACATTTGTAGATCACAATCCATGAGGGACATTACTTCCCACAAGTTCAGTGTCAAAATCAACCACATCAAAAACAACTCGAGTTCTCTTCCCTTTCTTTAAGCAATTCAACCAAATTCATGAGAACATATATTTCGAAAGTCCTCAAATAAGCTAAAGTTGAAAGTTGTTATCCAAGGAACCATTCGCTCCCACATTCGAAAGCTTGTCAGCCTCGACATTTGCTTCCCTGAGAACGTGTGTCACCTTAAAGTCTTCGAACCCACACAGAAGAAATTTCATTCTTCTAATGTGTTTGTCTAGATGCCACGCCTCCATTCGACCTCAAGCTATCCCGTTGACCACAATCTGAGAGTCTCCCTCCACGTGGAGTTTCTTCACTCCCAATTTCTTAGCCATTAGAATGGCTTCTAAAGCCGCTTGACACTCAGCATCGTTGTTCGACCCATCCACCAATCTTTTAGCTCCAATGGCTAGGATGTTGCCACAATCGTCCTGGGCTATGACCCCAGCACCAGAGACCCCGAGATTTCCCCTTGAAGCGCCATCAAAATTGACCTTAGTCCAACCCTTATCTAGCGGATTCCACTCATGTCTTACTTCACCCACCCTCTGAGGATTAGCCCTCAAAAGCCCATTAGCAGGCCTAAATTTTATCAAAGGCCAACTCACCAAAACTTCAACATCAAACTGAGTGAAAGGAGACTTTGCTAAGTTCACCTGTGAAGTAGCATTAGTGACTAATTCCGAGATTGCCTTCTCCAATCTAATCAGAAAGCGATCCCTAATTTCCGCTTTATCTTCAAACAATCTTTGGTTTCGTTTTTTCCAGAGTTCCCATAGAACAATAGACAGCAAAATCTTCCAAATGGCAGCAAAGATTGAAGACTTACCCAAAACAGGCCAAGATTCCAACCAATCGCACAAATTCCCTGCCATTGGTCCCTTCCAGTTCAGTCTCTGCGACCCAAAACGCCAGGCTTCCTGGGCGAACTCGCAATTGAGCAGAAGGTGGTCCACATCTTCCTCCTCCTTCTCACAGAGCACACAGCAGAATGGACCTGCAAACCCCATTTTCTTGAGTTGATCTCCTGACAGAATCCGCCTATTGCCAGCAAGCCAAGAGAAGGCACCCGCCTTCGGTAAACACTCTTTGTTCCAGCATAGCTTAGCCTCCCATTCCTTTGTTCTACCCTCTGTCTCCAAAAGAGTATACCCCAACTTAACCGAGTAGCTTCCACTCTTGGCACCACACCAAACTATCTCATCCTCTTCCCTAGAGCCCAACACCTCTTTACTTTCCAAAACATTCCTCAGCAATCGTTTATCCGTCTCCCCCAAGTTTAAATCACGGGGATCGTTCCAATTCAAATGCTGGCCCAACGCAGACGTTTCTTGAGACAAAAATTTGCACACCTTGGAACCCCAAATCTAAGCAATCTTATCCTTAATCCGCTGGGGGACCTGGGAATCCAGCGATGGACGTCCGTCCCAGGAATCCTGCCAGAAGCACGCCTTTCGCCCGTCACCAATCCGCCAAGACAGATGGTTAGTAATCAGGCTCCTACAGCTCACTAGAAAATTCCACAAAGCGGATCCTCTCGAGGGGTCTTCTACTGTAAGGATCCTTTCCTTTTCCCCACTATCCAAATACTTAGCTTGCAGAATACGGACCCACCTCTGCTCCGGCTTGCTGTACATTTGCCACACTAACTTAGCCCCCATAGCCTCATTGATTAGCTTCCAATCGCAAAGCCCCGCACCTCCTCCTCCTTTGGGTTTGCATACTCTATCCCAAGCAATCAGTGGGATTTTGTCCTGCTCCTAATTTCCATTCCACAAAAACTTTCTCATCTTCTACTGCATATTCTTTATGACTGAGCCTGGGAGTTTAAAACAAGCCATTGGGAAAATAGGCATAGTCGATACAACTATCTTCAGCATCAGAAGACGACCAGCCAAAGTGAGCCACTTGCTCTTCCAACCCTCCATTTTTGCTTTGCAACCATCTAGCAACCCTTTCCAAATTTTTGTCTTCAACTCCAGCAAAGAGCGGCATTCCAAGGAATTTCCCAGGAAGCTGACCAATCCTGATCCCAAACAATCTGGCTATAGCCCTTTGAGACCCAACTTCAGTGTGGAAGAAAAAAATCTCCGACTTATTCCAATTAATTTCCTGCCCAGTAGCCCAACTAAATATGTCCAGCACTTTCTTCATTACCGTTGCTTCATGCATGGAGGCCACTCCGAAAAGACAAGTATCATCAGCAAACTGAGAATGAGTTGTGGAATCCACCCCTCGAGCTATCTCAATGCCTTTCCACATCCCCTGAGAACGCTTTCGAGCAATCGAACGTCCAAGAACTTCTGCCATTATAATGAAGAGAAAGGGGGATATTGGAGCCCCTTGCCGAATGCCCCGTGAGGTGGGGAAGAAACCTTGCGGGCTGCCATTGACTAAAACCGAAGCTGAAAACTACATAATCATACTAGAAATCCACTTTATCCAAGGCTTGCAAAACCCAAACCTATTTAACACAGCCACCAGGAAAGACCTATCAACTCTATCGTAGGCTTTCCGAATATCTAGCTTAAGAATCATTCTTCTCTTTCTGATCTTCATGGCCGTGTGAATCGCCCCATGAACCACAATAACCCCGTCCACAATGTTCCTCCCAGGGGTAAATCCACTCTGTTCACAAGAAATCAACTTATCTAAAATCAATTTAAGCCTATTAGCAGCAACTTTTGTTATGATTTTGTAGAAGGTATTACACAACGAGATCGGACGAAACTCCTCAAAACCCTATGGCTTGTCTTTCTTAGGAATAAGCGCCACCAAAGTACAATTGAATTCCTTCAAAACAAATCCACTTGACCTTGACTCTTCGACCACTTCTAGCAAGTACCCACCAAGAAAATCCCAAAAGAACTGATAAAAGAAAGCTTGAAACCCGTCTGGGCCCGGTGCTTTCTCCCCACCCAACCCAAAAACAAAAGCTTTCACTTCCTTCAACGAGACTGGTTCCTCAAGCATCCTATTATCATCCCTAGAGAGTAGGGGAGGAATTAACTCCAGAAACTCGGCCTACAAACAATCCTGACCAGACCCGCTCTTCCTCCATAGATTCCCAAAGAAATCCATCACCTCCTTACTAATACGGTCTGGGTCCTCCGTAGATGTTCCATCCACTTGTCGCAAAGAAAGGAATCTATTGAGGCTTCTCCTTCCCTTCACCGAGCTATGGAAAAATTTTGTGTTTCTATCACCGGCTTTAAGCCACTTCTCTCGTGAATTTTGTTTCCAGTAAATCTCCTCCCTCTGCAAAACTTCCCCATATCTACTAAGTAGGTCTTTCTCCGTGAGATAATCCACTTCATCCATCCCTTAGGCCAAGACTTTCACATTCAAAGCCCCCAGATCCCCTCCAATCCTACTTTTTTCATCAAAGATATTACCAAACACATCCATGTTCCAAGATTTATGTTTCTGTTTCACATAACTAAGCTTTTTAAAGAACTGCAAGGCCAAGAAGCCTTCCACCACCGGGGCCTCCTTCCACCAAACAACCACCTGATCTCTAAATCCTGGCTCCCTTAACCACATCTTTTCCACCTTGAAGCGACACCTAAGCGAAACTCCATCTTTCTGCACAACCAAAGAGACCAGGAAGTGGTCTGAACCTGAAATAGCTAAAACTTCAGCCTCAAAGACTAGGGTAGCCAAGTTCCAATCCCCTGCAAGGAAAAACCTATCTAGTTTCTCAGCAATGTTGGAAAAGCCCCGCCGTCTATTGGTCCAAGTGAAACTCCTTCCTTTAGCAGCCACTTCAAACAGGGCATTGGAGTCCACAAATGTCTAAAAGTCAGATTGCGTCCTACACATCCTTCTCACCCCTCCACGCTTTTCCGAGAAGGAAAGAGTGGCGTTGAAATCCCCAGCAATAATAGCTAAGGCCGGCCTCACCTCCTCTAATAGCTTGGTAATATCCTTCCACAACCGACACTTCTCCACAACCAAAGTAGGACCATAGACATTGATTAGAAAACAAGAAAATTTCATAATCTTTGAATTCACCATTACCATCTGCCAATGTTTAGAGCTTGAGACAGCATCCACCTGAACAACCAATGGATTCCACAAAATGCCTAACCCTCCTAAAGCCCCTTCTGATTCCAAAAAGAAACCAGACCACCTCTGCCTGACACCCAAAACTCTAGCTGCATCTTCTCTTCCCAACTTAGTTTCCTGAATGCAAATAACTTCCAGCTTAGCCTGATCAAGTCCCCTTTTGATCAGGCGTCTCTTGTCAGGGGCATTGCAGCCCCTAACATTCCATGTTAGGAACTTCATTGCTGCCCAGGAGAGAACAGGTCTCCCGGATCTAAGCAGTCTTGTCTGACCCTTCATGTTGCTTGCTTCCTCAAGCAACTTCTACCTGTTTTTCCTACCCCTCAAATTCCCTTTGGACTTAGAGGGGTTTGTTTTGGTCGGTTTAATAGTCCTAACCTTTGTCTCCCCTACCTCAACAGACAGCCCCAAAGAATCATCGCTAAACCCATCCTCCTCATCAGATTCCAACTCTACTGTGATGCCATAATCCACCTTGCCTGGGGACATGTGGATGTCTTTAAAGCTATTTGCTCTTTCCTCTGCAATCCTTGTTATAACGCCTGAATTCTGGTTCACCAGTGACTTGACATTCAACCCCTTCTCAAGGCCCTCCAGCCCATACTCATGATTAGAGAAAAACCTGTGCTGAGAGGGGATCCTCCCTCCTACAGCAAAATCATGGAGAATAAACCTGTGACCAAACTCCGCTGCCGAACCTTCATTTTGGAGGCAAACGTTCCCGCAACCTTTGCTAATTGCTTGCGCACATGTACCCCATCCGCACTGCCTATCAGGGTCTGAAGACGATCCACAGAAGTCTCACCCAGCGAGCCATTCACGACCGCAGCAATCTCATCCCCAGTAGGACCAGAAGCCTTCAACAACGCCTCCTGAGCAGAGCAAGAATCCAAGGTCACTTTGACCCCACCTAAAACTTCAGGTCTCTGGTGATGTTTCCCAGCTATCGAAACGGCCGGATCAAAGCCCAAATTCGCCTCTGTGTGACCCAATAGCTACTTTGACACCTCCAATCCTGCTAACAACTGCTCCTCCAAAGCTTTGTCTGCCCTTCCCTTGCCCTTCTGACCTACCTTGCAATCACGATCCTCATGTCCCCATTCTTTGCAGGACTTACACTTCACCATGATTTCTTCAACTTTAATCTCGTCTCAATAGGCCCTCTGGTGATCTAATCTCGACGGCCTTCGAAAGCTCTAGGTGTGGTTTCCACATGATACAGATACGGGCATACATGCATGAATTCAGCTTATCAACCGCTTCATCTGACTTGATAAATTTCCCTAACTTATCACCAATACTCTTAAAAACTTCCTCCTTCGAATATTCATGCGGGAGATTATATAGTCTGATCCAAACAGGTATTTCCTCTACAGTGGCTTGTCGAGGGTCAAAATTGGGGGTCCAATCCTTTATGTAAAACCCTACTCCCATCATCAAGAACGGCCCAGTGTTCATCAGCTCAATTTTCTCCTCGGTTGTCCCAGCTAAGGAAAAACCCATTTGTTAGGGTTTTGATCTCAAAGTGGCTCCCCCACTCTTCGTCGACCCAGTTCCTAATCTTAGAAAAGGTCGGCCAATCCCCTCCCCAATTCATGAAGAAAGCTCTGGCTCTCAATACTTGTACCAATTCCTTCCAAGCCTCCGAGTCGATACAAATACTGACAGTTCTCTTTTCAGACGTTACCGGTATCCCGCCAGTGGTCTGGTTATCTGAAGGTGCTTGAACTTCTTCCTTAATCTATCCTCCATCTGTTGCTTACTCCACTTCAGAAAGTTCAGAACCCGAGAGTGCCCCCGTTTGGTTTTGTCTTTCTCAAAAGGGAATCTGGTTTCACCAGAACTAGCTCCCTCCCTCCTCCTCCGTCCCACGTCCTGCCACTGTCACTGGTTTGTACGCGGTGGGCGCCATATCATATAAATTTATGAAAATAATATGAAAAATGTATAAACATATAGTATAATGAAATAATATTAAATGTATAAAGAAAAAAAATAACATTAATAACAAATATTATATAAATTTAAAAATGTAAATATAATATATTTTTTTTCAACACAAATGAAAAATTTTATTTATATATTTAGATTAATAAAATGAAATAGTATATAGATGTAAAATAATATGCTAATTCAATTCAACCATTAATCTACCTCCCACTCGACCCAGTGCAATGCACAAGGAAAAGATAAATAAATGGGGCTATAAATAAATTGTTTCCTACCCTGGTTCCCTACCCCGGAAGACTTCAACGACTTCAACGATGGAGTGGATAGCATTGTTCACTACATATGCCTGCAATAGAGTGGCCATTTTATGTGCAGATTCGTTTAATCAATCTCGAACCCTAGAAAGCGGAAAAAAATAGAACAAGTTTGTTTAATCCGTTTGAGAATCAAACCCGAACCCTAAAAACACGAAATACCCTTAAATGAGACCATTAAAATTTATTTTATAAAAAAAATGTGCTCGCGACACGCAAATTTTAGGGTTTTTTCCGTCCATTTCGCAGGAAATGAAAAACGTGTTTTTTGGCAAGTTTCGATCGCAATTAATAGTGATTAATCCGCCAAAAAAAATCGTTGACGTAAGTCAATGATTTTTACCCGATTATTGGGGAATTGATCGGCAACACCTGCGATTTTTTCCAAATATCGCAATTCGGACCAGAGTATTGCTACTATGAAATTTAAAACCATAGCTTCCTACATTTGCAAAACATCTGCAAAGGAAAGATACCAAATGTCCAGATAGTGTCATTTGGACACAAATATCAAACATTTATTTATTGGATGTTACTTATTCTGAGGGAGAAATTTGAAATCAATAAATCTCAAAGCAAGGTGTAATAGTCTTATAAAAACCTCCCAGCAAACTGAAAACTGGTATACATAAAAATTCAATAATGACAGAAACTATAAATTATGCTTGGAGCCTTGAAAACTCGCAATATTAATGACCTCCTTGAAATAATAAATCATCTAAAAACCAGCAGTAAACCCAAAATAAAGACACTAATCTCAGAAGCAAATAAACGTCTTGGCATTACCACTAACATCAAAGAACCAGAGTTGATTACTAGCTTGCCATTTACTTTTGTATAGCCCGCGCAATCAGAAAAGAGTTGCATATGTTCTTAACAAAAAGAATAAAAAAAACAAGTCCACTCTAAATTTACTCAGTGTAAAGAAAGCTCCAAATCCAAGTGGGTTTCAAGCTGTCTTTTCTCAAAAAAATTGGTAAATTGTGGAAAAGGATGTTTGGCAGGCTGTGGAGGAATGCAAGATTCACAAGTTTGTAGAGCAGCGTATTTGATTACTTCGGACCTATTGCTTTCTGTAATACTACTTCCTAGATTATGATAACATCATCGCTTGCAGATTGAAAGATTGCTTTGATCATATAATTTCAGAGGATCACAGTAGTTTTTGTAGCTTGTAGACAGATTTTGGGTGGTATTCTAGTTGCTCATAAAGAAATTCACTCACCAAAAAAGATGTGTCCTAACTGTGTGCTGATTAAATAGGATATGAAAAAGGCTTACAATAGAGTTCTTTGGATCTTTTGTTGAAGTATTGAAAAAGTTTGGATTTTCTATGGAATGCTGAGATTGGGTGTAGGGTTGTATTTCTTCTGCCCCCTTTTAAATTCATGTCAATGGCATTCCCAAGGATTTTTAATGCTAAACAGGATCTAAGGAAAGGGGATCCTCATTCTCCTTCACATTTCATCATTTTAGTTGAAGCTTCAAGTAGATCTCTTAAAAATGAGATGCTGATTAGAAATATCAACGGGTTGAACATCACTTCCAATGTGAATAATGCTTCGCATCTGCAAGTTGTAGATGATATGTTTTTGTTAGGTGAGGCATATATTAGAGAAGCTGGTGGCTTCGAAAAAGTTATGGATTGGGATGTAAAAGCAGTTAGCCAAAAATATGACAAGCAAACAAGTAAAAGTTAAACTTTACAAGAAAATTGTAGGGAGGCTCCTGAAATTCAACAGATTCGGTGATTTGAAATAGATAAGTTACCTGCAGCTTATTATTAGGGAAGCCATTAGTAGAGAGAGAGCCTTATTCAAGGATTGGAGGGTAAGTGAAGCTGTCCTGATGGAAAGATAAGTGACTGTTTTTGCCAGCAGAATTCAACTTACCAAATCTTACGTGATGTCTATTTTCCACATCCCTTAGAAAATTGCTAGAGATAATTCTTCTGACATTCAAAAAAAAACTTTCTTTGGGGAAGTTGTGAAGATAAGAGGAAATATATTCTAGTTAGACAGGATCATGTTTCTCAACATAAGAAGGATGGTGGTCTTGATTTTTGGAATTGTAAAATGATGAATGAAGTTTTTGGGATGAAATTGATCTAGAAAATGTATTTAGAGAAGGATACATCGTTGAGCAGAATTCTTCACCAAAATATGTTGATAATAATTGTGAAACAAGAATCTTTTCTCAAATCTCCTTGCCTTGGGGTTCAGGGATTTCGAATTTCATGATGCATCATGAGTAGTTCTTCTTGGGCAATTTAAGGCAAAATGTAGAGAATGGACAGTTAGTGGATTTTTGGGATGAGGAACAGAACATGGATGCCCAAATGCAGATGTTGAGCATTTTCAAGGGTTGATAGGCCATTTCAGCAATCTGTGGCTGAAAAAAAGTGAGGAATTACTGGTGTTGATTGAGGGTTGTCGGAAATGGAAAGCATTAAGAGAGTCCTGTCCTATTTTGAAGGTGTAAACTGTTCGGTTAAATATTATGTTGCATAAGTGATCAATTGTGGGGGATAATAAACTGGATTTTCTCATTTGATCTAGGAGTTCTTAAAGAGGAATTGATGTGAAGTCTGCTTATTCTTATATTTCAAAAACAAATGAAATTATTCCCTTCCCTCATGAGAAGTGTTGGCTTAGTTTGGGGCATCCCAAAGCTAAAGATACTGTTTGGTTAGCTGTTAAAGGAAGGGTTGTAACATATGATTACCTAGCAAAAATGGGGTGGAATGGTCTATCTAGGTGTTTTCTTTGTGGACAATCTGAGTAGAACAGTCAAATGTTTAATTTTTGCAGATTCTTTACTCAACTACATAATTGAGCTCTAAAGAATTGGGGTATAAGTTGGCTGGCACCTGGAAAATTGATCGTTTTTCTTCAAAGTTGGAACTCAAAGATTAAACTTTATGGGAGATATTCCCCTAGATTGATGTATGCAATATTTGGTTGGGGTGGACTAGAAGAAAAGAGCCTCTGCCAGTTGCAGTTCTCTAGGACAAAATAGTTGCTTCATTACTAGAGTTAGAAAATTCTAGGCATAATCTGGATTGGGTTATTAATCATTCAGAGAAGTGTTGGGTTCATATGTGACCAAGAGTTTTAGTCACTGGTAAAGATGAAAGTGGTGAGAGTGC
Organism: Cryptomeria japonica; assembly: GCF_030272615.1. Taxonomy (NCBI): domain Eukaryota; kingdom Viridiplantae; phylum Streptophyta; class Pinopsida; order Cupressales; family Cupressaceae; genus Cryptomeria; species Cryptomeria japonica. The sequence goes on along the minus strand of NC_081406.1, from coordinate 65,649,526 downwards.
AAATTGATGGTAAATGTAATAAAATGGAACCTCCCCCTCAAGAATGGATTAAAATGAATTTGATGGGGCTGCTAGGGGTAATCCTAGGAAATCATTTGGATGTGTTTTTAGAGATGGTGGGATTCGATCCATGATAAATATGACCAGGGATTTGGGTTCAGATAGCAAGAATATGGCCAGGGTTTTGGCTTTGGCTAATGGTCGGTCAAGGGAACAGAAAAAGGATGAGCGCAACTGATCAAGGGAACAGAAAAACGATGAGCGCAACTGTTCACTGAAGGAGATTTGAAGGCTGTGCTGGATAATTTTAAAAAAATTAAAATAGCACACATATCAAAAGAATCAGAAAGGTAATGCAATTATTGATTGTGTAGCTAACAAAGGTATATATTTGTTAAATAAAAAAGGTATGCATCAGCTGCTTTGGAATATGCATTTTCCCTAGCTGGCTTAACTCTTACTTGCCAATGACTTAAAATCATTAGAGGTGGAAGACTTGGACCAATAATGGGCAAAGATTGTGCTAGCAGCAGAGCATACACTACAATAATTTTTCTCAGGGTTGACAACAATCAAGATGCAGCCATGGCAGAGGATTTGGGAATTAAGGATTCAGTTGTGTTTTGCTTAATTTGACACCACCACTTTTTTAGCAACTCAAGTGCCTTACCCATGTTACTTATGGCACAAAAAATATACTAAATATAATAAAGTTAATATATAATTATATATTTTATTTACAATTAACATATGTAGTTACTATATATAAATTTTGTATTATTAATATAATTTAATATATATAATGAATCCTTAACATATAAATTAATTTAATTATAAAATTATGAGATATACAGCTGATGCAAAAAAAATCTGGTTTGGTTGTAAATGCCAGATGGCTTCCTCAAACTTAATTTTGATGGAGAATCCTAGCGGAACTGTGGTTTGGTTGGGGCTGGTGTGATGATTTGGAACTTGAAAGGTCAGTTTGTGCATGGTGGTTACCTTTTTTTAGGTAACAAGTAAAATAAGAGATTAAGGGTGGACGTAGATTCCATGAATGTGATCAATGGTCTTTATAAGGGTGTTTGTCCTGACTGAAAGATTCATAAATTTTTGGATGAGTCACTGGCCCCATGTAATTCATTTGACGAAGTTTAGTTTTCTCATTGTTTTCAAGAATTGAACTCTGTGGAAAATTTTCTTACTAAGTCGGTGTTGATTAAGAGCCATTCTTGGCTCTTTTTTTTTTTTGTTGCGCCAGTGATATCCCCGCGACCCAGCCCAGTGCCCAACCCGCCTTACCTTGGTCTTACATATTGCAAAGTTGGGGTTCAGGAAGGGGCGAGCTGAGGCGAGACTAATCCACTGGGGATGTACCAAGCCGCCCGCAAGCCAAGTGCATCGGGTGATTCCGGGCCTCAGAGTCAAACCTGAGACCAATGGGGAGCAAACCTACGGCCCAAGCCAACTCCGCTACCCATGCAAGCTTATTGGGGTTACATTCTTGCCTCTTTTTACTGGACGTGTTTATTCTTGGCCAAGACTAGAAAAATTGCTTAATTTTGAACCCCCATAAATGTGATGAGTGACCTTGCCCTAGTTTGCAATATTAAGGCATAGTTTATTAGGTTGCTCTTCCCAAGACAGTTTTGTTATGAAGATGATATTATTTTGATTGGTGTGAAGAGATGGTGACTAGTGTATATTGTTGCTGTGTTGGCATATGATTGCCTGATGTAACCCTACAAATTGCAATGCCTTGCTTCTAGGTGTAACTCTAATTATGGTGTTCTTTTCCTAGCTCTTAAATTACATTTTTCTAGGTATTTTGTGGTTGTTTTGGTGTGTGCAAGACTTCATTTAGTAGGTTTTGGTTGGTGCAGCTTACAGTTTTGTTGCTATATTTGTCAAAATCATTTTCAAAAACCTAGGGATCCCTTTTTGAGAGGAACATCTTTAATTAATGTCTCTACTCTATTTTCTACTGATCAAATGATGCAGCCCTCAACTTTGTTAAGGGTAAGTAGGGCTCAACTAGCATTAATGACTCTAGACCTCCCAAATCAAAGGCTCAATCAAGTTAGATTTTATTGCTAAGTTGGAGTTTGATGTCTCTGTGCTAAAGCACCAACGATGGCTTCTATATTTGTTCCTTCTTGCTCAATTTGTGGCTATGGTGTCTTCCAAGGTGTTTGAGGAGCTTCTACAGTGCTAGATGACGTGAAACCCACGGCTTCTTTAGGGGCTGTTTGTTTGGTGAATTTTGACATTTTGGGAATTTAAAGACCTTAAATCCTTTTGCCTAGGCATGTGCACAGTGGTTGAAAATCTCATGGTGACTTCATTCCCAGAGTTGCATATAGGTCTCTACTGTTTCACTCACTCTAACTACTTGGTTGGATGGAAAGCCATGTTAGCAAAGAGGTGGATGGAAATGTTTTAGGTGTGAAATTCCCTGTGTAATGTCCCCTATTTATAGGCTGTCAATTCCCAAAGAGCAACATGTATTATTAACAAATAGATAATTAAAGTTGCTCATAATACAACTTAATATTGTCATCGCTCCAGTCCTAATTCCAAACTCTTCTAATTCTCAATCCCAGAAGAGGGCATTGGCTTGTCTAGGGCACTATGACACCACCTACCTAATTCAGCCCACACGTCAGGAACCTCAGTCCTTTCGTCCTCAGGGCTCTTACATCTTGGAGTGGATTTACTCTGCCTCTCCCTAACAGCACCCATCTCCCTTGGGGATTTGAAGAATCAGATTAGATTAAGTACTTAGACTGTGAAAATATTGTCTTTCAATTATTATGAATGTATATTAAGTATGACTGTCTGTTGTGACGTTTTCACACATCACCCCATTGCAAATGGGGACCCCTGCTTTTTGCTTTTTAGGGTTTGTTTTCTAGGTCTTTTAGGGTTTTGTCAGTTAGCCTTTGCATTTTGAGTGTCGCCAAGGGGATCACCTGGATAGCAGGTTTTGCTTGAGTTAGGTCAAGTTGATAAGTGATGAAGTCTGGAAAGTCCTGATCCTGAAATTTGGCTAAGTCTGAAAGTCCTGATCCTGAAATTTGGCTAAGTCTGGAAACTGAAAAACCTCAAAAAACTAGATTTTGCAATATAACTCCTGGAGGTCTGAAACCACTCTCAAACATCCTGAAAGTATATATGGAATATAACTTAAAGTATAAGTCACTTATACTTAAATGTTATATTCCATAAAATTATCCTGTCGGAGAGTTCAAAAAGTCAAATTTCGCTCCTGACCCTTGCTGAGGATCCAAAGTGAATTTCGCTCTTGACCCTCTCAAGAGGTCCAATGCGAATCTCGCCCCTGACCCTTCCAAAGGGTCCAAGGCGAAAATCAACCTAGGACTCATTCCTGGCCTTATTCTACCAAATTTTGACTTGCAAGGCATCTTTGAGGACAAAACACTTGTTTGGATGAAAAATGAGTAAATGAAGAATTTTGGCCAAGATTAGGAATTTCGCTCCTGACCCTTGTTGAGGATCCAGAGCGAAATTCATTGTAGACATCATATGCCAACACGTTTGAATTTGAAACCTTGTTCCTGGCCTTGAAAATGATCTCACCTTGCCTTGTGAAGTGATTTGAAACTAAAAGATTGAGCAATTTAGCCTAGATTGTAAAAATCGCTCTTGACCCTTGCTAAGGGTCCAAGGCAAAAATCTTATTTAAGTTTATTTTAGCACTAATTTTGGCTAACTTGTTTTGTGCAGGGTCTCCTGGAGAGAAGATTAGACTTCACTTGATGCAAATTGAAGGTTGGAAGGCATTAAAGATGATGAATTTTGGGCAACAAATCAAAATCGCTCCTGACCCTCACTGAAGGTCCAGAGCGATTTTCTTTATATGTACCATCTTGTGACCTTTTTGGACATGAGAATTTATTCATAGCATGAAACAAGATAACATCTTCCTTAGCCAAGGAATTTCGAGATGAAAAGTGAAACAATTTGATCATGATGGCAAAAAGCGCTCCTGACCCTCACTGAAGGTCCGGAGCTTGATTTTCAAATTTGCATTGTTCTTGCAAGATCAAAGTGATTTTATGATTGGAAGAGATCAAGGAAAGCATGTTCTATCCGTTGAATATAATTTGAGTGGTCAACAAAGGAGGAAATCAACCCAAAAAACAAAGGGCGCTCCTGACCCTTACTGAAGGTCCAGAGCCATTTTCTTGAAAGACGCATTATTTTATCACTTAAAGATTTATTCATAGCATGAAAAAGGAAAGTTCTTCCTTATCAAGGTGATTTCAAAGGGAAAGGTGAGAGAAAATAGCTTAAATTTGCAAAAGCGCTCCTGACCCTCACTAAAGGTCCGGAGCTAGATTCTAAAAGTACAATTTTCTTGCAAGGACAAAACAAGTTTTGTGATTAAAATAAATGGAAGAGGGTGTGTTCTATCCATTGAAGATAATTTGGAGAAACAACAAGGCATGGACAAGCTTAAATTTGCAAAAGCGCTCCTGACCCTCACTGAAGGCCCAGAGCGATTTTTCCAAAAAACTACAACTTTTCTTCAAAATTGTGCTAAGGCAAGGATGAGATGAGGCAAAAGGACCCCAAGAAACTTGATGAATATTATATTGCCTTTGAAAATTGAGGATTTTAGTCACAAAATAAAAAATCGCTTCTAGCCTTCACCAAGGGCCCAGGGCGAAATTTGTGATATCCTTCATTTTCTACATTGCTTGAGTGTTGAAATTCTTAACGAATTCACCAAATTTGCTAATTTTGAGCCCTTTGGAGATTTTGAATCAAATTCACATTAAATTAAGGCATTTTGAATTTAATAAATTAATTTTTAAGCCTTGAAATTAATAAAAATTCCCTTGGAGGCATCTAAAATTAATTTTTATTAAATTAAAATTAAATGTGGAGCGCACAAGGCCTTATTTTCACTTATTTTGCCAAGTCGCCCCCCCTTTTTTTTTGAAATTTATTTATTTTTAACCTCTTTTTGCCAAGTCGGCCTAGAGGGAGCAAAGGGGTGAGCGCTCTATATATTGGAGGTGTTTTTTCACAATTCAAATCGTTCAATCATCCTTTCAAGTGCGAATTTGGAGAGCTGATTGAAGGGGTGAAATTCATCTTGAAGGCTATTGGAGAGGTGAATTTCTTGCTAGATTGGAGGATAATTTCCAGATTTTTTGAAGGTATTTGAAGGCAAATTTCCAGATTTTTGAAGAGGCTAGTGGAGTTTATTCTTTTCCAAGCTAAAGGAGGCGCAATTTGTTCAAGAGAAGGCTTTGATCTACACTTTGCCTAGCGAAATCTATTTTTTTTACATCATTTCTTAGAGTTTAATACTCAAGAGGAGGTATGGTGAAATCATCTTAACACCCTTGTTCAAGGTTTGATTTTTAGACATTTTTTTGGAAAAATCTAAGTATTACATGGTTAATTAGGAAATGATAACTCAAGAATTATCATGAAGTTTCCTAATTAAAATCTTGAATCTTTCTTTTAAGTTTAATTTCTAGACTTCAAGATATATTACTAATTGTGAAATGTTGTGTAGGTATCAAGATGGCGACTCCAAAGCCTGGAGGATCTACAAGTCGACAGGTTCTCATCAAGGACGATCAAGCAAGGACAAGGGTGACCTCCTCCAGTCCAGCATTGACAAGGACGGCCTTCTTCGGACTAACATCATCAAGGGCGAACTCTTCCAATCCAACATTACAAGGCGAGGTACATCATCATCCTGCACATCATAGACAAAAGAAGTCAGAGCAAAGGGTTTGTTGAAGAAGCAGATAGTTCCAGATGAATTAATTAAAGCTAGCTTCTCAACAACATCAAGTTGAATATCTACCAAGTTACAAGTGTCAGACGAGGTGGCATCCTAATCATCACTTCTCCAGTCAGTGTGGTCCACCTCAACATGTCCAGATTCAATGTACCTAACTCATGGGAGATGGCACAAACTTCGATGTACCTACCCCGGCTACTCATTGGTGGAATTTTCCAGAGAGGACATGTGTCCAAGCAATACAATTTTATCATTGGTCAAGCATTAAATGTTATGTAATGGTTGTAACAAACCCTAATTAGAGTTTTCATTGTAAAATCTTGGCCATTGATCTCGAATTGATCTAAGCCATCGAATTGTATTGAGGGCACTATATAAGCCCTGGCATTTCATTTGTAAAGGGCAATAGAAAGCAGTTAGAGAGGAGTTAGTGAATAGAGAATAGTTAGAAGGTGATTAGTTAGTTGATAGAATAGCAATTAGAGTAGAGTAGAGACAGAAGGCAAAGATTGTTGCCAAGATGTTGTTGTAAAAGACTTTTAAAACTTCATTGAAGAAATGGTGAAATTTATGGGTCGATTCGACAATTTGCATGGTCTCTATACTTCTCATATTTGATTTCATGTTATTAGATGAGTGGAAGACATGTGCTTGATTGATGGTGAAATTCGTATATCCATACTACTAGCAGTTTGTTGATTGCAGACTTGCCTTGTGTAGTCAACTGGAATCATTCAGCTTAAGCTTAACTTCAATTATCGCTTCTTCATTGATATGCATCAGCCTAATGGTGTTTATGCCTGCAGTGATGATTTGAACATCATAAAGCTTTCCTTCGAAGATCGCACTAACCTTGTGGAGATGGTCTTGGGATGTCAAAACAAGACTTAGTTAGAATTTCATCAAAAATCATTCATTGCTCTTACATTCTTAGTGTTAGGATTAGATCCTTTCCTCGCTCTCATCTTTTTTCCTTTTTTTTTCCCAAGTCAAAGCTAGTAAAAACCTGTGTTCCAGCAATATTCAAAGCAAATCAGACGTTCAATCATCAAGTGTAAGTCCCCTTGTGATTCCAGCAAATCACATCATACCACAAAGAGCTTATCCACACGTAGAGATCCTACAGCGAAGAACCTTGAAGTCACCCTGATTGATCCTTTTTGCGATATCTTCAGCATTCAGAGGCTTTACTCAAGAGAGGATAAGGTACCCTTGGGTATTTTATTCTGTGTTTGATTGTGTACAAAATACACGTCAACACTGTCATACATATTGCAGTCTATATTAATATTATTAATATTAGTACTCAATTCTGCATAATAATATTATTAGGCTGCATATATTAAGTATACATGTTAAGCACATCCCCATGCATACCACCAAGAACAAGGATGTTGCTGCCTGTAACTTAATAACAATTCTGATCTGATCTGATCAATGGTGATCTCACTGGATGCTTTTGATTCCTTTCCTTTATATCTCTTAATATGAGGGAGAGGTCACACCTCTTCGTCATGTTTGCCCTTTGGCAAGAAACGTGCCCTTTCACCATAAGCAACTCTTCATTATTTCTGCCCTTTGAAAGGGACACAACCTTCTCAATCAGATCTGCACTTCTTATTTAAATCAGACCTGCACTTCTCATTCCCAAATTATGCCCCCTCAAATGAAGTTCTCTTCTCCCTTTTATATCTCATATTTGAGGGAGTCACAACTTTTTATTTTATGTCTTTTGAATATTCATTAACTTATTAAATTTTAATTATATTCTTTTATATTTTAATTTAATTTTTTTAATATTTTAATTTTATTATTTATTGTTTATTATCAAATTCTATTTCAAAGTGGGGACATCACACCCTGCTCTCAATTCGGCCTGTTTGGTTGCGTCTTCTGCAAGTGGTCAAGGAATTTGATAGGTGATCGCAGTTGTGAATTTGGATGGATGGAGTGTGGATCCAGCCAAACGTGTAGGAGGTGTTGTTTGGTCTGTAACCATCTTCCATTCTGTTTTGACAATTGTGATAGTTTGTTTTTCAATTGTTTTGACTATCTTTTGTAATTGTCTCTCTTCCGTCATTTGACCATTTTCAGTACTTGTTGCTTTCTTGAGTGAGCAACCATATAGATCCCTCACAATTAAATCATACCAAGTAGATACAAATTATTTTACAAATTTCAGATGATGATTTTTTATTTTTTATTTATTTAACAACAAAAATGGATCTTAAGTTAGTCAAATGCTTGTCCCCATCTCCTTGCCCACTTGGCTCTGCTCCATTTTGGTCAGGCCATTGAACAAAATAGAACAAAGCCCTAGTGAATAGAGGCCATCGGCAAACTATAATAATCTAGTCATATGCCTGTCATTAGACATTGACTCTAGGGAGGCATATCACCTCAACTATGAACAAATAAGTGTTTTCATATAAAAGATTTCCAAAAACAAATAAGTGTTTTCATATAATGCATATCGCCTCAACTATGAACTGTATAATCAATTGGAGTCCATTCAATAGTAGATACTAGATATAGTGAAATGACAATATTAGATGAAGCAAAGATTCTTTAGATATGAGCTGAAGTACTTGTAAAGATGCTATAGATCTTCTCACAAGCTTCCACTGTCATCTAGAATGGGTCCCTAGCTCATACAAATTGTATCCCTTCACCACCGGCAGTGACAACTATGTTTGCATTTGAATATAGCAATATCAAAATATATCTATATCTAAAGATGGATAGATATTGTAATGTCCCCACTTTGAAAAAGAATTTAATAATAAATAATAATACAATTAAAATATAAATATATAACTTATATTTATTAATATCATTTTCATATTTATCAAATAATAATATAAAATTTTACAATATTATATTATTGATAAAATAACAATGTAATTAGAAAACAAATATAATAATAAATAAATTCAGAAAAAACAATATATAATAGGATAGCAATCATCCTATACAATAAATAAAGTTAATTATTAAATTAAATATAAGATACTACTGGTATCAGAGATTGTCCCCTCACACTAGACTAATCTGATATTGTTATGACTCAAACAAACCGTATAAATCATCATTATAATATTCACCTGTCTAATCAGTTGTAAGCAATTATAATGAGATTGGCTAAGGCAAGAATAAATATCGATGACTAGATAATTTATTTAATGATTATGATTCAGTCACAATATCAACTAATGATTAGCAATGTCCCAATGGATGCGATTCATAATTGTTTAAAGAAAGAGGCATGGGACGTGTCTCTACCAAGAGGCTCATTATTCCAAACACAACATATAACAAGGAGGTTCCCTCCATCATTCCAGACACACTGAGTTGTTCATTCACACTTTGGCATAAATTAGTTATATATACTTATGGATAGAAAGCCAGAAGAACACCACCATCATTGCCCAGTTGGGTGGTTCTACATGCACAGAGTCAGTAAACCAGATCGCATGAATACGTGGACTGGTGTCAGGGATGACAGTATATACATAGCATAGTGACAAAGAACTATAACACAAACCACGACAGTACAGTTGCCATTACAAAATCAGTCACAGACACAAATTGCATACTCATATCAATGAATGACACCTTCAGAACTGCTGGTATCATTAACTCTATCAGTCATAACATATCCTCAATTGTCAAAATCCAGAAAGCTGATCAAGATAAGTTCCATTATTCGAAATAATCTCAGAATTTTATAGTAAAATATATCTAATTCTGATAAAATTATATTTATTAATATATTACTATTCTAATTTGAGGTTAGAATGGATGTCTCAGGTTTAAATTAAGGGAAATCCCAAATGGGGACATTACAGATATAGAGATATATATTAATATTGTTTCAGACAACTTGAAAGCAATATAACACTACCTCATATTTGAAACATTGCAAGAACCATGGAAATCACAATTTTTTTCTCATAGACAATACCTATTAAGCATGATTGATATAATTAGTAAATTTTTAATTAAGAGGTGAAAAACTTAAGTTGTTGGCCTAGTTTTTGACCCTGCAAATTTTAAATTTCGAATGCTTTTGGAATCAACATGTGTCAATAAGTTGTTATTCCACATTATATGTCGACGTTATATCATGTGTTGAGTCCCACTGTCACATCAACTTGTTTGAGTCAAAAGTATTAAATCTTTATATCATTTATCCCCGGTAACAAATGTTCCCAATATCAAATCACTTACCAAATCAAAGTCATTGATTTATATTTGTAGTTGCAAGTTGTTAGCTTTGAAATCCTTCTCAAGCGTCCATTACAAATTTAGGTATAGAGCAAACAACAGCTTTTCAAGAGTAAGTTACTTTCAAAACTTTGACACGTGCTCTAGAGTTATTTTGCAATGATCAAGCCTCTATGAAGTTTCAGTTTGATTCACAAGCATATTTTTATTTCATTGCTGCCAAATCAAAACTAGTAGCACTTGACTGGTCAAAGTGATTAAATTTTTTGGTATTCCAGGCTCATGATTGAAGGCACCATTAGAATAAATTCATTTAAAAATAGTAAAGTTTCAATGGTGCGACTTAATTAAATCATAAAAGTGCATCTGCTCAACATTTGGCATCTATCACATGAATTTATTGCCATTTTGAGTTAAAAATTGTTCCACAAACATGAACTGCTGGACAAAGTTGTTTAAAAGAGATGTCCAATCATGAAAGGCAAAGTTTAGCCTGAAATGCACTTTGGTGTCATGCACGTGACAATTTAAATATGGACAAAATATCTTTTATGCATAACATTACCAGCATTTTCATATGTTCTGCATGCTAATTAATTACTTACCACCCTACTCTCTGTCTGTTGGGCTGGGTTGACCAGTTTAGACAAGTGTTGCTACTCAAAGACAAAAGACGTCCAAATTGTTTAATAGGGGAGCTTGATCTCCATAAATGTTGTCCAACGTCAAGATCTCATAGCTCCCTAATTCAAAAAAAAAAAAAGCCTCCTAAAATATGTTTCGAGAAAGGGCATTCAGCATAACTTGTTTTTTCTCATAGTTTACCATTGAAGAGAGGTATTGGGTTTCCATCCTCCTAAGCAAATAAAAGTTATTGCAAACAACAAAATCTTGTTAACAGAGGAAACAAAAGGACACCATGATTGCATGATGGAAAAAAATACAAAGATATGTCAATAAATTGACTGATGAGAAAAAAAATCTGCAGATTTTTATAAGCACAGCTCTGCATATGCTCCAAAAACTGTAAAATGAATTCAACATATGATGCATCTTTAACAAGATTGAGTTCCAAAATTGACAAGTGGCCCAATGAAATCAACCAACTATATAGTAAATGTTCCATGGCAATTATTGTTCTTAACCAGCAAAAATGAACTCTACTTCTTAGATTGGACACAAACCTATTACATTCAGTACATTAAAAATCACCAGCTATCCCATAGAATACAAGGCTGAAGACACTATAGATACCAGAGCTTCTGCAAATTAGAATATCTAAATAAGGTGGTTGTGATTTCTTACTTTGAATAATAATGAGCATACGGAATCTACTTCTTCCATGAAAGATATTGCAAAGTGTCAAACAGGCTAAGATATTTCTATATGTACAAACCATGATGATGTTAAGATCCTCTTGAGGAATATTTTCCAAAGACACCTGCTTGATTGCAACAAAATCTCCATTCTCCAAGTCCAAGCCTTTATAGACACGCCCATAAGCTCCTTTACCAATTTCATCTCCCAGAATCTGCCAAGAAATTGACATATCATAACATGAAAATTTGTAGAAATCTTTAAAATTTAATGATACAATGTGCAAATTTCATTTACTTTTATTTTAAGTTGCTGGTTCCAGTTCAGGTTCGGATCCCCGAGTTTGGCCAAAAGAATTTTTGGGGTTTTGGGTTCGTTTTGAGTTCATTAGTACAAAAACACATAAAAATAAAAAACATATACATATATGCAGCAAGTAGTTAAGTTCAAAATACACTACTATGCTAATAGTCAAATGACATAGCAAAATAGTAAATACACCATCATATATTAAAGTTTTAGTTCAAATAGCATAGCACAACAGTAAATACACCACGATATTAGGGTTGGGGGGTCGAATTTGCTTTGTTGGCATTCAAAAAAAAAAAAAGTCAACAAAAATTGTCTTTTCCGCCAAATTCCTGACGGATACTGCAAAATCTGTTGAAATTCTTCCCAGGTTCTTCTAGGTTCGGCGAGGACGAACCCACAGGGTTTCGGTCAGGCCCTGTCCGGACATAGGGAGAACTGGACCCAAACCCAAGCCCGGGGGGAACTGGACCCAAACCCAAGCCCGGGGGGAACTGGACCAGAACTCGGAGGTCCTGGTGAAGAACATAGCAACTCAGCTTTTATTTAAACAATTGGCCTATGTTCATATCTAAATACAAACATGAGTGGCTTTTTTATATCAAGAAGGGTTCATTTAAAGTTTAAACATAAACATTTTCACCAATTGAAAAGTATAAAATTTTACAAAGAACAAACATGGGATGGGGAAACTTCTAGGATTGAATTCATTGGTGAGAGTTCAAAACCTATAGAGGTGTACTAAGCTTGTGAAATAAGTAAGCATTCCATTAAGTTGGAGAGGTTTGAATATTTGGAAGGTATGGTGGACTTAAAATCACATCACATAAGCAAACATTACACTAAGTTGGCAAGCATTCAAACATTGGGGAGGTATGCCAAGCCCAAAATCAAATCTTTACATACAAAACTCATGAAGCAAGCAAGCCTGCCATTTATGATAGTAAGAGTTTAAATGTTTAAGAGGCATCCCACGACTAAGATCAAGTTTTATCATACTAAGTACGTGAAATAAGCTAGTCTTTGAAAATTGGTGCAACTTTTGAGTGCTAGGGACAGGTCAAACCTAAAATCAAGCCTAGCCAAGTCATGAGGACTTGAATCTAAGGAGTGCTTGACCCCCAAATGTAGCTGTAATTTCAATAGTTGACAACCAATTCAAAATCAACAGACTCGCAAATATGACAAAGTACTAGAGGAGCATTGTATATTTGACTCTGAAATGAAGCAATTCTACCCAGACACAGCATACTTAGTCAAAGCAAGTTTGATCCATACATTACTTACCAGTTCTGCCCCAATACTCAGTAAGCAAGCTAACATTTGGCAAATAAAATATTAAAAAAACATTCAATTTTTCTCCAGAAAAAGTAGGAAAGATATTCCCTGTTCTATGACATAACCAGTTAAAAACGTCAAAACAAACTTTTCATGTAATTAGTAATAGCATACATATTAAATAGACAAATAAAATCATATTGATTGTTTTGATGGAAGTCTAATGCATTTCAACTATTTTTTTCTACTTTGATGTCATTACTTTTTATTTTATGTAGTTTGTCATGGGATGAGAGATATCTTTCATTTTTCTCTATGAAAATTTTAATGTTATTTGAATACTATTATGCTCAACAAGTATTTGGTAGTAATCAGCATATTTCACCAAGCATTGGACATTATTAACAGGATCAAACTTGATTTAACAGAGTATGCTTGATCAGGATAAAATCCACTTCTTTTAATCAGGCAAATGCTTTTATATCTGATTGATTATAATGATTGCATATGGTGTATCATATAGCTATATTTTCCAGATTGATTATGCCATTCATTTTGATATTTGTAAGGCAGAGGTGTTGTGAAAAGATAAATATATTTATTCCTGAGATTCGGTAATGGAAAGTATGTTGGATCCAACAATGCGATTATATGCTTTGTCTCGCAAACTAAATTTCATGTGCAATACTTATAATATTTTTTCTCCAGAAAAAGTAGGAAAGATATTCCCTGTTCTATGACACAAACAGTTAAAAACATCAAAACAAACTTTCCATGTAATTAGTAATAGCATACATATTAAATAGGCAAATAACATCATATTGATTGTTTTGATGGAAGTCTAATGCATTTCAACTATATTTTTCTACTTTGATGTCATTACTTTTTATTTTATGTAGTGGCTTTGTCATGGGATGAAAGATATCTTTCATTTTTCTCTATGAAAATTTTAATGTTATTTGAATACTATTATGCTCAACAAGTATTTGGTAGTAATCAGCATATTTCACCAAGCATTGGACATTATTAACAGGATCAAACTTGTTTTGACAGAGTATGCTTGATCAGGATAAAATCCACTTCTTTTAATCAGGCAAAATACTTTTATATTTGATTGATTATAATGATTACGTATGGTGTATCATATAGCTATATTTTCCAGATTGATTATGCCATTCATTTTGATATTTATAAGGCAGAGGTGTTGTGAAAAGATAAATATATTTATTCCTGAGATTTGGTAATGGAAAGCATGTTGGATCCAACAATGCGATTATATTTTGATTTATGATATGCTTTGTCTCGCAAACTAATTTTCATGTGCAATACTTACAAAACTCTTTATTTTGATCTCCATAAACTGGATTTACCATGGATGAGAATTTTCTTTTGGAAAGATAAATATTGATTTATTTTTATATGCCAAGGATAAATAGGGATTTGATGTAAATTTCAAAGCCAGACTTAATTTGACTGAGTATGCTGACTATGGGCAATATCCATTTGTTTTACTCAAGCAAATACCATGATATTTCATTATATTGATTATGTGTGCAGTGTTAAAGCTAGCTATTTTGCTTGATTAAGGTATCCCATTTATTTTGTTGTTGTAGCATCGTAAATTATACTCCTTTAATTATGGAGTTCAATTTCACACTCTCCTAGCACTTATTCTAATTTTCTCATTCCTCTATGCATTATAGGACCTTTTATTACATTAAATTAATCGTTGATTTAATATTATGTGTCATATTTTACTTTAATACATCAACACTAAACTATTCGGGGCCCTTATTTTAAGTGTGCCCTTTATCTTATTTCATTTTATGCTTCTATAGTCCCTATGTCATTTTAAATTTCAGTGCACCTTTTCCCCCACTTAAATATTGTCATTTTTCATGTAAATTACATTTCTGGTATAAAGGTCCAATTATCTCACGACTCTAAAAATTTGGGTCTACTTTGTCGGGCCAACATCACTAAGCAACGTTGACTGACACTTATTGACTAAAATTTCAGAAGGATCATATGTCGATCTTGCCATTTCCAAAACTATCTTCAATGCAAAAAAAATGATTACTTTAAGTCAACCAAAAGGTGATTTACCTTGAGATCCCTATATAAGACATCACCCCTAATTCATTTCATCATCTCATCATTATGCTATCATTTCAATTCAAAAGCAATTATTGTTCGTCGAGAGCAGCTCTGAGTCTAAGGATCAGCAAGCTACAGCAAGGCATCTTCAATTATGTTTTCATGATGACTTTATGATGGATTTATAATGATTTATCATGTTATTGCATCAACACATAGAGGACTTAACCTAAGAGCATTGCATCATCAATTGAAGGTATAATAATTTCAATTAAGCATTTCAATTCCATATCAAGCCTCTGCCCCATAAGGCACGCTCTCTTTTCTATTTCATTCATCATAGAGTTAATTCCAAACCCGAGGTTTGACCTAGGCAAACCCCTATCATCCCAACAACATTTTTCCCTCGTGTGTGCAGGTGACAATTCTAGAGAGAACGAATGCAGATCTGAAAAGAGCAGACTAAGACACACAGAACCAAATTTTGAAGAAACAAAAAGCCTAGGTCAAAGTCACCCAGCGACATTGACCAACACTTTTCAGATGAAATTTCAAGGAGATACTCAAAGTGACATCCTGATTCCAAAACTGTTTCCGATATCTGCATCTCATGCCTTTAGGTCAAGGTCGCCTAGCGACATTGACATCCACTTACGAGCTCAGGTTTCAAACATAGGTTCCTCTCTGCTTTCCATCTCCAGATCTATATTTGATGTCTGCGTGTCAATTTTGTATTTGCCTGTTTATGTTGTTTATTGTCAATTTTACACTATTAACCTAGTTCTTTGCATCCATCTCATCCAATTCAAATCAATCAATTAAGTGCCCAACTCTCACCAATAAGTTTGAAGTTGAGGCCTAATTGGTTGTTCTCTGGTGTAATTGATGGGATTGGGTTTGATTCCTAGTTTGCATGATTAGACTAATGAACCCCTATTTCCATACATTACAGATGTCCACAAAGCAGAGGTGTTGTTGAAACAAAATATAGATTTATTTATAAGATTTAATAACAAGAAACATGTTAGATCCAACAATACAATTATATTTTAAATTGTTAAGTAGATTGTATTGCAAACAATATTTTCATTCTTGGATCTGTCAAGGAATGAGAATTTTCTTTTGAAAAGTCTAATATTAATTTATTTTTATATGCTGGAACTATTACTAAAAGCACTAAGAGCACATTTAAGTAACAAATTATAAAATTATTTTAGAAGGGGTTCATCTCCTTAAATGGAGTTTGTGAGATGCATCCGATAATTAAAGGTATGACATGTGTCCAAGATTCTAAATACTAATAATAGCTAACATTATTTCACAAAACTAAGTCATCGAGATAACTTTGTTCCCAAACGTAGGTTTTATATTCTAACAACCCCTCTTACAGCTTATTGTACTAAAAACAAAACATGCTAATACACTGACTAAAAAACTAAAAACATCATAAACATCTATTCTTCAAAGGCTTCTCTTTGTAAATAGTTCTTGGATCAAGTAGCACGCCATCAAGCTACCTCATAACCCTTGTAAAGGAGGTCCCTACAGGAATTCCTACGTTCCCAAAATTCCAACTCCCCAAATTATCAAATTACAAAATCTCTTATATTGGACAATATCAACATGGACCTACATCCGCAATGGTCCATCAAGTTGTCTCGTGACCCTCTTAAGGGTATATCCCAAAATCCACAAACACCCAAACTAACTAATCAGCAATCCATGCGAAGTTTCATCTACACTAGATCCCATCCTATCTTGGAAGTGTGAGCTTCTTATGTATTCTTCATCGATGATTTCTTCACCACTATCAACAACCACCGAATCTTCAACAATAGCTATATTAGCCTCGTTTAGTTTGTTTTTTATTTCCCTAGAGAACACCATTGGCTCGAATTCTACAATTCCAACCTGTGTGATCATTTATCCTGCAGTAATAGCATTCAATCTCCCCTTTGTTTATGCCTAATCTTCTACAATTGTTTCTTGAGTATAATGCACACTCATGTTGGAGATCAATTTCTGAATCTCTTGCAGATGTTCTCTTTTCTTCAACTAAGGGAGCTAAAATCATATCTTCTAATGTTTGAAAATGTATCTAACTAAGAATAAAAATTAGACTATTGTATTTAGAAGGCAAATTGCTTAACAAAATGGCTTTAGCATCCTCATCATCTACCATGGCATTGACTTCTACTAATGGTCTAATAAGAGACCTCACATTGCTCGTGTGGCTAGACATAGTGACTCAGTCATCCATCTTGAATCTGAATGGCTGAAGCTTTAGAGAAAACTTTACATTAACAGCTTTTGCTCTAAACAATTTATTCACATTATCCCAGATTTCCTTGGATGATTTTTTTTCAAATCTACATCATGTAACTCAAAATTGGAGAGAGCATGACCAATAATGGCAATGGCTTTATCATCTCTACTCTATGAATCTATTAATTTATTTGCATGTGTAAATGGTTTATCAGTCTCATTTAGTATTCCCTACAAATTCATGTTCATTAGTTGCATCCAGATTTTTACTTTCTAGGTGTGTATTGGGTCATGAGATCGCTACTCACACTTCTAGAGGGAACCATCCACTTCAATATCAGGGATATGTTGTTCCTAAAAGTGGATAAACCATCTTATCAACAAAAGGTGAGCGATGACAAGCCAATTGTTGAGAGTGTATAATCTCTCCTTCACTTTGGTCTTAGCCAGACCCAGAAGGATGTTCCTAGAGGTAATCTGTAGGCAGATTTAATCACAACTAAAGGTATGCAAACTTGCAATAGTACTCAATGTACGCCTGGTCCAAAAGCTATCACTAAACTAAGGACTAGCCCATAGCTATAACCTCTAATAAGCCGATCAACACGTCATTGCGAGATGTGGAGATGTAAGATATGATTCTCTTAAAATGAAATTCTTTAAGGTTTGTTGGAGATGTTCCCTAATTAAAATGTTGAACAATGAAATGCATACAAATCTATTTCCTACTCCTACAACACTGATTAAGGATATTGTCCAATTAAGGGTGCATGGAGGGTCAACACTTTCAAAGACCATTATAGTGAGTTACAAAATCACAGTCAACCAAAAGAAACAACACATAGAAATAATAAAAAGGATACAATATCAATAACTGGACATACTTAATAATCCATCTCCAAACATCCAAAAATCCATATGGAATAATGGAAAGACCATTACAAATAACATCTAGAATACATTAAAAGTGTTGCCGCACTTAACAAATCAATATTATATTTACATCAACAAAAATGTGGCAAGAGAAAATCCTAAGATAATAACTTGTCAAACTTCACCACTTAGGATTCTTCCTAAAAAATAAACAAGGAGACATTCAATTACAAACATCTACTACAAGATAGCTACCTCTTTGTAATTTGCAAAATGAGTTACTCTAATGGCAACTAGACATGCAAGGATTAAACCCTAGAATGAGCTGATCAACATGTCATTGCAAGATTGTGAGATGTGGAGATGTAAGATATGATTCTCTTAAAATTGTTGAGACATGGACCAGCTAGGACTCGAACCTAGGACCTTCCATACATTGCTGGAGTGCTCTACCACTGAGCTACTGGCCCCTCTTGGACCAGTCCATCATCGGTCCGGGTGTGGCTTATTTCCAACACCAACACCCCCCCTTAAGCCACACCTCTCGTGTGGGGGCTCCTAGCCTGGACCTGGCTCTGATACCATGTTGAGACATGGACCAGCTAGGACTCGAACCTAGGACCTTCTATATGCTGCTGGAGTGCTCTACCACTAAGCTACTGGCCCCTCTTGGACCAGTCCATCGTCGGTCCGGGTGTGGCTTATTCCAACACCAACAAAAATGATATTCTTTAAGGTTTGTTGGAGATGTTCCCTAATTAAAATGTTGAACCATGAAATGCATACAAATCTATTTCCTACTCCTACACTACTGATTAAGGATATTGTCCAATTAAGGGTGCATGGAGGGCAACACTTCCAAAGACCATATATTGAGTTACAAAATCACAGTGAACCAAAAGAAACAACACATAGAAATAATAAAAAGGATACAATATCAATAACTAGACAAACTTAATAATCCATCTCCAAACATCCAAAAATCCATATGGAATAATGGAAAGACCGTTACAAATAACATCTAGAATACATTAAAAGTGTTGCTGCACTTATGACTTAACAAATCAATATTATATTTACATCAACAAAATTGTGGCAAGAGAAAATACGAAGATAATAACTTGTCAAACTTCACCACTTAGAATTCTTCCTAAAAAATCCACAAGGAGACATTCAATTACAAACATCTACTACATGATAGCTACCTCTTTGTAATTTGCAAAATGAGTTACTCTAATGGCAACTAGACATGCAAGGATTAAAACCCTAGATCTTACTAAACTTTGCACTCATGTGGAAATAGAGAAATGACCAACCTTTTTTTTTTCAAAACGAACTAGTATATACAGCACTTTGTTTGGCTATTGAATCCTACTAGAAACTAATGGAGAATAGGATGTCATCAACACTATGTGTGGAACAAGCTAAGATCCCATGAAATCCATTCAAATGGCAAATTGGAGCTTGTGTGGAAATCATTCACATCAAGAAACAACCATCATATTAATGGTAGCATGGTCATCCTCCTCCATCACTTGAAATACTTTTGAATACATGCATTTACAATGAAAACAAAATTCTGGGTAGAAAAACCCCTTGGAGTAGTTACAACATCAAATCTAGTCATTAATGGTGAAATGCAGCTCAAGTAGGTGGGAGTGAACAACCCAAAACGCATGAATTCACAATTTCAAGGATCGGGGATCAAGGATAACTCATAACCCATACTACTTGTTGGGGATGGAGGATCAAGAGAAACAAATAAAGGTATCTATGCATCACTAACTCTAAAAATGTCTATGAAGGGAAATGCTGAAAGTAAAGATTGAGGATGTCGAGGAATTCATCACACAAGGCATGCAAATAAAGATAGATTTGAAATCACAAACCCAATATGATAACATAGTGTGGAATGTTGAGGATATAACTCATGTCATAGATACCACATTAGAGTTAATCCCACATCTCCAACTCCAATCAAAATTGATAGAATGAAACATCAAAGTCAACAATCAAGGATACCTAGGATACAATGCCACAAGGTAGCAAGTAAAGTAAAGACCAAAACCACAACTCCAAAAAACAGTACAATGAAAAGGACCAAGAATCGAAGATCAAAGATATGCCATACCTGATGTGGACAAGAAGATGACTAACACCACAACTCCAAAAGATGACTTAGTCGAGACCGTCGCAGTGCAGGGTTTTGAGGAAAACCATGCAAGTTAGATAAAGTTTAAAACTCCAACTTCAACATACTCTTTGGATTTTGGACAAAATTACCTCCATACCAAGAACTTTTAAGCCTTTTGTAACTTTAAACACGTTATAGGCACATGGGGTATGATGGAGAACAACACTAAGGCAATTTTGACAAAAGAATGCCCATTTAAAGACATAATTATATCTGATGGGTAAAATGAGGCCTAAACACATAATGGAGTTGGCACTCGAGCAAAATTTGGCTCCATTATATTGAGTCCCAATAGTATAGAAGTTGAGGAAAGAATATTTATCTACTAGAATTTCCATTCTCAAAAAAATGAAAAATGAACAAAAAAGAAACCCTTCTACTCAACAAACCCTTTTTAAAATTTAAATGCAAACTTTTACTTGAAACTTTAGATACAACCAATATGCTCTAGTTGCATAGCTCCAAGGAAATTCTTGATGAGGGGACGCAAGGATGCGGGGACGAGCTTTGAGGACAAGGGGGCCAAGGGCCTAAATTTGGGGACGACAAGAGAACAGTAGCGTTGATATATAAATTGAGGTGAATTGAAATCTTCAAGGTAAAATCTGAATATAACATCTCTATGAGTGCCCCATGAAAGGCAAACTAGTTTTCACGAAGTTAGAGGTTTGAATTAGTATGTAATGGTATGTGCCATATAAGCAACCTGATGGCATCCACGATGGAGGTGGTAGAGGTGGTGGTGTTGTGGGGGAATGTTTCCCCCAAGTCCCCAAGTCTCACAAACATCCCAGTATCGGGGACGCAAGCTTTTTTTTGGGAGGGGAGGCACATCCCCATGGAACAATGCCTAGTTGCGACTTGGAGATTTTCTCGCAAAAACTTAACCAATTAACTACAACCCATTTAGACTATAAAATCTGGGATTGTTGTGCCCTTTAATGAGTTTTTCCAACACCCACTTGCCCTAAAATGTGACTTTAACCTACATAATTCAAGCAGCCAACTATAGCTCCCAATCCTACAAATTGCAACCAGCCAACTATACCCATGATTTCCATGAGATTGTTTTGCATCTTCAAGTAACTAGAAAAAAATGTAATTTCAAGTTTGAGTCTATATGATTTCTAATGCAACTTGCAAAATACCCACAATTTTTTGCACGAAAAATCCTAGCAACTGGTCTTTGTGCAACCCAACTTCTTTCCTTGAATAGATGATTGCTCTAATACAATATTAAGAAAAGAGCTAAGAGCGCATTTGAATAAAACAATATAATATTACATTAGAAAATATTGGAGTGATGATTACTATTAGAATATTTAATTATATTTTAATCACCTATATTTAGTTCCTTGTTTAATGGTCATTTAGCTTTTTAGTTAATTAGCTTTTAAGCTTTATTTAGCATTTAGCTTTTTCTTTTTAGTTAATTAGCTTTTAAGCTTTATTTAGCGTTTAGCTTTTTGGTAGTTCACTTTAAACGACTTGTTCTTAATTTAGAGCATCGTCTTGTAATCTCTATATATACATTTGTATATTGTTGAATAGAGAATCGGATTATTGAATCATTTATTCAATTTATTTTTCATGGTATCAGAGCGGGTCGATGGGATTCTTTAAAGTTTGGCAAATTTTTTAATAAAAATTCATGCCCTTCTTTCTAGAATATTTTCTAGATTTTTTTTATTGTTTTTTAATTAAAAAACGATTTTGCTTTTTAGAAGGCTTTTTGAGGGTTTCTGGTTTGTGGGCGAATTTCTGTGTTGGGCAGCAATTCATGTTTTTTTTAGAGTTCTGGAGATTTTCGGGCCTGCATCCTAGAGTTTCTTTTGCAGATTGAAAATTTTCCTAGGGTTCTGCAATTTTTGACTAGGGTTTTGACCCTTTAGTTCAAGTCGAAATTTTATTTTGCTTGCAGATTCTTGGTGGGTTTTTCGAGACCTCAACTGGGTCGTTGTCATATTTTTCTGGATGCATCATTTTTCGTGCCTCGATTTTTGAGCCGTCAGATGTGCATTCTGTTTTCAGATTCTTGGTGGGTTTTTCGAGAGCTTTTCTAGGTTGGTCTCAAATTTTTCTGGGTGCCTCGTTTTCCGCACCTCGAATTTAGTGCCAGCAAATTTGCCTTGGAATTTAAAAACAGTTCACAATTTCTGCTATTTCTGTGGACGTTGGGATTTTTGCTGTTTTTTTGGTCATTATTTATGCTGTATTAAGTTTGCAGAAATTTTTTAATTTCTAGGTTTCTTCCAAACCTCGAAATCCGTGCCTTGGAATTCGTGCCAGAATTCTCCTCCAAGGTTTTAGAATTTTTGTGCAGCTGCTTCTATTCTGATTTTTGAATCAGATTCTTCTGTCTCATGCTTTCACTAGGTTGACCTCGTTCAACCTCCATTTTCGTGATGGCATCTTTGACCAACATCATGTTGGAACACAGACAAAAGTTCAACAGCTGCCACAACACCTGGAAACAGTGCATGTTCATGATATCTGAATATCGTTGCCTTGATCAGATTGATTTAGGCCAAACCTCATCTTACAAGTCCCAGGGTTTTCACGATTTTTTCCTGAAAAATTGTTTGTGGGTTTTCTGATTTTTCTCCACAAAAAAATCATGGGAGTGTTTTGCTTGATTTTTCCTCAAAAATCAGGGAGTGTTGTTTTACCACGTGATGTTTGCTATTTTGCCGCGTGAGGTTTGTTGTTTTACCACGTGATGTCTGGTATTTTACCACATGATGTTGTCTGGTGTTTTCCTGCATGATGTCTAATGTTTTACCGCGTGATGTTTGGTGTCTTACGACGTGGTGTTTTGGTTCTTGCCATGCAAAGTTTCAGGGTTTTGTTCGATTTTTTTCCACAAAAATCGTTTCAAAGGTTTTTACCATTTTTTTCCACAAAAATGATGATTTGTATCTTCAGCTTTAGAGGGTTTGCCGATTTTTCCTCAAAATCATGGTTTCAGGTTTCAGTTTGGTTACCCAACATCAGGTTGGATGGATTTTGGTATTCTTGGTCATTAACACTTTTCAGATCCAGAGAGGGTCTCCACTGTAGTAGTGTTCTTTTCATTTGTGATCAAAAGACCTGCAGTGTCTTCTGTAGGGTAGTTAGTAGATAGAATGAACATTAAGGGAGGGTATTAGAATATTTAATTATATTTTAGTCACCTATATTTAGTTCCTTGTTCAATGGTCATTTAGCTTTTTAGTTAATTAGCTTTTAAGCTTTATTTAGCATTTAGCTTTTTCTTTTTAGTCAATTAGCTTTTAAGCTTTATTTAGCGTTTAGCTTTTTAGTAGTTCACTTTAAACGACTTGTTCTTAATTTAGAACGTCGTCTTGTAATCTCTATATATACGTTTGTATGTTGTTGAATAGAGAATCCGATTATTGAATCATTTATTCAATTTATTTTTCAATTACAAGGGGGTCAATCTCGTTATATAGAGTTTGAAAGATGTAACCAACAATTAAACATGTTGTACTTGTCCAAGATTCTAAATACTAATAATAGCTAACAAATTGCAAATCACTAACTCACTATGGTGACTTTATTACAAAAGTTAAGCCTTATATTTTAAGTACCAGAGAAACGGGAATCACCCAAAACCGCCGAGTTTGGGTGATTCCCGAGTAGAGTGAGGGTCGTCGAGTCTACTGGGCTCGGACTCGGACTTGGACGAGTTTGGCCCCAAAAATCGCCCAAAATCGTCATATTCTAAACTCGACAAGTTTGGGAGTCAAGAC
Organism: Cryptomeria japonica; assembly: GCF_030272615.1. Taxonomy (NCBI): domain Eukaryota; kingdom Viridiplantae; phylum Streptophyta; class Pinopsida; order Cupressales; family Cupressaceae; genus Cryptomeria; species Cryptomeria japonica. The sequence continues at coordinate 65,625,426 of NC_081406.1, read as the reverse complement.
TCGCCAAACTTAGCTGGTGTAAGGCAACTTAAAGACACAATTAAAAACATGTTTTAAAATGTTTTTAACTTTTTTTTTTTGTTTATATTTTGCTTTGCCCCTAAAAGTGAACTTCATTTCATTCATTTGGCAAAATAGGAGGAGAAAAGTGAGTTGTGAGGAGAAACAATAGAAAAATAACACCTGACGCCTTTATCAAATAATAAGTCTTTTGGCCTCGCGGGGTGCTGCCCCTCGACTCCGCCCTGTATCGCGACAGGGAGCGCTGCCCCTTGACCACAACTTGGGGACACTACCCCCAAACCCCCGTCATAAAATTAGGGGGGAAATTGCACCGATAAAAGTAGGGAAATTTTAACCTCCGAGTCTGATTAGGCTCCATATAACAACATATACTTTCATTTGGTGCATCAAGAGTTGGAAAGGAAGAGTTTGCATCTCATTTGATCATATGATGACATGGATTTTTTATTCCATGAGTTTTGTAATATCGTATACATTTGACAATATTTATATATCTATGTTTGTCATTTCCTTCAGCTACAATTTGCGTTTATGCTTATGTGATTGATGCATACTTCTGTATGTAATCAAATTAGCTTCTATTTGGTGATGTTATTGTGTCTTTAAGGTGTATTTAATAAAGGGTGCATGAAACAAGTTTTAAATCCTTAAAAATCTCTAAATTTATTGAGTTTTTCACTTTGTTGAGTCCAGCCGAGTTTCGACTCCGAGTCCCGAGTTTCGACTCCGAGTCCCGAGTCTCGAGTCAAGTAGGCCTCGCCGAGTTGGGCCTGAGTCCCGAGTCTCGTTTCTTTGATTTTAACACGAATAACTAGGACTTTGATATAAATTTTGAAAGGTACATATTAAACCTCCATGGCCAATAGAGGTGAAGGAAAGTTTTCTAACAACAAGCATTCTAAGCCTTTACTCTAATTGAGAAATCAAATGGGCAATGAACTCCAAATTCTATGAGAACAATGCTAATCATATTGATAAAGGAACACTTTCAAATCATTTGTCATGAATTCAAAGCTACTTAATTGTAATGTCCCCACTTTAAAATAGGATTTAATAATAAAATTAAAATACAAAAGAATAAAATTAAAATTAAAATACAGAATAAAATTAAATATTATTAGAATTTAATTAAGTTAATGAATGGTCAAAAAGGCATAAATGAAAAATTGCGACTCCCTCAAACATGAGATATAAAAGGGAGAAGAAGAAAGAATGGAGCATGTGAATCAAGGAAAAATCGATGGAAGAAGGAAGGAATGGGAAGTAAATAAGGAAGCGACTCTTCCAAAAGAGGGCAGAAATTATAAAATGTTGTCTCTTTCAAATGGTGTAAAATGATGACGGGTTGTGACTCTTTTGAAAGGGTGGTAATTATGAAATGTTGTGACTCTTTCAAAGGGCATGATCACAGAAGGTTGTGACTCTTTCAATGGGCATAAATGATGAAGGGTTGTGACTCTTTCAAAGGGTGATGACTGTGAAAGGTTGTAACCATTACAAATGATAGAGATGATGAAGAGGTGTGACCCTCCCTCACATTGGAAGCTATAAGGGGAGAAGATTTCATTGGATGAGTACAGGAAGCATAGCACGAGTTCTCATTAAGCAATCAGATCAGACTTGAACAGTGATACTCTAATCTCTTGTGGGCAAAATATAAAGTGATTCAAATAGGGGACATTACAATGGTATCAGAGCATGATTCTGCCAACCTGAGGGACATTACAAGTGGTATTTGGTGGTTATAAATAAGAAACTATTGGAGATCATTTTACCATGGATTCAATTGATTATCATTCCGATTAAAAGGAAAATCTGAGCAAACTTGGTGAGCAAAATCAAAGGCGAATTGTAGCAGATCAAAGAGCAGAATTAATGACGATTAGTAGACAAGCTCAGATCAGACTTAAGGAGCCTTTGTGAGCAGATTTTTTAAAGTTTTAATAAGCAAATTATTTCAGACTTTCTGAGCAGATTTAGCAGACCTTACAAGTATAGAACATCAAAGTTCATAAGCAAATTCTGAAGCAATTTGTTGCAGATATTTTCCAGATTTATGGGCAGACATTTTCCAGATTAGTGCGCAGATTTAAGCAGATTTGTGAGCAGATCGTATCAGTCCCCCTTGAGCTGAAACTTTGAAGAACATTGAGAAGATTTTGAAGGTATTTTGTTGCAAATCTTAAGGGTGAATATGCACAGACCAATGTTGCATGGATGAAGGTATGACAGTCCAAAAAGAGATATTAATGACTTTCTAAGCCAAGAGGAGAACAAAAGAGGGAAAAGGGTTTTGAGAATTAATCCTACATGGAAGGGTAATGAGAAGTGACAGTCCCATGATTGAGATCAGAAGCAAGTTAGATTACCCCAAGGGATGGAACTGTTCATAGTTGTGCGTTCCTGCCTCTTGTGGGCCAATTAATAAATTGATTACCCCACGGGATGGAACTGGTCATAGTTGGACGTTCTTGTCTCTTGTGGGCCAAATGATGAATTGATTACCCCAAGGGATGGAACTGGTCATAATTGGATGTTCCTGCCTCTTGTGGACCAAGTGGTGAACTGATTACCCCAAGGGATGGAACTGGTCATAGTTGGGCGTTCTCGCCTCTTGTGGGCCATGTAATGAATTGATTACCCCAAGGGATGGAATTGATCATTATTGGACATTCCTGCCTCTTGTGGGCCCAGTGATGAATTGTTTACCCCAAGGGATGGGATTGGTCATAGTTGGACATTCCTGCCTCTTGTGGGCCAAGTGATGAATTGATTACCCCAAGGGATGGAATTGGTCATAGTTGGACATTCTTGCCTCTTGTGGGCCAAGTGATGAATTGATTACCCAAGGGATGGAATTGGTCATAGTTGGACATTCTTGCCTCGTGGGCCAAATGTTGAATTGATTACCCCAAGGGATGGAACTGGTCATAGTTGGACGTTCCTGCCTCTTGTGGACCAAGTAATGAATTGATTACCCTAGGGGATGGAACTAATCATAGTTGGACGTTCCTGCCTCTTGTGGGCCAAGTGACGAATTGATTACCCCAAGGGATGGAACTAGTCATAGTTGGACATTCCTGCCGCTTGTGGGATGAGACGCACTCTTGGGCTTAGTTGGGTTGGGCAGTTTATTGGCACCCTTACGAGTTCCTACTGAACTAAGCAATGATTGGTTATAGGTTAATTAGCTAGTCATAAAGTATATTGTAATCTGCCTAGTCACTATGTCCACAAATATTCATAAGTATGCTCTGTGTTTTCATGTGTATGCTTCCTGTTTGGTTCATACCTGATGTATTTCCAGCAAGTCTACTCTATGTGTGTCTTTCTAATGTATGCCTTATGTCTTGAATATGCTTCGCATTATGTTTGATGTGTTTTCAGCAAGTTATTACATGTGTGTTTCCAAAGCCATTTCATATTGGGAATCATTTGAACACTCCATGATCATTGCTTGAGGACAAGCAATCTTGGGCAGCCAAACTGTAATGTCCCCACTTTGAAATAAGATTTGATAATAAAATTAAAATACAAAAGAATAAAAATTAAAATTAAATTTAAAAATATCAAAATTTAATAATAAAATTAAAATACAAAAGAATTAAAATTAAAAATATAAAAGAATAAAATTAAATATGATTAAAATTTAATTAAGTTAATGAATGGTCAAAAGGCATGAAATGAAAAGTTGTAACTCCCTCAAACATGAGATATAAAAGGGAGAAGACAACCTCATTTGTGGGGGAAGAGAAGAAGAAAGAATGGAGCATGTGAATCAAGGGAGAATCAATGGAAGAAGGAAGGAATGGGAAGTAAATAAGGAGGTGACTCTTCCAAAGGAGGGCAGAAATTATGAAACGTTGTGACTCTTTCAAAGGGTATAAATTTATAAAATGATGAAGGGTTGTGACTCTTTCGAAAGAATGGTAATTCTGAAAGGTTCTGACTCTTTCAAAGGGCATAATTACAGAAGGTTGTGACTCATTCAACAGGCATAAATGATGAAGGGTTGTGACTCATTCGAAGGGTTGTGATCGTGAAAGGTTGTGACCATTACAAAGGGCAGACATGATAAAGAGGTGTGACCCTCCCTCACATTGGAAGATATAAGGGGAGAAGATTTCAATGGATGAGGACAGGAAGCATAGCAGGAGTTCTCATTAAGCAATCAGAACAGACTTGAACTGTGATACTCTAATCTCTTAGAGGGCAAAATATAAAGTGATTCAAATAGGGGACATTACATTAATGCAAACAAACCAAAGCATGCAAGGGAATTCACTTCTTATGCAAAGGTAACGCACTAATAGTTCAAATATTGATAATTTTCACAACTAAATGTGCTTGTAACATGTTACATGAGGAGTTTGTATTTGCAATCTAATTGTCAATTGATGGGCAATTCAAATCTTTTAGGCCTTCCCAACCTCAATGGCATGTAACAAGTTATCTATAAACAAAGATTTAATCTGCAAACTGGCTGTGACAAAAAATTCAAATCTTTTGCAACCTCTGTAATGTCCCTTATTGGATTTGCCCTAAAACAACAATTCCAACTTAAGATGAGCATTGCAATATATTTTTTAATATAATTTTATCAACACTAAATACATTTCATTATTAATATTCAACATAATTCTACGAATAATTCAAAAGATAGAACTTGTGTTGAATTTCTCCTTTGGAGTGTCTTGTTGAAGATCAATAATACTAAGATCATTAAATCATGGCTTCATTAATATTAGGATCTATACATCATAGCATATTCCTCATAGCAAATCATATTGTGATCTTTGAAATATTTACAGATAACAATATTAAGGTGGGCCATCCTCAATATTGCCAAGAGCATGTAAAGGGGGCCATCCTCCTTGCCAAGAGCACGTAAAGGGGGCCATCCTCCTTGTCAAGAGCATGTAAGGTTGGTTGTCCATTGCATCTCTGGGTGGCATACTTGATAAGAGCATGAGAGCGGGGGCATCCGTCCTATTTGCAAGACACTTCCTCAGATCCAAGATCGATTGCTCAAGGAGTTTTCTAGTGTATTGTCAATTGTTTGATTTCTCTTAATTGTCATTTCATGAAGGATTGACAAGTGGATGCTTAAATGATGCTTGAATTGTTCATGTTGGAATGATGGATGTGTGTATGTTTGATAAATTATGATTGGAATGATTTCTCCTTTATACTTCATTGGTGAAAGGGTCACCGCCCTTCATCAAACTTGAGTCACTGCCCCCCAATGTTGCCTTTTGAGAATAATAAATTATTTTCCAAATCAATCTCTCTTGCATGTCCTCCTAAATTTAAACCATCTTCCCTTTATACCTTCCAATGTGAGGGAGAAGTTCCACCTCTTCATCATATCTGCCCTTTGCAAGAGACACAACCTTTCACAATTACCTCCCCTTGAAAGAGTACAACCTTTCATAATTTTTGCTCTTTGAAATAGTCACTTCCTTATTTTCTTCTCGTTCCTTTCTATTAATCCTTCCTTAATTCAAATGCTCCATTGTTTCTTCCTTTTATACCTTTAATCCCTAAGTAGTCAGGTCCAGGTCTACTCCAGGTCTGGGTCTACATTCGGTACGAAGATTGGTTCGCTAGTCAGAAATTTCATAAGCTTTTTTTTCCTATGAATTTTTAGTGAATTTTTTTATTTATTTATAAATTCACTTAAAAGTTTTTTAATAAACTTAATGATTATTATATATATTATTATAATATATAATATATTATATTATATTATATTATATTATATTATATGATATAATATAAAATAATATAATATATATTATGTTATATAATAATATTGTATATTAATATATATATACAATATTATTATATAATATTATATAGGCCTGTTAAGGGCCCTTCAAGGGTTGATCCTACTTTGCTGCAAAGAAACAAGGTGGTGTGGGAAAGGCCTAGTTAAGGTTGGGTGAAAATAAATTTCGATTGAGCATCTAAAGGTAATCTTGGAGTGTCGGGGGCGGGTGTTGTCGCAAGGAATAAATATGGAGTAATCCTAGCTGTGAAGTTAGCTAGTAGAATTGGTGTATCCAAAATTCATCTTGAAGGTGATTCACATTATTGTGAGTGCCTTAGCATTTGGGGAAGTGCAAAATTGGAAGATTAACAAATATATAAGTCTAATATTACATCTTATTCAACAATTTCACAATTTCAAATTTTCCCACAAATCCTAGGGAGGGTAACAAGTTGGCTGACAGAGCCTCAAATTTGGGATGTGGATTAGATAGCAATGATAAGATTGAATAGTTGGAGTTCTATGAAGGTGTGTTATGTCCCATTGATGGAGGGGAAGGCACGATGGTGGTTCCCTCTGCAGAGAGTACATAGAGGCGAGGTATCACATATTTTCAATTAGTTGATGAATGGATTTGCAAAGACTAAATTGGCTGACAACTTTGCCATGGGTCGGCTTGAGGTAATGGAGAGAAGGCGGGTGGGAGCAGAAAGAAAATATGGTCTCTTCACCACCGGCATTTTCAAAATCATTACTAGGCGTTCGGGTTTATAGCAAAGAGATTTTTGGCTCTACTAAGAAAGTAAACTCAAAGAAGAGAGAGCAGCTAATGTGACAAGAAGATATTGGATAAACCGTTTGAGATGGAAGTGAACTTTTCTCTTGGAGTTGCAAGTCTACAAGGTGCTTTCAAGGGTTTGATAATAGAAGAAAGAATGAGGCACATCTTCAAAATTGAGGATCCAACATTTTTGGCTATGGTGGATATGTTGCTGAGGGAGAAATATATAAAATCTGCTTTCAAATACTGCACTAATGTGGATGTGGCATCCATTTTTTTGGCATGGTGTCTGGAACTTGGATCCAAAGAGGATGTTAAGTGGGAATGAGGGAGTGTGTGAAAGAAAAATGGAAGGATGGCCTCAACTCTTCCTTAGCAATGACTCGACCTGGTGATGGTTTTGTGGCAGACGGGGGCGAATGGGTTTATGCAACCAACTTTGAGCCGCCATTGAGACCATTCCTAGTTTGGGGAGCAGATGATGATAGAGAAGCAAGGAGGGCAGAGGCACATCACAAAGTATTTTAAGGATCAAGAGGCAAGAATACAAGATCAAGAAGAAGAGGTGACAAAAAAGAAAGGCAAAAACAAGCCATACTTCAAAAAAGAAGATTATTGGCTCAACAGGAGCACGTATGAAGGGGAGTTCTTCAAATCAGTGATAAATAATGTTAATAGCTATAGATGTTTGACTCTATTATATGACCATTTTTTAATCGGGTCTTTTTGTATAAGGATGTTAGTAGGGTTGTTTGAAGGTGGAAATAGGGATTCTAATTGTAGGAGGTTGGAGAATAGATAGATAGGTTGGATGAATAGGGCATATGTTGTGGAAAGAACTGTTTTCTTTGGTTATGTAACTTCTAATTTCAAATTAATATAAACTATAACTTTTACCAATCAAAAAAATATATATATAATATAATATATATTAACTAATTATTATATATATTATATAATATAATTATATATATAACTATATTATATCATATATATAGATATATAGTTTTTGCACTATCAAACACAAACCCCTTTTTAAACTTTTGTCGAACTAGTGAACCAAGTTCTCGAACTCGAACCGATGCTCGAACCGGAACCAGCAACTTAGTAATTATCCTTCAATAGTCATAACTCTTAATTTCATGCCTTTTGACCATTCATTAAACTTAATTAAATTTTAATTATCTTATATTTATTTCTATTTTTTAATATTTTAATTTATTATTAGTTATTATTAAATCCCGTTTCAATAGCAGGACATTACAACCTCATGCCTAGAACAAGATATATATGCAAAGTGCTCAATATTTGAAATCTAACCAAGAGTTCATATCTTTAAGGTGTTCCTTACTTGGTGTGCTTGTACAAGGTATATTTATAAATAACTTGTATTTGAAATCTAAATAACTAGAAGTTTTGAGTTTTCATAACCTCATGTAACAAGCTATCTACATAAAATGTTCGAATTCGCAATCCATCCAATTGAAATTTTAGGTCTTTGTTGTTCCTTAGACCTAATGTGCTTGTAATGAATTAGTTATATAAGTGTCTCAATCTAACCTTATAAGCCAGTACCAAGGGTTCTCTAAATAAGTGCTTGCCCCATTTTTTACTTGACCAAATTTTCAACTTTTCCTTGATTCCCAAACTTGCAAGCATAACCACGTATTATTGAGTTCCTCTGTCCTGATAACCTATTTGAGTTTGTTGTCCTTCGTCACAAATGCCTTAAACAACTTCAAGCATCAAATTGCCTATCAAACTCTAATCGCTAATTTTCACAAAATGTCAGCATCAAATGCTTATCGCACCATATTATTGTAATTGCTCATCTCGAAGAATGTTATGCTTTAATCAAGTTTGTGTAAGTTAATTGCATCGAACTTTGAATTTGTGCACCACTTTGAAGGAGAACTGTTCATTCATTCAATCATAATACTAAAGCGACTTGTGTGGTGCAATGATTTATGTAAACAATTAAATCTAGAGATTCATTCAAGCTAGGATAAAATAATTTTACAAGGATGATTGTGTCTCCAGGGCACACAATGTAGTACATTTTTGAAGCATTAGTCCTTACGTTTGGAAGATATTGTGATTTCATTATTTTTCTCAACAAGTTGCGGAAATAATCAATTTAGGAAATTTGAAGATGTTGAAGCAAACGGCTTTATAAAGTCCTTCATGGGGTCAATTTCTACAATGTCGTCAATTTTCAAGAAAAAATTTGCTTCCAATTAAAAGATATTAAACTAACTCCTTGCACTTGCTCAATGTCCCAGTAGAAATTTTCAAAGTTCAAAATTCTTCAAAGTTTTTGCATTTCAATGTGTTAGCAAATTAGCTAACCAGCCAAAATGCCAAAATTAACCTTAGGAAGTTGAGTTTAAAAAAGTTTGCATGTTCACCAAAACACCAAAGTCCCAAAGTTGACCTTGAAGTGAAAGTCAGAAAGTTATAAAAATGCTCAAATTCCTTAAATTCTTTTGTATTCAAGTTTTAAAAGTTATAAATAGTTATATTTCAAGTGATTTTAAAATTCCCTAACCTCATAAAATTCCAAAACCTATTATTTTCGAGAATTCTCAATGTTTGGGAACCTCCTATATGCCTAAAGTGTGACGGGAGTTTTGTTTGTCTACATTCATCGTAGTACTACTGTGGATATCATACTATAGCTAGAAATGCTTTGGTCAGCATGTATGCAAAATGGGGAATCACAAACAAGGCACGAGAAATGTTTAACAAAACGCCTCAAATAGAGGTCATCCTATGGAACACCATGATTGTCAAATGTGCACCAATCAATTTTGTTGAAAAGGTTTGAAATTTTCAAGGAAATGCAATTTGCAATTGCACAACCAATCTCCACAACATTTTCAACTATCCTGACCTATGCAAAAATGGGAACCATAGAATAGGCATACATGAGGCACATGAATTGTTTAAAAGACAAAATCCCTCATAGAGATGTGGTCTCACGAATGGCATGGACTACAATGATAGTAAAATATACAAAATAGATTTCTTAAAATGGTTTTAGAAAATTTCAAGCCAAAGTGAACGAGTGCAAAGCCAAATTGCATGCCCTCCACCAACATCCTCATAGCTCGCACCAAGAAAAATAAAGTTATTACAAAATATGTGTGTAATGAATTCATTGAACAAGTAATAGAAATTCCAAACAAATGCAATTAGTAGGCATATAGCCAAACTCCTCAATCTTTACCAGTATCATCCCTCCTCATGGACTAATAGGAGCTTTAGAACACAATATGGCCATCCATCAATGCAATTTAAAGGGCATTTCACATAATGGATTTGTTAAGATGTATTAGGAGCTTTCAAATGTATGTTCTTTGCAAACATAAGAACATACTTTACCAACTTTCTCCTTGTGCCAAATTGGGGATTTTAACCAAATCACAAAATAGGGTAAAATACGAATCTCTCTATTAGTCAATAGATTGTTACAAGTATTCCCACTCCCAATTTAACATATGAGGCCCTAGACAAATGGTGAGAATTTGGTATTGCATATATAGAGTAAGAAGATCAAGATGTTAAAGAGCAACTCCAAGCCTTCAATATAGGTTCAAGAGCAAGCCATTTCATTGAACCTTAGTTCTTCACAAGCAACTACAACGGCTAATAATGTCCTTGTGTTTGATCATAAGAGCAAAGGTGGACAAGCCTTCCTTAAAGCTCTCTTGCCTCATTTGAATCCAAGGAATAGTCTTATGTCTATTGTGTGATCAATTCCTCATTTTTCTTGCAAGACCGAAAGGGGTAATTGCCAATCTTATCATTTATTGTTGTGGGCATAACTATTGAACTTTGTGTCACTCTTTGTTTTGCTCACCATCATTTTAAGTCTATTCTTGAGAAGCCTAGATGACTTTCTTAGGTCTCTCATCTAGGGTTTCCCTCTATTTTTTCTTTTTATTTTTATGTGTACATTTCAGACTTTCAGGTTAAAAGCATACCCCCATTCCACGGGGACGCGTCCCCCCCCCTTTTGAGCGCGTCCCCCCGTCAGGGACGTCTCGGGGACGGGGGGACGGGGACGCGACGTCCCCCGCCATCCTGCCACCGCCACCCAATCACCGCCAGGACGTGGAGACGTCTGGGCGTCTCCGAGGGAGACGCCCAGGCGTCTCCCGTGTCCCCACGCCTAAACAAACAAAAAAAAACAATTTTTTAAAAAACATTTGCCTTTTGGGGGGATTAAGGGGTAGCCCTAATTGGACGTGGGCCCCACCCAACCCCCCAAAACAACACAAAAGCATGTTTTTTTTAGATTTAACTCTCATTTTGGTAATCTGATTTTTTTTTCCAGCAAGCTAAAGAGGAGGAAAAACTTGAAGAAGACTGATTGAAGGGGTGAGAAAAGCTGATTGCAAGTGTGATAGGAGCTAGAAGAAGCAAGAAGAGGAGGAAGAAGAAGATTCTTCTACATTTTGGAGAGATTTTTCAAGCACAAGGTAGGGTTTTTCAACTTTTTCTTGTTTTTTTTTTGTTTTTTTTTTGAATATTTTCTGATTTTCATTGTTCTATGTCATTTTTGGATTTTTTTTCCCTATTCATCTCAAGACTCAAATGAGATTTGATGTTGAATCTTGAGGGCAAAATGATTCATCATTTTGCCCTCAAGATTCAACATCAAATCTCATTTTGAGATGAATAGGAAAAAAATTTAAAAATATATTGTTAAACAGGCTGATTTTATTTTCATTTTGTGAAATGCAGTGTCAATTTCACAATGAGCTCCCAAGGCATGAGTGAAGATGACATGGAAATCCATTCTCATAGTGAGAATGATTCAGAATATGAACCTGAAAATGAGGGGGGTGACCATGGGGCTGATCCTGGAGCCCAATCTAGCTCTAAGGCAAGTGCACCAGCTAGTACAGGTTGCCCTTCAGAGTTGTTGGCACCATATGCTAGGGGTCATTTTGATCCTAAGTCTCCTCTAAAACAGTTTGCTTCACGAATATCTGTACAAGGCACTGCATCACATTCAAGTGGGGGAACAAGGAACTGGAAGTGCAATATTTGTGACACAGAATGGTTCGGTAGCATTACTAAGGTGAATGCACACTTTCTGTTTTGGAGAGGAAAAGGCGTGAAACATTGTAAGTTTTTGGAGGAAGCCAAAAATATACAGTACAGAATTGAGTTTAACAGGATTTGGGGGGTTCCATATGACACAAATATTTCAATGCCTACTACTTTGTCTGCTAGGGCAGCACTTCATACTTCTCATGCTTCGCAGACGGGAGGAATGATGTTTGGATCTCCATCCACTTCCACTTCTACTACCGCCAGGGCTGGGAAACGTAAGTTGCAGACAGCACAGAGCAACCCCATTACTGATATGTTTAATGTGCAGCTGAGAGATGAGATAGAGGAATCCATTGGCAATTTCTTCTTTGCCAATGGCATTCCATTTCATGTTACACGGTCTCCTTATTATAGGAAGATGATGGATATGGTGGCCAAGGGAGGACCATCTTATGTGCCACCAGGGGAGACGAAAATGAGGACCTCGAACTTGGATAAAAGCTATTCCAAGATCAATATTTTGATGGAGAAGATGAAGGCATGTTGGGTGGCATCGAGGTGCAGCATAGTTATGGATGGGTGGACGAACATTAGCCATCGTCCACTCATTAACGTCATGGTCACATGTGCAGAGGGCCCATACTTCCTTAGAGCAGTTGATTGTACAGGGCATCGTAAAGATGCTGATTTCCAGTTTCAGGTCCTCAGGGAGGCTATTGAGGAGGTTGGGCCACAAAATGTGGTCCAAGTAGTGACAGATGCAGCCCATGTGTGTAGAGCAGCAGGGAGACTCGTTGAGGCAGCCTATAGACACATTTGGTGGACCCCATGTTGTGTGCATGCCATGAACAATGCACTCAAGGACATGGGGAAGATAGACTGGATTAGAGGAGTGGTCACCGATGTGAGAGATGTGCAAATGTTTATCTGCAACCACCACACTTCACATGCACTCTTCAAGACCTTCGCGAAGAAGGAGTTCTTGAAACCAGTTGAGACTAGATATGCATCCTATTTCATTCTCTTGGAGAGAATGATTGAGTTGCAATTATGACTAATGAGTGGAATAGGTGGGCTGAGGCCAAGAAAGAGCAAGGGAGAAGGGTGAAGGAGATAGTGAAGAGTGATGTGTTTTGGACTAATGCGAAATACATTGTCTCTATCATTACTCCAGTATTCTAGGTGATCAGATATGGGGATGGGGATGCACCTAACCTTGGAGAGGTGTATGAGTGCATTGACTCTATGCTTGACCAGATGAGGGCTGCTGTGCGAGTGAAGGACCCCTCTTTAGCATTCTACAATGAGCAAATCCAGCCTATCATTCAGCGTAGATGGGACAAGTTGAACACTCCTTTGCATATGGCTGCCTTTGCCTTGAATCCTAAGTGGTACAAGGCTAGACCGGGTAGACTAACACCGATTCAGGATGATGAGGTGAAGGCGGGTTTCTTTAAGTGCATAGAGAAGATGTTTGATTCCAGAGATGCCGGCACAATGCGCACTGAGTGGGGAAGATTTGCCACTCTTAGAGGTTATTCAGATGCGGCAAAGATGGATATAGACAACATGGCACAGGAGGACCCACTTTTATGGTGGAATTGTCATGGCCCGAAATCTTTGACCACCACTCTAGCCATCCGTCTGCTATCCCAGATTTCCAGTTCTTCAGCTACTGAGAGGAACTGGTCTACATATAGCTTCATCCACTCTCTTAAGAGGAACAGACTTACCTCTAAGAGAGCAGAGAAGATTGTGGTTGTACACAGTGCTTTGCGTCTCATTGACCGCAAGACACTTATGTACAAGGAGAGTCCAGCGGCACGATGGGATGTAGAGCCAGAGGAGCCTTCACAGATTGATGAGGATGATCCTACCACTTCAGATGCAGGGCTAGTTGGTGTGAGCTTGAGGGACCTTGATCCTCAGGAGTCCAGCAGTTACAGTGAGGAGGAGTTCGCAGATGATTAGAGGCCTCCATTAGCTACAGTTTGAGTTTTCACTTTTCAGTTTTGTCATTTTGTATTTGACTCGTCTCTTTTGTAATGCTATTGCTACACATATTTGTATTTGGCTACTTAATGTACTCATTGTAATGATGAATCATGTAATCATCTTTATTATTATAGACTTTGCAATGGCATCAGATATTCGTATTTTCGTTTTCCTTTTTCGATATTCATATGATAGAAATGAGAAATCTCCAATTTGACAATTTCATTTGTCAAATTTTATTTACTTTTAGCAATTAGTTACGTATCACTAATCTAAGTAATCTTGGTATTTCCTATAGTTTCATTTGAAATCTAATTCTTATACTGTTATACAGTTATACATCTTTTCAAAACTAGTTTTTCAAGTACTATATGTATATGTATAAGTATATGAGCACCACCACCCCGCTACCCCGCCGCCGCCGTCCCCAAATTTAGACCCTTGGTCCCCCCGTCCCGGAGACGCGTCCCCGATGCCCGTGGAACACTGATTAGCATACCCCAAAAAAATCAAATTAAGATCATATGAGGGAGCTGCCTCTCTCAAACAAGACGAAGATCACTAATCTAATAGTGGTCTCTTCAATTGGTGGGGCGCATTTGTCACTGCCTATTGGGCAAGTCAAATCTGTTCGCAGTGAAATAAGGAGCCCACTTGTCAATTGATCTCAATTTTAATACAATCCCCTCAAGTCATGTTCATAAGTATTTCAATTTCGCTATCTAATCTTGTATCACCTACTTCCTTAAGGCTGATCTCATAACCTTGAATGTATGGTCAGAAAATGGTTAATATTAATTTATTAAGTTCAAATTTGTTATACTTTGAGATCTATCTAGCAAAATTTCAAATCTTTGCGGCTTTCCCAACCTAATGTGACAAATTATTGATACAAGGAGTATGAATTTACAATCTAAGGTTTTCTTACCTTGTAAGCTTGCAACAATTGTTATCAATATAAAGAGCCCAAATTCACCGTCTAAATCTCGTAACACAATCCTTAAAAGGCAATCTCAAAATCTTGTATACAATTTCTTCCAGAAATCATTTCATCATTAGCTTAATTTTGTTCTAAATGCAACATTCCTAAGGGCAAAAGGCCAAGTTCTTTGCAAGGTCAAATCTTGCTCTGAAACATGATAACCCTATGGAAAAACAGGTATTCCTTTTCCTTACAATCACATGCTCAAAGCTTTGACAACAATTCAAAAACCTCACATCCTAAACCATCAATTACAATAAGGCATAAAAACAATTTAACATGAAAATGCTAGCAGAAAAAAAAAAAAAAAAGACAATGATAGAAAATCATCATCTGATAACATATAGCATAGATTTCTCACATATATACTCTATACTCTCATATTCTTCATTGAAAGTTCTATATGCCCCACATAATTATATACTCAATGTAAATGCCTCTAGTCATATTTGTAGTTGAAAATTTTCTAAACAAAATGAAAATTAAAGAAAGAGCATTGAAAGAAAGAAATTTGTGAGTTGTATATATCTCTCACATTGTCATATATTCAAGGTATATAATGTCTCTACTCACATATTTGTCACTAAAAATTTCGAAACCAAAAAGAAAAAAAGAAAGAACATGGATAGAAAGAAATCTGCTGACTGTATATATGCCACATATATACTCAAGGTATATACATCTATATATCGGAACATTTGTTATCGAGAGTTTTCTGAAATGGAAAGGAAAAGAAATTCTATTGAAAGAAAGAAAGTCCACTGATTGTATATATTCTACATAGTTATACGCTCAATGTATGTACATCTAAACCAACATGTTTATCATTAAAAATCTTCACAACAAAGAACGATAACATTGTTCGAATGAAATCCGCTGATTGTATATATGACACAGTCATATACTAAATGTAAATATCTCGATACTTGAATAATTGTCATTGAGAGTTCTCAATATCTGACATAATTATTTACTCAATGAAAATATCGCTATACTCACATATTTGTGAGAGACCTTTTTTCAAAAAAGAAAAGGCATAGATAGAAAGAAATCGGTGGTTTGTAGATTTCCCTCTCACAGTTTTATATTCAATGTATCACATCTTTGTGAGAGATATTTCTTTTTAAAGAAAGAAAAGGCGTAGATAGAAACAAATCGGTGGGTTCTAAATTTCCCTCTCATAGTTGTATATTCAATGTATATATGTCTAGAAACAAATCGGTGGGTTCTAGATTTCTCTCTTATAGTTGTATATTCAATGTATATATGTCTAGAAACAAATCGGTGGGTTCTAGATTTCCCTCTCATAGCTTTATATTCAATGTATATATGTCTATCATATCTATCATTGAGAGTTTTGGAAAGGAAAAGGAATAGAATAAAAACCATATAGAAAGATATCTGCCTGATGTATCAGATGCCATATTTATATACTCAACGCCATATACATCTATATTGGAATATTCGTAATTGAGAGTTTCTGGAATGGAGAAAGGTGAGGAAATAGCATTGGCAATTAAAATCTGGCAATTGCATATATTCAACATCGTTATATACTCAATGTATATACAAATATATTGACATATTTGCCGTTAAGAGTTATTGATACCAAAAAACCATTGGTAGAAAGAAATCCACCGGTTGTATTTATGTCAGTCATATACTCAATGTATATGTATCCGTACTAACATATTTGTCATTGAATGTCTTCGAAATGAAAAAAGGCATTAATGGAAAGAAATCCACAGATTGCTCATGTGCCAGTCACATATACAATCTACATGTATTCATAATCACATATTTGCCATTGAGAATCTTCGAAACGAAGAAAAGAAAACATCGACATAAAAAATCCGTTGATTGTATATATGCCTCGTAATCACAAACTCACATATTTGTCGTTGAGAGTCTTCGATTTGTGAAAATGCGAGGAGGAAGGATGTCTCGACATGTTTGCCCGCGCTGAAACGAGCCCTCATTTCATCATCATCTTAGGGTTTATGCGCGAACTCGACAAAACCCTTGTTTTGCCCTACAATACTGTACACTGAACACTCGCGCATTACAATTTCTTCTTCTTCTTCTTCGCAGGCCTTGAAGAGCTGGTCCTCCTCCTGTGCAGCAGCGCGGTTAAACAGGTCGCTGCTTCTGCACCGATGCTTCCAAGGCGTTTGATTTGGGTCGTGGATGGAACAAGAGAGGGGAGCCATGTACAACTATACAATCTTTTTTTCCTTTGTGCCTTGCGGTGATGAGCTGTATGCCAAGAGGATGAGAGGAAGTCATATATATGTGGGTCCCATTATGGGTAGGATAGCAACATCTTTTGTTTATCTTTCTTTGCTGGTATGGCTCGCATATGCATGGATAAAGAGGATTGGAACCTTGTTTGTAGGAAATAAATTTGGGCCCTTGATTAGGAAGAATCCAAAGCAATTTTTCTTATTATGTTTTGTCATTTGGGGTTATTTACATATATAATTGTTTGTTAGTTCGCAGTGGCCACCCAATATGATGTGTTGAATAAGGGATGTCAATTCTTTGAGATTGCTTGGATTTGTTGCATCACATCATTATTCATCCAAATTTGTTTTTAGTCTACATTGATGTGTATGGATTACTTAAGAGAATGGTTATGGGCATTTTGATTAGTGGATGTATAGTTGCATAATGTAATTTTGGTAATTATTAAAGTATTTGGTAGAAGGTCGTTATTACAATTTATTTTATATAAAGAATCAATAATTACATTGGAAAGTATTTGTGAAAAGTGTCTATTACATTTCTATATTGGTATTCACAAATATGATACTAATTATTTCTAATTTAGGTCTTATGTGCATTTGATTATTGCACAATTAACAAAGTGGTTTGACTCACTAACATTGAGGTAATTTTATATTTCTTTTTACATGTAGCACATCCCCAAGATGCTTGTGGGCAACCCATTTATCTCAAAAACTAGTACAAGTAAAGACAAACAAAAACTAGAAGATATTTTATCAAACATAGAAAAACCTACAAATAATTTATTACCTTATCTAAGGTTTTTCCTTTCATTGATTTTTACCTTATCAATCTCTCTAAGTGTTTTAGCATTGCTAATATTAGGCATGGATTCATTCACCTCTATCTTAAACAATTTGTCTTTATAAATATAATCTATGATGATGATACTTCTTATATGGCATGTGATGGCTACTTAGTTCTTCATGTATATCTCTATTTTATTGATAAATATAGGTGTGTGAGCTTGAATTTCATCCTCATAATGTTACCTGTAATAAAGTTAGTTTCACAAAATACAATGGAAATGCATACAGGAAATCCAAAATCCACCAATGAAACTACATGAAAAACATACTAAAATAAAACATTATTTTACCTTCATGGCTTATGTCTTATTGTGTCCTAACTCCACTATTCCTGGTTGCAGATGGTGTGCTCTCAGACAATGCACTCTTGGCTTCCAAAATGGCATATGAAGAATGGACTGATAACTTGTAGTTTAACTGACACTACGATATGCAAATACTACATGATTATGCTAAAATGATTATACTATGATGCTATATGATAATTGTTATATTGCTATTTGCTTCAAAAACTCACTGATGCATAAGATTTGCTTGCAAAATGCACTTGTAGTCTCTTGAAGTCTAACTTGAAGATTCTTGAAGATTAACTCTCTCAACTGAAGCTCTTGATTTTATAGACTTTGAGAGGATAAGATGATGTGGCTCAAATCAACTGTCTTGATCAGATCTGCAGATTTGAATGGCTATGAGCAAAGGTGAAGGTTGAGAGAAAGGGGGAAGGAGAAGACAAGTGTCACTCATCTCACCTTGACTGAGTTGCTGACTGAGAGAATCTAGGGATAGTTGGAGGAAATTTAGGCATGAGAGGACAGGTGGACTCAAGACTTTCCTAAGATGTAGGGAGTGTTGGAGAGAATATAGGAAATGGTTATGAAATATGTGTACGTACACAATTTTCATTAAGTTTGGAGGTTGGAGATAAATGATGAATTAATATGAAGAAATATTAATTTCCTTAGCCACATATTTGATGAGTTGGCAAATGGGAGATGAAGTGGAGATGGAGGGTGAGTTGGAAAAGGGATTAAATAATTTTGAGAATTATTTAATATTTGAGACTATAGGATAAGAGAATAACCATTAAATATTAGATATTTAATTGATTGGAGGAGATAATTAAATATTAGATATTTAATTAACTTGGTTAGAAGGATAATTAAATGTTAGATATTTAATTAATTAGAGGAATAGGATAGATGAATTAATTAATAAAATATTAATTAATAGAAAGACATGAAAATGAATTAAATACATTAATCTTTTCAAATTAACTATTTAATAGAAGAATAAATATTAGATAAATATTAAATAAATATAAAATATTTATTTAATTGCTCATAGCCAATTTTAAGTGTATACATTTTGCCCCTCTTTGAAATGATGTGAAAACAACATTGTTTCAAAGATTAAATCAAGTCTCGATAATGTCTGATAGAGATTGAAAATCCTGATTGTGTGCCCCCTCAGGAGATTGATCATGAAATTGTCGAAAATTCTGGTTTGAACGATTAATCTCATGATAATAAAAATTTAGTCAATTAAATTCATTTGGAAAAAACAAATTAAATTGCCCCATTGAAATTAATTACTCTACGAAATAGTAAATGTAAAATTAACCAAGGCTAATTTTAACTTCATTGTTATCCTTGTCAGTTTTTTGGAGAAAATATTCTTGCTGAGGTGGCGAAATGGTAATTCCGGTGGAGTGTCATCGATTTGAGCGAGTTCGGCGTTACCAGTGACCTATCGAGTATGGGTATCCGGTATGTATCTTATCCTGAGCCTTGTTTTCAAGTTTTAATTCAAATTTTCATGTTTTTAGGCGCTTTTTTGGATTTTATTTTTTTTCATTTTTTTCGACATTATTTTAGCGTTTTTGCAGTTTGTTTTAGCGCATATGCAACTAGGTTTAGCGCGAATGCTTAGATTAGCGCATATGCTCGGTATGTTAGCGCTTATGTTCAAGATGTTAGCGCATGTGCATAGGGTAGCGCAAATGTGTTGTTTGTTAGTGCATATGCCCAAAAAGGTAGCGTTTTTGCATGGATTGGCATTTATGCCTATAGTTTTAGTGCTTTTGTTAAAAAGGATAGCGCATGTGCATTTAGTTTTAGCGCATTTGTTGTAGTTTAGCGTAAATGCTCAATAAGATAGCGCTTTTGCTTAAATTGATATTTTTGATAAGTGCAAAAGCTAAAAATCACTTCGATAAGTAGATTTAACATGTTTAATATGCATTGATGATGAAATTGGGTCTTGATTTAGCGATTGCGTGATTGTGTGATTGATAGATAGCCCTGATTAGCTTGATTGATAGATAGCCCTGATTAGCTTGATTGATAGAGTAGCTCTAATTAGCTTGATTGTGTTGGCATTTTTGTTGTTTATGTTGTGATTGTCATTGATGGACACACACTTGTATTGAGATCCCCTTTATATGTATGAGCTTATGCTCAACCGGTATTTGTTCCAACCGGTATTTTGTATACTAGTCTCTAGACAAGTGGCGATTTTGCAGAATGTGTTTCCCGGTCTGAAGCGGCATGTCGACCCCAAGCGGTTTGCAGATCACAAGCGGTACGAGGGAGCAAAGCGGCACAACACATTCTTACTAGTCTTCATTTTTGTCAAACCGGCAACCAATATTTTGTTTGAACCAGTAATACTCTGTGATGAGTTACCAACCAACATTTTGTGATGAGTTACCAATCCACCGATTGTTTGACGGTGATTCTTGTGTCGTGTTACTAAGTATGTCTAGATTCATTGAACCTAGGAAATTGTAATGTAATCCTATTGGACTGACATGAAATCAAATTCCTTTAAAAGAACATCATGTCTAGGGTTTTAAGTTGTTGCTGAAAGGGTTAATGTTGAGCTAGGGTTTGAGGTGGAAGTTGAGTTGTTGTGAGAACGATCTTATTTGAGAAGATCGAGTTGTAACTATGAGAGAGAGAGAGAGAGAAGTAATGCTGGAATGCATTAGTTGTGAGCAATACTGGATCTAACCAAGCAATTTGTGCTATTAGATAGATCAAACACTTGTTGATTACTCACATCTTTGACAAGTCTGTAGCCCTTAACCGAGTAGGCCTCAAAGCCTTTGTAAAACCCTCTAACAAGGTGGTTCACACATGTGAATCTAAAATCCTCTAACAAGGTAGTCTTTAATCGGACTTATCTCCTAACAGAGATTGAGATTCCTAACAGGATTTGTTCTAGTGAAGAACATTGTAAGACCTTAACCGGTCTGGTTTCTATTCTGCAGATAGTGACTTGTGAGTTCCATCTCACCGTGGTTTTTCCCAGTTGGGTTTCCACGTCAAATATCATGTGTTATGGTTGTATTGCTTTTGTGGGTGAATGCTTTATTCGCATTTTGGTTTGCATGTGTGGTAACCGGTTTGACTATCAAACTATTTACTGGTTTATCTTTAGACTATGTAAGTGTTTTTGTGCAGTAGTTTTTGGCATACTAATTCACCCCCCCCCCCTCTTGGTATTCATCAATTGGTATCAGAGCCAGCCTTTCTATAAGTTTAACCACTTGGAAAGAGATATGGGGGAATACACCTTGAGGGAACTTACTCAATGGCTCACTAAGTCTGAGCAAGCCTATGATGATCTTATGGTCAAATACAAGACATCTCAAGCAAAAAGAAGAGAACATGCAGAGAGGCTGATAGAACTATCTGAAAGTAGTTCTGAAGATGAAGCTAACATGGAAGCCATGATTGCTGAAGTGAATAAGCTGAATGATTCAAACTCCAATCTGAGAAAGGAGTTGGAAGGACTGACTATTCGGTTTAGTCAAGAGCTTGAGAACTGGAGAAAATCGGAAGATCTGGTAAAAGACAGAGATCATGAGATCTCCAAGTTGAAACATGAGATTAGTGCACTAACTGCTAGCCTTCATGAGAGCAGAATGGAAAAAGAAGACATGCAAGGAGAACTGAACATTGCCATCTCTGAAAATGCAAGTCTTATGGAGACAAACACTACTATTTCCAAAGAACTCTTTGAGTCAAAGGAAATACTTGCTAAGTTTGGCAAAAGTACAGTCAAGCTAGAGCAAAAGCTTGAGTCATCTAGACCGGCAAAAAATACCAATGGTCTTGGTTTTTCTGGACATGAGGAAGGAGAATCCTCAGGAACAAATGCTGAAGCATCAAAGAAGCAACCGGCACTCAAAGGAAAAGGTAAGCAAAAATTCAAACCTGTTTGCTTTAACTGTCTTAAAGAAGGACACACTGCCAATGTATGTAGGAGCAAAGCCTACAATAATTTTCCTTATTTTATCAACAATGTATCTAGATCCAATAAGTTAAATGGTCATTGTTATGCATGCAACAATTTTGGGCATAGAGCATTTGAATGCAGATCTGTAATGGATAACACTGGAAGATATCCTCAGGAGGACCCAAGGAACTGGTCCTGAACCTTTTATGAACCGGAACCATAACCGGTTTAATGTCTTCAATCATCAGTTAAGAGGCGGTGGTCATCAAGCGGCAACTGGATGGAGAGAAAGTTGTATGATCTGTCATGGTCATGGTCACACTGCTGCAACATGCAGAAGGAAGAATGGAGACATGTACAACGGACCTTGGAGAGCACCTGGACTTGTTTGCTATCACTGCAACAAACCGGGTCACATTGCAAGATTCTACAGAAGCAGAAAAAGTATATCTGATGATATACTGGTCACTCAGGAAGGAGAAATAGATGTTGAAAAATTTCAAGGAGACATGAAGAAAACATGGAAGAAGAAATCAATATTGTCGGAAGAGGAACCGATTTCTGCACCTAGTGTGGAAATATCGGAACCGGCAAACTAAGCCTCAAAGGCTTAGGGGGAGCAAACGGCAAAATGCTTTCAAACCCCCGGTTGACACCGGTATGTTATACCTTTCGCTTGGCAGAAGATCGGAAACGGTAAAAAGACAAATTAGGGTTTACGCCCTAATAGAGGAGCATTAATGACGGTAGGTGAGAGACATGTATAAATGCAATTTTCAAATCATTTCTCACTATTTGTTTTCGAGCGAAGAAAAGTTTTCAAGTGCAGAGAGAAGAAAAGGCGATTCGAGCTTAGATTTCAAGAAATTGGATAACCTTGAAAGAGATTCAAATCTAGTTTGCAAGCGGTAGTGGAGAACTCAAAGCGGTGATTTGGCATCCGACGGAGAGCGAAGTGATGCAGAATCGGGAAGCCCTAAATTCGCGTTTGAAAGGTATTTTTCGTGTTCTTGAAATACTCCTTAATGGCTTTCGCATCTCATACCAGTTCAAGTACATCCATTGAGTCAAAAAGTTTCATTTAGAGGAAGTCCAAGTATAATGCTTTATCACAAGTTCCAGTTGAAGTCATAGTCGAAGAAGGAATTTCAGATTATATTGATTGCAAAATAGAAGACCTAGGGTCTTTAGCCATTCATACTCAGTTAGGTCTATTTTGTGGAAAGGACAAAAGGATCAAACTAGAATTTAGTGTCATAGAGAAGAAGAAATTCCACAACGTTGTATATTTCCTAGAAGGCTTCACAGAGGATCACATCAGGATCATCTTGAGCAGAGTCCATGGTGACAAGATGTACCTGGAGAGGATGCATGATATCACACCTCAGGAAATTCATGCAGTCACCGGTTTCTGCAATACAGGGGAAGTGCCAGCCCTGAGAAAGGTGAGCAAAACAGAAATGACCAAGCTCACCGGTTCAACAAGTGATTCACAGGGCATGACAATCAATCCTATCAAGGATGATCAGGTGAAATACGCATGCATGGTGATTGGATACAGAACATTCTCAGCCAGCAGGATTAATTATGTATCTGTTGCAGAGGTAAATGTCGCTTACCGAATGATAAAAGAGGATGCATCTTTTGATTTATGCACCAGCATGCAAAGGCAACTCCTGCTAAATCTCAAGGCAATCAAGCAGGACAACTCACTGAGGTTTAAGTTTGGACAACTACTGGTAGGGTTGTTTTTTTATTTCCAAGGCTACTTTCCGGGTGTAGGAGATGTCCAGTGGTCACCTGACCAACCGGTAACCAAGAAGATAAAGGAAAGCGTGCAAGCCATTGGAACCGGCCCCTGAGGTACTGAACAAATACTTTGATGAGTTCAAAAGAAAGATGAGTCAGAGGGTAAGAATCTCAGGTGACATAGTGAAGAAATATGAAGATGACATTTGTTTCACTATTCAGGTGGACAAATGTCTAATGGAGGTTGTTGAGCCTAGAATGGAGGAAGTGGAGCCTATGGACTATGAGGTCATGTTTGACATGCTGGAAGGGTATGCTTCAACCCTTATTGCCTTGCCTCTTGATCCAAAGGCTAAGAGGACCGGAACCTACTTGGAGAGGATTGCACCGATTGAAGAACCATCGGTGAAGAAGGAAAAAGAACTGACAGCTAAGAAAGCTAAGGCAGTGCCTGCAACATCGGCACCAGCTACCACTGCAACTCCAAGAGTGACCAAGTGGTCACCGGCAAAGAAGAAATCGGAGGTAACACCAACAAAAGTCTTCGAAAGAAAGAGGAAGACTAAGGCAAATGAACCAAACTCTGAAGAAACCGAGTCTGATGAACAGCCAAAGAAGGCTAGACAAACCAAGAAGATGAAGAAGAATGAACCGGCAGCATCCGCACCGGTAAATATAGATATCTCCTCTTACAAATCTTTGACACATTGTCAAAGAATAGTAAAGAATATTAGGAGAAAGTTACTTCATGATTTAATAGATTATTATGATGAATTCAATAGTGAGGAAAAAGATGAAGTACTGCAGGAAATCATTCTTTATTTATGTAAAAATTACCGGTCACCATCAGAGATTAAATCTCAGACACCGGATTCATTATTTAAAGCAATGGATAATAAATGGTGCATTGCCATTGAAAAAGAACAGGAGATTAGGGAGAAATTTTTTGCACAATACTTCCCCGAACTCTCAAATTTAGAATTGTTTGATGCCCTGGATCAAAATAAAGGTCTCTTCTTCACAAGGAGAAGAAGACTCTGGTTGTTGGAGGGGAGAGTTGATGATGTAGAGAAAGATACACATCAACACATGGCCCATGCTATCAGCTCTCAGAAAGCTTGGATGGCCAACCTCCAAGCGGAAAAGGAACCGGTTATTTCCAAACCAGATGAGGTTTTTGATGAGGAAGGAAACTTGGTGGAAGAACCAATCGACACCATAGATGTCGATGCCC
Source organism: Cryptomeria japonica (assembly GCF_030272615.1). Classification (NCBI taxonomy): domain Eukaryota; kingdom Viridiplantae; phylum Streptophyta; class Pinopsida; order Cupressales; family Cupressaceae; genus Cryptomeria; species Cryptomeria japonica. Next base: position 65,600,487 of record NC_081406.1, on the reverse strand, counting down.
TGGATGTAGAAGATGTCACTCAGGACATACCTTCTAAGGGAACTGAATAGGGGCAACAGGCCGATTAGGGTGGTGAACAAGCTATGGACACACAACAAGCGGCAAAAGAACAAGAAAAGAAAAGAAAGAAGGATGAAGATGAGAAACAAAGAAAAGAGGAAGAGGAGAAATGAAAAGATGAAGAAAAGAAGAAGCAAGAAGATGACAGGAAAAACAAAGAAGAAGAAGATAAGGAAGCGGAAGAGAAGAAGAAGAAGGAAGCAGAGGAGAAGAAGAAGAAGGAAGAGGAAGAACAGAAGAAGAAGGAAGCAGAGGAGAAGAAGAAGAAGGAAGAGGAAGAACAGAAGAAGAAGGAAGAGGAAGAGAAGAAGAAGAAGGAAGAGGAGGAACAAAAGAAGAAGGTAGAAGTAGAGCAGAAGCAGAAAGAAGAAGAAGATAAGAAGAAAATGGAAGAGGAAGAGAAGAAACAGATAGAGGAGAAAGAAAAGGAAGAGAAGGAGAAGAAAAAGAAGGAAGAAGAAGACAAGACCATTGAAGCAATGAAGACCATGCAGATGGAAACTCCTAAGGCAACCGGTAGCCAAGCCAAACTGGCTGCTATCTCGAGCCCCATTGATCTCCAATCTGCAAGTGAGTCTGAGCTTATGCAGAGCATCAAGGTTGCCCAAGAGCGCCTTGAAGGCATTCGAAGGAAAAGAGAACAAGATATTATTCAGGTGGTTGTAGACACACTTACTGGTTTAATCCCCGGTACTAATCTTCCTGACACTGATTCATCACTAGCACAACTCAAACTTCTATGTACTGTAGTGGATGATCGGGTGCAAAGTCTAGAAGAAGCAGCAGAGGCCAATGTAAAGAAAGAGCACCAAAAGGCTCTTAATGTTGCTCTAGTGAAGAAATTGAATGAGCTTAGGACTGAACTACTAAAGGATCAAAAGGACATAAGGAGTGCCTTGGATGAGGGAAACTTGCTACTCAGCAAAATCTGTCAACCTCATCTGTTCTGTGATGATGTGCTAGTCAAGAAGCAACAGCTTCAAATGGACTTACAGTCCTACTTGAGCACATTCAAGACTCCTTACGACTCCTTTGCAGCATATGGGCAAACCGTTCACCGGTTCCAGATCCAGTCAGCAAAGATGGAGCAAGAGATCAGCACAAGGTCTAGGGATTTGCAGGAGCTTCAACTGGTATTACTTCCACGACTGCAAATTCTCCAGAAATGTTATCTAAACCTGGATGCCCTGACAGTCACACAAGAACTGAGCACAATAGATGCCATGGAGGAACAGGTATCACAGATGCAGACAGAGAAGGAAGTGGCAACCTCCCTACTTGAGTCCTGGTCCCTTTCCATGAAACAATTTTTGCAAGACTATAAAGTGGTTTTTTACAAGTATTATTCATTATTGTCATAAACTCTTATATATATATATATGGAAACAGGTTTTTCAGTGGTACTTTGTCATTATTGGCAAAGGGGGAGAAGTATATCTGGTTTTTGGTTTTAAATTTTGAAACTTTGATATATCAGGGGAGAAGTATATCAGAGGGAGAAGTACCTGTTTTGAAATTTTGATATATGTTGTGATATACGCTGTATTCTCTGAATGAAAAATTGCTATACACTCTGTTGATTAAGGGATAGTGTATATGCTTAGGGGGAGCAATTTTGTTAATGGCAAGTTTTTTTGTTGTAAAACACTTAGATGTCAAAATTTTTCCTAAGTGTTGCCATCAATGCCAAAGGGGGAGATTGTTGTCATTTTTGTTGTTTATGCTGTGATTGTCATTGATGGACACACACTTGTATTGAGATCCCCTTTATATGCATGAGCTTAAGCTTAACCGATATTTGTTCCAACCGGTATGTTGTATACTAGTTTCTAGATTAGTGGCGATTTTGCAGAATGTGTTTCCCGGTCTGAAGCGGCATGTCGACCCCAAGCGGTTCGCAGATCACAAGCGGTACGAGGGAGCAAAGCAGCACAACACATTCTTACCAATCTTCATTTTTGTCAAACGGCAACCTGTATTTTGTATGAATCGGTAATACTTTGTGATGAGTTACCAACCAACATTTTGTGATGAGTTACCAATCCACCGATTGTTTAACGGTGCCGACACATTGACGGTGATTCTTGTGTCGTGTTACTAAGTATGTCTAGATTCATTGAACCTAGGAAATTGTAATGTAATCCTATTGGACCGACATGAAATCAAATTCCTTTAAAAAAACATCATGTCTAGGGTTTTAAGTTCTTGCTGAAAGGGTTAATGTTGAGCTAGGGTTTGAGGTGGAAGTTGAGTTGTTGTGAGAACGATCTTATTTGAGAAGATTGAGTTGTAACTGAGAGAGAGAGAGAGAGAGAGAGAGAGAGAGAGAGAGAGAGAGAGAGAGAGAGAGAGAGAGAGAGAGAGAGAGAGAGAGAGAGAGAGAGAGAGAGAGAGAGAGAGAGAGAGAGAGAGAGAGAGAGAGAGAGAGAGAGAGAGAGAGAGAGAGAGAGAGAGAGAGAGAGAGAGAGAGAGAGAGAGAGAGAGAGAGAGATGTTGGAATGCATTAGCTGTGAGCAATATTGGATCTAACCAAGCAGTTTGTGCTATTAGATAGATCAAACACTTGTTGATTACTCACATCTTTGACAAGTTTGTAGCCCTTAACTGGGCAGGCCTCAAAGCCTTTGTAAAACCCTCTATCAAGGTGGTTCACACATGTGAATCTAAAATCCTCTAACAAGGTAGTCTTTAATCAGACTTATCTCCTAACAGAGATTGAGATTCCTAACAGGATCTGTTCTGGTGAAGAACATTGTAAGACCTTAACTGGTCTGGTTTCTATTCTGCAGATAGTGACTTGTGAGTTCCATCTCACCATGGTTTTTCCCAGTTGGGTTTCCACGTCAAATATCCTGTGTTATGGTTGTATTGCTTTTGTGGGTGAATGCTTTATTCGCATTTTGGTTTGCATGTGTGGTAACCGGTTTGACTGTCAGACTGCTTTACCAGTTTATCTTTAGACTGTGTAAGTGTTTTTGTGCAGTAGTTTTTGGCATACTAATTCACCCCCCCCCTCTTAGTATTCATCAGATAGATAGAGTAGCTCTAAGAAACTGATTTAGTTTCTAATGTAAGAGCTTAGCAGAGTTTTTGAGTAAACTCAATGATTGATAAAAAACCATGATTGATAGGTTTTAAAATGTTTTGATAGCGTAAGTTGCTTCAGTTTGATTTGATAGATAGATAGATTTGATGATTGATTTGTTTTGATAGATAGATTTGATGATTCAATTTGATTTGATAGATAGATTTGATGATTCAGTTTTGATTTGATAGATAGATTTGATGATTCAGTTTGATTTCTCTTGACAAAATAGGAGAAACTTGATCTTCTCTAGTGTCGGGATAAATTACCAGCGGTGCATCATTTAGCTCCACAGCTTACCCAGGCTGAGATTAGACACATAGATGCCTGTGGTTTACGTCATTTATTATATATGTCTGAGATTATGCATAACAGAGGTTTGTTGACAGCATTGGCCGAGAGATGGCACAACGAGCATAACACTTTCCACCTGTCGACGAGTGAGATTAGTGTGACTCTGGAGGATGTCTACAGGATTCTGCATATCCCAGTGACTGGCAAGCTAGTGCAGTATGATTATCAAGATCGGGTTGGGACAGAGGCTTGCAGAGTTGTGTTTGTTGATGAGAGCATTGGTAGAGGAGAGATCCGATGGGTTGATATGGTGATGTATTACGAGGCTCTTCCTGTTATTCTTGCTGGTTTGATTGGAGGATTTATATGTTCTGATAGGAGATCACGAGGTTTTTCCATTGGATGGGGTGAGATTCTCCTTAGTATGATTCAACATCATACTCGATATGCGTGGGGTGTTTGCATGTTGGCACACTTATATCATGATCTTCATCAGGTAGTGTATGATGAGAGTGCGAGTTTATCTACTAGATGCACTTTATTGCAGATCTGGTGCTGGGAGCATATTGTTGTTACTCGGCCTATCCATCGCAGAGTTCATGGAGAGAGGCAGCCATATGTATATTTTTATGCAGGTATCCTTACTCAGCATAAGCTGGGTAAGATGGAGTATTAGCGTTGGGTGCTTGATTCATTGGACAACATCACTTGGAGACCATATCTTGATTGTGAGCCATGGATGGATGATGCATAGACATTACCATTCATCATGCAGAGTAGATATCTCATTGGTCAGACACCTTTTATTGTTGAGTGACAGTTGATTGGTCGGATTTTGAGACAGTTTGGTATCATCCAGCCTATGCCTACTGGTGTGATGATATATGCTCGGCGGTATAGAGATAGGCGAGATTGGTGACCGTGTTGTCATTTGAGATTGCTCGTGTAGAGTTTGTTGCTATTCTGAGAGTGGCTTATGATATGAGATTACACATTCTTGATCGTGGGGTTACTGCAGAGTATGCTTCGTATATACTAGCTCATCCATTTCCTCGCATTACTGATCCAGCAGATCCTCCTCCCAGCTCAAGAGATGATGAGGATGACTCAGATGATCCAGTTTCTAGGAGACATAGACGGAGATGAGAGCTTAGAGTTGCTCATGAGGCTGGGGGAGGTGGAGATGATGGTGGGGATGGAGGTGGTGGTAGGAGACCTGGACGAAGGGGAGGTCGATCGAGAGTCTGCGGAGGACCATTTGGACCAGCTGGCAGGATCGAGAGACCATGTCTTATGGGTGGGAGAGATGTTGGATGGATTGGGAGAGAGCATGGCAGGACTGGTATGCGATCACCAAGAGGGTTTCCATTGACAGGAGGTAGGGTGACTGGACTAGATGGGGGTTGCGGGAGAGGCATTGATTTTGGATAGATTCAGCCATATCCTCGAGTTATTGCAGCGCATGGTGGAGATGATGAGGATCCTAAGGATCATGTTCCCCTGATTAGACGACGGGTGCAGAGAGTTACTCGGACTGAGATTCCAGCAGTTGGACAGGTTGGTGATGAGGGGATTAGGATTCATGCACCACAGCAGGATGTATCAGAGTAGGTTGCACCAGTGCATGATATGCCAGATGTGGTTATACTAGAGTATGATGTGCTAGGGCAGGATACTATTGACAGTCTGAGAGCACAGATTGATCAGCTTCGAGCATAGGTACATACTCTTATTACTGAGCGGGATAGAGCTGTTAGGAGACAGCAGGATACTCAGGGTCTTCTTGTTCATATTCAGCAGGTTGGATCAGGTACTCTCTTGGTGGATACTATTAGAGTACTAGTTTGGGCCGGGAAGGAGACTTCCCACTGACGACGACGATATGAGGAGGCAGTTGCAGAGAGCTAGAGAGCAGGTAGTTATCATACCACCGTGCTGATGGATACTAGTAGTGGTGGGGTCATGGGACCTCCTCAGAGGAGTGGGGAGCATGGGAGACAGGCATCTGGAGGATCTTCTCGCCCACAGCCACAGAGATGGACAGAGTCAGGTGGTAGTGGTACAGGACAACCTTGACTTGATTTGCGTTGGATGAGGCATTTGTATTGTTTATCTAATATCATTGTATACTTGGACTTTTATTGTTTTATGATGATCTATATGCAGATATGGACTCTATATGATGATGATGATTTATATGCATGTTACTCTATGTGATGATGATGCTTTATGCTTTGATGATCTATATGTATGTTATTCTATGTGATGAGCATATGGATGTAATGATTATATGTTATTGTTTTTATTTTTTATTTTCATGATCTTGGATGCAAATGAAAAGGATTACTATCTTAAATGATGCAAATGTAATGATCTATATGGAATGCAAGGAATGATTGATTTGCTTTTGATTTATGATTATGTAAATGCAAATGATCTATATGAAATATTTTTGAGTTTTTATGTAATGTTTATGATGATTATGAATCTAAGTGCAAAGATGCAACTAAATGATCATTATAAAATGATAATGCAAATAATAATGATGATACACTACATGATAAATGAAATGTACGCTATTAAATGCAAACTAATGCAATGATAAAATGCAACTAAATGAAATGAATGATGATTAAAATGATTCTAAGAAATGAATGCACCTATAATGATTAAATGCAATTTGTTTTTGTTTGTCCAAGTATACTCAATCTTTATTTATGACCGTTGATCTGTTTAATGAAATGATATGCTTATAATGCAACTGACAAATGAATGCTTATAATGCAGAGGAATAATGAGCTAATGAAATGATCTAACTAAAAATGATACTGCCAGTCTTCATATGCGATCTTGTAACAGTGCTTGATTTCATCATTGAGCTTTTAAAATGTTGTAAGCAAATACAAGCAACTTGACATAATGATTCAAGATGACCTGAGTATTCCTTACATGGATTTTGATATAGCAAGTTAATACAAGCAGCTTGATATAATGGATCAAGTTGACCTGATTATTGCTTGCAGAACAGACAAGGAGTATCTACTTTCATGCATGACTTGGAACATCCTCCTTGATCTTTTGTTGATCATATCCTGAGACAAGTTCATATCGTAGTAAGAGATAAACCACAGACAGCAATCAAAGAAAATAATCATGCCCCATCATAGCTTCTCTAGTCATGGACATCCTTGAGTTGCATAGAGTACATGATTAGCAATAAAATCAAGATATAAACACTTAACCTTGTATGTCATTCACATGTTCTAATGGTCATTAATTGATATAATCATCTTAATGAATGATCTTTGATAATCCTTTATAGCTTGCTAGTTGATTCTTCATTTTCTAAGTTTGACGATTTAGTTGTTATGAAATGCCTTGATTTTCATTGCTTTGTTGCTTTTTATCTATTTCAAAACCCTAGATGTTTTTGGATTTTCTAAGTTTTTCGAATGTTTTTGGATTTTAAAGATTCAAAAGATCACCTTAGCAAAAGGAATTAGAAGTTTGCCCCCAATGGAAACAAAAATTTATTATGGATGTATGAATTGATCAAGATCCAAACCACGACGGGATACAAATGCAAATATGATTGATTTTGATAAGGTCTAAGACAGTGACTATGACAAGTATGTCAAAGATTGGTTAACTGTTGGTAAGCTGCATATTTCTTGCTAAATGGTTCAGAGCAATGGATGCGAAAGACAGAATGGATAAGCTAGCGATAGATAGCAACGATAGATGTGATAGGATGGAGTGGATAGGTGTGCAAAGTGATCTCATAGATGGAGGAACTCACGTTTTTAGATAGCGCCTGTTTACCAGGTTTTCACCATCTAAATTTATTGCATTTTTTGGATTTTATATGCTTTTTATTGATTTTTTTCAGGACTTTATATCTCAAGCATAGAATTTCTTGAGATGGATAGAATTGATAGGTTCAACAAACCAATCACCTTCAGGAGTAGATAACTTATATGCTCCTAATCCATATGTTGCTACTATGACAAAAGGTCCTAGCCAATTTGGTTCAAATTTTCCCTTCTTTTCTTGGTCTTGTTGATTTATTGGATTCTCCCTTGGAACTATATCTCCAATCTGGAAAATGCGCGGCTTGACTCTGTGGTTATAGCTTCTTGCCATTCTTTGTTGGTATACTTTCAAATGTTTTGTTGCATTTTGGCGACATTCCTGAATCAGTTCTAGTTCTTTGAGTCGAGAGACTCGTTGTTCTTCTTCTGGTATAAGACTGTGCAAGGATACACGTAGAGAAGGTATCTCTACTTCTATAGTTAATATAGCTTATGATCCATAGACCAAACAATATGGAGTTGCCCCTGTTGGAGTGTGGATGCTAGTTCGGTATGCCCAAAGAGCAGGATTTAGCTAAATGTGCTAGTCTTTTCCAACTTCATTTACTGTTTTCTTCAAGATTTTCAAGATAGTTTTGTTTGATGCCTTAGCTTGACCATTTTCCTATGGATAATATGGAGTAGAGAACCTATGTTGGATATGAAACTGTTCACATAGTTCTTTCACATCTTGATTTTTGAATGGCCTTCCATTATCAGTGATAATGGTCATAGGAACGCCATAGCGACAGATTATGTAATTCAAGATGAATGATGATATTTCTTTTCATGTCACTGTTGTTAAAGGCACTGCTTCAATCCACTTAGTAAAATATTCAGTAGCTATCAGAATGAACTTATGTCCAGTAGAAGATGAGGGTTTGATCTTTCCTACCAAATCAAGGCCCCACTGTGAAAATGGCCATGATCTCGTCATAGGATATAACTCTTGTGCTGGTGCATGGATTAGATTTCCATGGATCTGACACTGTTTACATTTTCTAGCATAGGTGAATGAATCTCTTTCCATAGTAGGCCAAAAGTAACCCATACGGATAAGTTTCTTAGCCAATGTTAAACCACTTGAGTGTGTACCGCAAATACCCACATGAACGTCATTAAGAACTCTCTCAGATTCATCTTTTTCAAGACATCTCAATAATGTACCATCTAGACCACGCCTATATAGGATATCAACAATAATGGTATAGTGAGAGGACTGACGGATAAAGTTTCTTTGTTGATTACGAGATAATTCCAGAGGAAGGATATGATCTTTCAAATATTGGTAGGTTTGACCGTATAAGGATTCACTGGTTCCTGATATATGGCAAATTTGATAGGTATACTGGGATTGGATGGTAGGGGTTAAGATATCTTCCATGAGAAATTCGTAACGTTGTTGATTCTCTTTATTTTGCAAGAGAGATTCTATTGTAGCCATCGCATTTGCTGCTTTATTCTCATTTATGGGAATCTGGGTGAATGTGATTTCTTTAAAGTGTCTTTTAAATTCCTCTATCAGCTGTTTGTATGGCATAAGCTTATCATCCTTTGTTTGATATTCATCATTTATTTGATTTATGACAATTTGTGAATCACCATAGACATGTAGTTATTTGACATTCCATTCAATGGCCATTTTAAGCCCTATAGCCAATGCTTCATACTCTACAGTATTATTGGTGCATGGAAATCACAGTCTATACGATTTCGGAATTGTGTGTCCTTGAGGTGTGATGAAAAAGATTCCTGCACCTAATCCATATTGGGTATAAGAACCATCAAAGTATAATTCCCAAAAGTTTTTACTTATTGTCAAGATATCTGCATCAGGAAATTCGATGTGCAAAGGCATGTTATTGTGTAGAGGTGCATCCACCAATTGATCAGCGATGACTTGTCCCTTGATAGCTTTCCGGTCAACATATTCTATGTCAAATTCACTCAGTATCATAACCCATTTGGCTAGTCTCCCCGTCAATGTTGACTTGCTCAATAGATATTTGAGAGGATCTATCTTTGCTATTAGTTTTACATAATGAATCAACATATAATGTCATAGCTTCTGGGTTGCAAATACAACTGCTAGACATATCTTTTCAATTGAGGAATAATTTAACTCGTAGCCAACAAGCGTTCTGCTGATATAATAAATTGCTCTTTCTTTTCCTTCATCATCATGTTGAGCTAGGAGAGAGCCTAATGATACACTTGTTGCCGAGACATAGAGTAACAATGGTTTGCCCTTGGTTGGTGATATCAGTACTGGAGGACTCATAAGATATTCTTTTATTTGCAAGAAAGCTTCTTCACATTTTGTATCCCATTTGAATGGAACATTTTTATGTCGAAGATGGGTAAATGGAAGACATCTATCGGCCAATTGAGAAACAAATCTCCTGATTGATTGCAACCTTCCTTGTAAAGATCACAATTGACTTATGTTCTTGGGTGACTCCATCTCCATGATAGCTTTAACTTTTCCAGGATCTACTTCGATACCACGAGCTGATATAATGTATCCAAGGAGCTTTCTAGAGGTTACTCCAAATGCACATTTCTTTGGATTTAATCTCAATTGATATCTTTCCAGACTGTCAAAAATCTTGCTTAAAATGTTCAAATGTTCTTTTCTTGTGTGAGATTTTGCAAGTATGTCATCGACATAATCTTCCATGAATGTATGCATCATGTCATGAAAAATTGTCGTCATAGCCCTTTGATAAGTCGCTCCTACATTCTTAAGCCCAAATGGCATAACATTCCAGCAGTACGTTCCCCATGCACAGGTGAAAGTTGTCTCTCTTGATCTTTAGGTGTGATTCTTATTTGATTATATCCTGAGAAGCCATCCATTAATGAAAACATCTCATGGCCTGCTGATAAGTCCACTATGATATCAATGTTTGGTAACGGGAAATCATCTTTTGGACATGCTTTATTCAGATCTCTGAAATCTGTACAGACTCTTATACTTTTGTCTGGCTTTGATACTGGTACGATACTTGAGACCCATTCTGGATAAGCAACTAGTCTTATGAAACCCACTTCTAATAGTTTCTTGAGCTCGGTTTTGACAAGGAGAGCAATATGCGGATGCATCTTTCCTAGTTTCTGCTTAACAGGTTTTGCTTTTAAATTCACATTAAGATGATGTATGATAAGATTTGGGTTAAGTCTTGGCATATCTACATAAGACCAAGCAAAATTTATTTGTCTTTGCTTAAAGAATTCCATGTACTCTTTCCTCTCTCTTTCTGACAATGAGGCAGCTAAATGAAGAATTTTAGGATCTTTTGATGTATCAATGTTTATTGCTTCTATTAGTTCTATCAGGATATCAGATCTCTCTTGAAAATATGCAGGAAAAATGCCAAACTTTCCATCTTTTGGTGCCTCTAGGAGGTTTTCACCATCAAATACGCCCTTTGTTTTCTCTTTTGATTGATCTAATGTTGCCATGAAATAGTTTTCAACAATAGGTCTCTTTCCTTGTTTTATTTCACTTTTGTGACTGGAAAGTTTGGCATTCTCCTGGCTATGAGAAACATCACTTGATTCTGCAATGGAAGATATCTTAGGATGGATCGGTTCAACAATGTTAAGGTACACAGCTAAGTCATGATCATTGGAAAAGACATTTAGTTTGGGGTTGTCTAAATTATCCCAATCAATTAGTTCAGGATGTAGAAGGGGTAAATTATAATCACTGTCATCATTAGGTGTTTCAATGTTCATGACATAATGATCATAGCTTGGCGTAGAATAGGTATCGTCATAGATTAAATGTTTTTGAGAATTGTCTTTCTCAAGCGTTTCCGAATTAGTCTTAACAAGATTAATATTAGCATTTTGTAGTTCACACTCAAGTGGTCCTTCAACTGACGTTTGTCCCTTAAACGAATGGATTATATCCACGCACACATCTTTGATACTACAAATTCCTTCTTGATTGAGCTCATTTGCATTTTGGAGTTGACATATTTGTGCACATGATGAAGTAGATTCTTTTAATAGATTTTGTCTCCTTTCAAACTCAACTTCTTCTGGACTAATAGTTAGTCCAACTTGACTATCCCTTAGCTCTTCCATGGTTCTTCCATATCTGATCCGTGTTTGTGCTTCTTGTGGCATTGCTTCTCTATCTTTGTCGTTTCCTTTCCTTTTTGCATACACCTCTTTTCTCTGGATTCTGAGTTTTTCTTGCCTTCTTTCTAACTTCATCTTTTGTTCTGCTATAGACAAGTCTTCTTTCGTGATAGCTACTTGATCGTCATTATGTTCTTTACTTGATGTAGTGGATAAGACATTCGGACTCCATTGATATTCATTGGAGTCTGTTTTTGAATCCTGATCCAAGATTACTCCACTATACCATACTAGAATGTCGTATGGTGCAAATAGTTCTCTGATTTCTGCCATCTCTATTTTTACTGCTTCTGGAATATCTTGTGAAGATTTTGCCTTTGTTTGTATTTTCAGAATTTGTTGACAAGATTTTTCTTCACCTTGGATGATGATCTCCTCTTTCTTTTCATGTTCTTCTTGCTTCTTTTGTTTATTGGTTACTGTTTCGGCCTCTTGATGTAGCTTTTCTTGCCAATTTTCTTCTTTAGAAACTGATTTCTTTCTCCATTTTTGTTGTTGATGACTATGTTGCTTTTGATTAGACTTCAGATATCCTAGCCCAGATTTATCTTCTGTGGATTGTGAGTGTGGACAAATAGGTTCTGAAATACCTTGATGTTGCTTACTAATTGGTCCTTTTCCTTCATATCCCATCTTTTGCATGATTTCATATCCTTTGCCATATTGTTTTATGGGAATATTGACTTCTGTTGTTGTTGCTATAGTTTTATCTTCATCTTTGTATAACCAACCAAGAATGTCTTTGTCTTCATTTTCCTCTTCAAGAGTTCCAGCACTAACAAAGGTTCCTTTAAACATATGTTTTGATTTTCCTGATGTCTTTGATTGAATATTTGTAGGCTTCCCATATAATTTAGGGCAAAGTGGAAATTTTTGCAAAGAATACTTTCTCATTCCTTCATCATTTAACTTGAGCTTTTCTTCAAAAGTTTCCCATAACTTTGCTTGAATTTCTTTGGTAGGATATATTGATTCTCTGTTATGTGGAACTCTTGTATCTTGTGTTGGCTTCAAATTATTGCAATATTGACTAGAATCTGCAATTATAGTGATTTCTTTTCCTTCATGAGGAAATTTTACACATTGATGATATGTAGAAGGAACTGCTTGCATCTTGTGAATCCATGGTCTTCCCAGAAGAATATTGTAGGAGTGGTTCAAATCTAAAACTTAACACAATGTATCCTTTTCCACAGGTCCTATCTTTATTGGTAGCACAACAGTCCCTTTAGAAGAATGCTCTGCTTCATCATAAGCCTTGATGGTTATTTTCTTTTTCAGGTCTACTGCATTCTTTGAATATCCCAAAGCTTTTATCAAACTTAATGCACAAATGTTTAACCCAACTCCTCCATCTATGAGCACACGTTTGACACGAGTTTTATTTACGGAGACTTCAACATGTAAGGGAGCATTGTGAGGATGTTGCAATGATGCGTCATCATTTTCAGAAAATGATAAGCAGTGAGGAGCTATGAGGTGTCCTACCATATTTTGGAACTGATCTATATCCAGATCTTTTGAAACTGTTGTTTCCACTAAAGCTTTCTCCAAAATGTCCTTATGCATAGGTGAAATCTTGAGAAGTTCCATAATTGATATTTGAGCGGGTATTCGTTGTAATTGCTCTACTAAATTGTATTATTGTGGATTGGGTGTTGGATCTTTTGCTACACCTAGAAAGGTAACCTTTGCTTTGCTTCTCGTGATAACATTGATTGGTTCTGAAGATGAATTTTCATTAACAATAATCACATTCACTACATCATCGTATGTATAAGTGTAATTCACCTTGGTTTTTCCTTTGTCATCTTTTAATTGGGACGATTCACCTTTGTCATAATTTGGGAGTGGAGTTTTGAAAGCCAAGTGTGATTCATTCGTTTTATGGCTATCCACTGTAATGGTTCCACTATCAATAGATCTTGGATAAGGTGTTTCAATCTCTGACAATCATTTGTTAGGTGTCCTTTATTCTGATGATAGTTGCAAAAATGATTGTCATTCCACCAATTGGGCTTGACTGGTGGTTCATAATTTCTTGTTTCTGGCAAAACAATCAATTTATTAGCAAGTAAAGTTTTAGAGTTGATTCTAAAGATTCTCCAATGTTTGTGAATTTTCTTCGAGGATTGGAGAAAAAGGACTTAGCTTTGTTATTTTCTGGATTGTTATTGCTTGGGTTTTGACTTGATAGATTGAAAATTGGTTGTTGTTGTTTGTATTACTATTATCGTCATTCCCTTCATTGCTGACATTCATATTCTTTGACCAGAACTTGGGTTTGTCATTGTTGTTGTTGTTGTATGAATTATTGTAAAGTTTTAGTTCTCCTTTCTTTACCATTGCATTCTCTATTTTTAGTCCATTCTCGATCATTTTGGCAAAAGAGGGAGGACATTGCATCCTTAGTCGATAACTCATTTGACTGATAAGATTATCAATGAATATGTCCATTTTTTCTTGATCAGGTACATCTCGGGGATACCTATTAAACATGTGTTTCCATCATTGTAAGAAAATCATAAAGGATTCACCATTCTTTTGTTTAACATTGCAAAGATCTAGCATCGTTATTTCATTCCTTATATTGTAGGAATATTGTGAAATAATCCTATTCACAAGTTCTTCAAAGGATTTGATTCTGGATGGTAATCTTGAAAACCATTTCATTGATTGTCCATTTAATCTCCTAGGAAAAAGATGTATAAGGTAAGTTTCATTTTGAGCAAATTCCATGCTTATAGTATAAAACTCCCTAGTGTTATCTTGAGGATCAGATTTTCCATCGTATTTGTCATATTTAGGAATCTCGCAATGTTGCGGAAATGGTATCATATTCAGATTTTTATCAAAAGGATATGGTCATATATCTTCTAATGAATATTTCTTAGAGCTTGTCCCATTTTGCATGTCTTGTATTTGTTGTTGAAGAGTTTGTACTTGTTGAGTAAGGTTTGATAAGGGATTATCTACATAGTTTCTTTTTGTTTCTTCGCGAGTCTTTTTGTCACTACGCTCTTTTCTTTTATCATCCCTTTCTTTCCTTGTTTCTCCGTTACTTTCTTTGTTCACATCTTCATTATTTTGCTCGTCTGTGTTTTGGGTGTTACTTGTATCTGCATCTTGTTTCAAGCTTTCCATGTTAAAGTCTTGTGGTAGTTTAGCTCTAGATTTTGCCAACATCAAGAGATATTTTTCTTTTTGTTTTGCCAACAATTTTTCCATTAGCCTATCAAATTTGAAATCTTGCTCAAGGTCTCTAATGGTGCTATTGACTACTTCTTCATCAACAATGATAAATCCAAAAGTGTGGAATATAGGAGTATCTTCTTCCTCCATTTGTTGTTGTTTTCTAAGTTGCTCGTGTTGGGATCTAGTCCAAACTGGCATGTGATTATTTTAATGTTGTTAAAATTCCCAAAGGACAAAGTCAATAGGTGATTATTGGTTTAGGAAGATATGCTTTGTTGATCTTACCACTATTGTTTGTTCATTGGGATAAAGTGTCTCTTTGTTGAAAGGCACGTCTTTGTAGAGTTTCACCGTCAAATTTTGTACCGCAGCCACGTAAGTAGTGACAAAAATAGTGTAAGAATGTCCTATGTTTCAATAAGATCTTGTGATTGATATACAAGAATCTTATCCTTTTCTAAGTAGCTTTATAACTGGGTTTTCTTTTCTTAAGGTGATACTTAAAAGTCATATAAGCATTTGACAATTCACAAGTTTGATTGATTCCAAAGTTGGTGCGATTTTGGTTTTGATATAACCTAGGTTCAAAATAGGAAAGATATATCCAAGATTAAGAACCTAGTATAGATTTGATAAAGTTTCGTGATAGAGGATTTGATTATTTTGATGAGAAACTTGACAAAGATGTTGATTTTTGCACTTAAGATAGTTGAATCGATAGCTTGTTAAATGTTGATGTTTATAGAACCTTTCGAGTATAACTTGTTGGATTAGTAACCTAGTTGTTTGAGCTAGTTTGAAAAGTATGTGATGGTTTAGAGACAAAACCTACTTCAAGAATTATTTTGTTGTTGATGTTTTGATACTTTGATTTTGGTCTGGTGTTTCAAGTGTTGGAAAGCTTTTGTATTACCCTTTTGATCAAACTTTTTTAGAAATTTGTTGGATTTTTGCTCCCTTGTAGATGATAATTTAATTAAATTTTTGACCATTTGGAACATGTTACAGATATAGAAGACACATCGTTTAATAAACAAAATGCACAAGCAAGTACAATCCCTATGGCAGGTTGAGACAATAGTTGTTGAATCTCATGTGGAGTTTCCCTCAAGGCTACGCTATTCAAAGCAGATATTTAGATGCTTGACCCCAGTGGCTCCACCCTCGGCACTCACTTCTTCGAGGCAACCAAGCACCAGTTTCCATGAAATCTCCCCATGGCAAACTTTATATCTCTACTAGGAACCGTATGTATGTGAGCCGCTTCAGAGGTCTGACCTCCTGCGCTAACAACTAGAAGGATTTTGGCAACTAGTACACGTGGTTTTTAGTAAAGGCTTTCGATCATGTGGCCATACATGCGGCACTTTCAACTCTGTAAATACAGAAGGTTCCCAGCCTATAGAGGTTACGCTCCATATGGTTTATGAGGAAACATAGTGTCGGTATGAACTTATCAACACATGTTGTTTGGGACTTTCATCACAAACATAATTTATTTATAGTGGATTGGAAGGACTCGGTATTAGCCTGTTTCCATTTTAGGTCATTCCCCTCTCATTGGCCCCCTCAAGGCAGCTCGGGAAGGCAGGCCCTCTAAAAGGATTTTAATTGCTTGAAAGTAAAGAAAGCGTAAAAGAGTGGGTTTGGCTTTTTGGTCACCCAATTAAGGGGAGAGCATATATCTACCACTTTCGAGACACAGAATACAAGTGTTCTTTTTAACCTTTTCAAAGCAATTATTGGCTAAGTCTTATTTGGAGATGTTGCTCCAACAAGCATGGTGTTCATTTTAGCCCTTTTAAAACTCTATGTGCAACTATTTTAGAGAAAATACCAAAAATGCAACTTGCATGCTGTCAATTCATCCTCTTAGTTAAACTAGATGAACAAATATGATATATTACTTTCCAAATGAAGACTTTTAATTAGCTAGATGATAAAATGCATAAAATTTGCCTTAAATGCCATCCTGCACACGCATGTTAGTAATCTGAAAAATCTGATTTCTTGGACATTCGGACCTACAAGAAAATTTTGTCAGTTTTATAAACAGAAGTGCTAACCTAACATATGCGCTATCTTTCTATTCAAAAGCGCTAAACTGCAGATCAAAAGCGCTAACTTAGACTACAAAAGCGCTGCTCTGTGGATACAAAAGCACGATTTCTTTGACATATGCGCTAACCTATGATGCAAATGCACGAACCTGTGATGTGCATGCACAAAATTTAAGACAAAAGTGCTAACCTATATGACATATGCACTCACCTATAATGCAAATGCGCAGTTTTTCAGACAAAAGCGCTAACCTATGATGCAAATGCGCTAACCTGTCGAACAAAAGTGCTGTCAGAATTCACACATGCGTGAATCTACATTACAAATGCATTAATTTAATTTTTTACGAGTTTTTTAAAGGTATATGCGAGGTCCAGCCCCACGATGGGCGCCAAAATGTGTGAGCTTGAATTTCATCCTCAGAATGTTACCTGTAATAAAGTTAGTTTCACAAAATACAATGGAAATGCATACAGGAAATCCAAAATCCACCAATGAAACTACATGAAAAACATACTAAAATAAAACATTATTTTACCTTCATGGCTTATGTCTTATTGTGTCCTAACTCCACTATTCCTGGTTGCAGATGGTGTGCTCTCAGACAATGCACTCTTGGCTTCCAAAATGGCATATGAAGAATGGACTGATAACTTGTAGTTTAACTGACACTACGATATGCAAATACTACATGATTATGCTAAAATGATTATACTATGATGCTATATGATAATTGTTATATTGCTATTTGCTTCAAAAACTCACTGATGCATAAGATTTGCTTGCAAAATGCACTTGCAGTCTCTTGAAGTCTAACTTGAAGATTCTTGAAGATTAACTCTCTCAACTGAAGCTCTTGATTTTATAGACTTTGAGAGGATAAGATGATGTGGCTCAAATCAACTGTCTTGATCAGATCTGCAGATTTGAATGGCTATGAGCAAAGGTGAAGGTTGAGAGAAAGGGGGAAGGAGAAGACAAGTGTCACTCATCTCACCTTGACTGAGTTGCTGACTGAGAGAATCTAGGGATAGTTGGAGGAAATTTAGGCATGAGAGGACAAGTGGACTCAAGACTTTCCTAAGATGTAGGGAGTGTTGGAGAGAATATAGGAAATGGTTATGAAATATGTGTACGTACACAATTTTCATTAAGTTTGGAGGTTGGAGATAAATGATGAATTAATATGAAGAAATATTAATTTCCTTAGCCACATATTTGATGAGTTGGCAAATGGGAGATGAAGTGGAGATGGAGGGTGAGTTGGAAAAGGGATTAAATAATTTTGAGAATTATTTAATATTTGAGACTATAGGATAGGAGAATAACCATTAAATATTAGATATTTAATTGATTGGAGGAGATAATTAAATATTAGATATTTAATTAACTTGGTTAGAAGGATAATTAAATATTAGATATTTAATTAATTAGAGGAATAGGATAGATGACTTAATTAATAGAAAGACATGAAAATGAATTAAATACATTAATCTTTTCAAATTAACTATTGAAAAGAAGAATAAATATTAGATAAATCTTAAATATTTATTTAATTGCTCATAGCCAATTTTAGGTGTATACAATAGGGATAATGATTTATACAACGATGATATACCTCTTGCATCTCATAATAAGTCCAATATGTTACCTAGGGTGATATTTATTATTATTATTCCCTTCACATTATGTTGTTAAACTTAATATCCAACATTCTTAAGCAACTAGAATTTGTTGACAAGCTAGATATTGTTAATATTTCATTATTTCATGATATTCTAATTCATTTTATTTCATTTGTAGGTATTATTCAAGAACCAATGCTAGATGCATTTAGTGGAAATAACAATCTACATTTATATGTTAGGTTTGTTTTCTTCACATTTTTAGCATATATACAAGATAATATTTTCCTAATGAAAATAAATTGTTCAAGTAGTTGAGCTTAGTTGGTTAAAATATTGATTTCTCATTGTGGAAACCCAAGTTCAAATCCCAAAGGGTCATTTAATGTAGAATTCTAAGTTGTGACTCTTGGGCTTCCACAATTGGCTTCTAGTGTGGGCTTGAAAGAAGCTAAAATTAGTTTCACGGTTTGATTTGTAACATATTATGACCCATCTATATATTCTAACAATACAACATCTTTAGATGTCATGTTTTATCACATGATATATGGTTCATTTAATAAGCTAAATTGTATTTGAACCTAAAACTTATAATGTATTTTCTATTACCAAAGAACTTAAAGGTGTGTATCAATGCTTTTACATTTAAATTAAGCTTATTGTCTTAAGAGCTACATCACCTAAAAGACTTTTCAATTTTACCATGTGATGCCAGAGCATCTATGTGGATTTTCTATCTGCATCACCCCAAAAGAGTGTGATTGATTTCCAATTTGAATTTTGGTTTGTGTTTTCTTTTGTTCTACAATAAAGGTGCTTTCATTTGGATTTTACTCTGGATCATTAATGTTTTTATTCAAGCATATCTCCATTATCTATTTTGTCCTCATAAAGAGGTTATAATCATACTTTAATGTCTTGATAATAAGTGCCACGTAGACTTAGACAAATCAAAACAACATAAGATGATGAGGAATAGAGACCTAAGGGTAGATAAAAGAAAATAATCACCACCTGCATAAGGGAAGATGAAACAGTAAGAAGGGGGTTAGATAGAAGGATATTGAGACTAAAGAAGGTTGTGTTAGGAAGAGACAATCACTAGATATAGTTAGAAGAAAAGACACATAGCTGGCAAGATCTAAGAGGCAGTTATGATAGCTGAAATAAACATGTCCATGTGCAAGAATAAAAGAAGACATATAAACAAATGATAGCTACATTTTTTATTGTGTGACAGTTGTACACCAGAGAAATGGGAGTTAAGTCTTTAGGGGTGCATGAGATGAGAAAAGAAACTTGAAAAAGAAATAAAAATGTGTGAGTAGGGCCACATTGAAAGGGTTTTGAGCAAGGGGAAGGCATGAGAAATAAGAGAAATAATTTGAATTGAAGGCAGGTTTTGGAAAGTGCAATGTGAGTTAGCTAATAACTACACACTAATTGAAAAGAGAGGCAACGCAGAAAAAAGAGAGGTATGAATTGAGGAAATAGGGCAACGTAAGGGAATTGGAAAATTAGTTTGAAGGTGCAAAGATAGAGTATACACTGAGTGGAGACAAGAAATAGGTCCAGTTATTTTGGACAACTAACTTCTCAGAGGGAAGTATAGATTTGAAATCTTTTGTTGCTAAAAGCATTGTGAACTTATTAGGAAGCAAATGGTTGTTTTTTAAAGTTGAAGCTACAATTCAGGTTGTTGATGGGGAACTATAATGGAAGCCTAGTTATTTCGTTAAGTTTTAGAACTCTCAATTTGTGACCATATACTTTGTTCTATGCGTAATTTGTGTATTTTGTTGCATTTCTCTCTAGTCTGGTAAGGCCTAGAGATACTGCCCTGCATTATTTTTGGTGTCAAAGCTTGGTGTTTAGTGTTTATTTATGTTGAATAACACACCTACAAGAAGCCAAAATGGCATACAAAGGATGGGGTCGATGAGGAAGAGGACCTAGAGGCGCAGAGCTTGACTATGTCGAGGCAATTAGAGATCTGATAGCACCAATGGATGCAATGAAGACAACTTATAGAAGAGGATCCCATATAGAGGATTTCAATGAAGATGAGAAAGAGTAGATTGTAGAAGAAAGAGAGCAAGCAAATCAACCTAGACTTGGTCCAAGAGAGGAGAGATTTATCAAAATCAATACTCGAATTAATGTGAAATCAAGATTTGAACCTCCAAACTTCAAAGGGGGTTTAAATGTAGAAGAATTGTTCGGCTAGATAGTTGAAATGGATAAGTATTTTGAAAATGAGAACATAGAGGAAGATCAGAAAGTCAAGTATGCACACACAAATTTGAAGAGGCACGCGTCCTTGTGGTGGGGTTTCCTACAAATAGATAAGCAACAAACAAGAAAAGACAAAATCAAGTCATGGGATCAAATGTTGACCAAAATAAAATTTAAGTTGTTGCCAACCAATTACCAAATTAATCTGTTTAGGAAAATTTAAAATTTGATGCAGAAGGAGAGCATAGTTGAAAATTATACTAAAGAGTTTTACTGGTTGAGCATAAGAACTTGTCATGTTGAGGATGAAACTGAGCAAGTTTCAAGATATATAAATGGACTGTGAATATCTATTCAAGATGAAATTAGTTTGGCTATTATACATAGTGTGGAGGAGGCATATGAATATGCCTTGAAAGTCGAAGAGAAACTTAACAAGAAGTAGCCAAATAATTTTCAAGATAGAGGTAGATTTCCTCATGGAAGAGGGAAGTCAAGCAATGGTAGAGGCTCTCAAAGCAAACAAGAAGAAGCAACTACATAAATTGTAAGCACACAAGAAAGTAAAGATAGATGGGATTCATCAAGAACAAGAGGTGACTACTCTCGTGGAAGGGGATCTTTTGGGAGGTAGAGGAAGAAGCTTCAGCGATACATGTTTTCAATGTGGAGAAATAGGACATTGGGCATTTGAATGTCAACATATCCAATAGGATGGAGGTAAAAGAAAAGAGGCTAGAGTACATGTGGCACAAGATGAAGATGTTAAGGAAGTCACCACAAAAAAGGAGAAGACCTTGAGGATGGAGAATCATTTATGATACACAGAGTGATGTTGAATCCATAAAAGGAGAAGTTAGATTCTATCCAAAGATGAAATATGTTTTGAACAAGATGCAAGGTGAATGGAAAGTGTTGTAAGGTCATTGTGGACAGTGGAATCATTAATAATATTGTATCTAAGGAAATGGTGAATAAGCTAAAATTGAAATGAATTAAGCATCCCACCCCATATAGGGTTTCATAGTTGCAAAAAGATCATCATGTATTGGTGAATGAACAAAGTTTAATTAGTTTTCAAATTGGAGGATAAAAAGACGAGGTTATGAGTGACATCATGCCAATAGATGTGTGTCATATTCTCTTGGGTTGATCCTGGCCATTTGATAGAAAGGTTGTTCATGATGGTGAAGAAAATACATATATAATAAAAAATATGGAGAAGAGTACATCTTGAACCCATTGAAGAGTAGAGAAAAGGAGAGTGAAGATAAAGAAAAGGTATGTTTGTTTTTCAAAAAGCAAATTTTTAGAGAATTTATAAAGGAGAAAGCATGTTTTTCCATCATTCAGAAATTTGCAGTAGTTGGGACAACAACTAAAGAAGAGGAAATACCCAAGGAAATTCAAGAGATATTGGAGGAGTATGCCAAAATTCGGATGAAGCATTTGTTGGATGGATTTCCACCCATGAGGAGCATTAGCCATTGTATGAATTTGATACCTGGTGCAACCTTTACAAATAAAGCACCATATAGGATGTCACCAAAGGAGAACAAAGAAATAAATAAGCAAGTACAAGAGTTGCCATATGAGGGGTTGATTAGAGAAATTTTAAATACGTGTATTGTTCCAACAATATTGATACCAAAGAAAGATGGAGGTTGTTGATTATGTATAGATTCAAGGACAATAAGATAACCATCAAGTCCTAGTTCTCACTACCAACAATGGACGATTTAATGGATTGTTTGAGTGGAGCTAAATACTTTACTAAGATTGATTTAAAGAGTGGTTATCATCAAATATAGTTAAAACAAAGGGATGAATGGAAGACTAAAGATAGATTTTACAAATCGTCGGTGATGTCATTTGGATCGACAAATGCACCCAACACTTTCATGACGTTAATGAATGAGGTTTTAAAACCATATGTTGGTAAGTTTGTGACCGTGAATTTGGATGATGTTTTAATATTTAGTAGAACAAAAAATGAACATTTACATCATGTTAGAGCAATCTTGCAAAAGTTGAAAGAAGAAAAATTAATGGTTAATTTGAAGAAGTGTAGCTTCATGAAGGAAGAGTTAGTTTAATTGGGTTTTGTTGTTTCAAGTAATGGTCCAAAAATGGACTTGGAGAAAGTGAGAACAATTGTTGATTGACCATCACCAAAGAATATGTTTGAAGCACAAAGTTTCCATGGATTAGCAAGCTTCTATAAGAAATTTATCATAAATTTCAGTGGGATTTGTGCATGAATCACATTAACAATGAAGGGTAATGTTGGTCCTCACAATTAGAATGGCAACTAGGTAATAAAACACAATTCAGGGATTGGACATCCTTACTGAGCAACTAGATTTCCTATAGAAAAGGCTCATTTACTTATCGATCAGGGACGTAGACTTGAAACGGGCCAGCACTGTATGTGCACTAAGTTCATATCGCAAACATTCTATCCTACTGCAAGAAAGGAAATTCTCTGAAATAAATGTGCAAAAACATAATGAACTAATATTAAATCAGAATTCACAACTGAAAATAACTTAAGCAACTACTACCAAATGATAATGTTCTGGCAAGCGGATAGATACTACTCTGCCACTGTGGCTATAGGAACAGACACGGGAACTATTTCCAATGGTTGCAGGAATAGACAAATGTCAAAACAACGATTATTGCAAGATAGAAATTAATTGAAAAACACAAAGGACTACTCACCAAGTGGGGCCCCTTGAGTGAGTATATCCAGAACTTTC
This sequence comes from Cryptomeria japonica, assembly GCF_030272615.1. Taxonomy (NCBI): domain Eukaryota; kingdom Viridiplantae; phylum Streptophyta; class Pinopsida; order Cupressales; family Cupressaceae; genus Cryptomeria; species Cryptomeria japonica. The sequence continues at coordinate 65,577,164 of NC_081406.1, read as the reverse complement.
AGATACAACTGTTAAGCTCAAAATCACATTGATCTCTTTATTCCAAATTGATTGCAAAAATACATAAGTCTAAAACTAAGTATTACAAATACTATGGTCGTTATGTGTGTCGTCAAGAGGAGATAAAGACCCTTTATTAATATGGAAAATTATAATAGATTCCTAATTGATCAAACCACATTCCAACGGAATAGGCAAACAGGTATTATTATACTAAAGAAGAAGTCAGCACAGGAAAACATAACAACATTTTTTCTGCAGCTGAGAAGATATAGCATGACTTGCTTCCTAGATCTAAGCTCCTCTAAAAATAGTTATAAATGTTTCATAAAGCATTTTGTTGAAGAATGAATCAAGTGGCTTTGATCTTCTTCAATGCTGCTTTTCTTTGACTGGGTCTACATTGAGGTGGTATGCTTGGTGTTCCTTCAAACCGCCAACTTAGTCTTTCCTTCTTCTTAGCCGACCCTGCATCATGATGTTAACATGCACAACAAGCATGTGTATATACCAATGTTAACATGACATAAATTAAACCATACTTAAGATTGATTTAGATCTTTTGCATAGATAAACCATTTAGAAACCATTATATGACAACCTTAAGTATTAGACAAATTAGTTCCAGAAACACTTAAAAGGCATTATCTAGGAGAGTATATTGATCCAAGTATCATCTAAACACAAGACCTAGGCAAGAATACTATGACAAAAAACTATTAAAACATAACCATTATTTAGGCTCATCATCTCCCCCTAACCTAACTTCTTGTTGATCCTCCAGCAACAGGAAAATTCCAAATTCTAGCATTGATTCTGAAATTGCTAGGGGTAACCTGCCCAGAACCTCCTGCAGAAAAACTCCAATAGAATCCTTTCATCTTTTCCAATCTCATCCACCTGGTGCGTTCTACTGCTTCACTATATGGTGGATCACTATCTCTGCATCCCATTAGTGGCCATAGGAGGATCGAAGGTTGAAAACTGAGAGGCAACCAGTGTCTTCCTTTCGTTCTTCCCAAGTGCATATAGTTGAGTGCTCTCTTCAGCATTGCATGATAGTTTTGTAAGGGGTGTGGTTCAGATTGCTTCAACTCATCTAGTAGGATATTCCAATGCTGGACCAAATGTCCTATTGCTACATGTCCTTCCCTTGTAGCCATTTTCTCATATTCTTTATACACCTCTTCTCTTAAGGGCATAATGTCTTTTGCGAAATTTGGTTTGTATACAATCTTTTGCTAGCCGAAATAAAGTCTTCTTGGCTCTCTTGATTCAACCCTTAATGGCAGTGAAAGGTCAAGTTCTTCCTTTCTATGTATCTGGAACTACTCTCCTCTTGCAATTTCGTTTTGCATCCATGACATGAGAGCTCTCAACTGGATATCTCTAATGTAGAGGAGAGGGTTCCAATCAACATCATCAAGAACAATGTAATTATGTAAATAAAATTCACAGAGCAGATTCTTAATGGTTGTAGGAGATGTTTGATAAACATGATACAATTCCTTAGGTGTCTGCAATGAGGGACTTAGATCCCTGACAATTCCCATCATCTGGAAACAAATATGTTGTTCCTTTAAATAGAAGGAGTAAACATGAGGAGATGCTCAGCATTGCATTAGCTGCGGTACCATAGTGGCTACCATTTCCACCTTAGTTTGAAGCTAAGCAATCTCCTCATCTTTTTGTTCAATAATCTTCTTTTGTTGGTTAATTATCCTCTGCATTTCTGCTTTCTCCAATTCCCATTCCTGGTAAAGGGCAAGTGCCACTGCATGACTGGAAAGAGAAGTTGGTGGCCTATGAATAGGTGCCCTAGGCTTCATATTTTCAACTCTGCTTCCTGATTCAATAACCTATTCTGCGACAGATGCTAAACTATCAAGCCTATCAAAACCCACTTCTTCCTACAACTGCTCATAAATGTTCTGCAACTCATCTTCTTTATCCTTTTCTTCTTCCTTTTGGATTTCCTTAGGTGGAGAAGAAGGAACATCATTTTGGGGTGGACTGTGTGGCTCTTGTTTAGGAGAATCAACCAGAATGGTGACATTAGACTCTACTGATTGTTCTTGATCTTTAAGCTTTTTCCGGAGCCTAGTGCTGCTTCTCCAAGATTTTCCTTTAGTGGTTGTAGGATTGCTTCTTGTAGCTAATTCCTCAGCTACTTTAGTGGTTGCAGGAGAAACCATTTTTGTGACTTTCCTTTTCTTGGCAACAGGAGAGGGTAAATCCCCACTTTTACTTTTCTCCTCCTTCTTTTCTATATCAATTTGTTTCCCTTTGCCTTTTTCCTTTTGTGTAGCAGCCCTAGCTTTCATTAGGCTTTGAGAAGGAACCCTTTATGTATCTTTTTCTTGTAAGGGTTCCTCTACTTTAGGAACATTTTGCTCTGGTGACATCTTGGAGGATGAGGGTTCAATAGGGTAACCAGGTTTTTCAAGATTTTCAAAATTTTCCCACTCTTGAGATGGAAGCGGTTCCACTGGACCCATATTATCTACCCTACACCTTCTAATTTCAACAAATTCATTCCAAGACAGTAGAGAGACATCTCTTAAAGATCTTTCAACCAATAGCTTAATTAGACATTGATGATAAACAAAGTGAGGCCTACCTTTCCGGGCTTCTGCTGCACTTATGGAAAGAAGATTGTACAATATGTTCAGAACATTCATCCTTCTCTCGTGGCATAGATGACTCAGAAGCTTGAAATGATGGGAATGTAGACATAAGAATCTTCCTTCACAAGTTAAATACTTCAAGACATACAATTCTACTGCTCTCCATTCAAGCGGAAGAGATTCTCATCTAGCTCCCTATTTGTCTATTACCAAAGGTGGGTCTCCCTGTTGTATAAACTCGGCTCTTGCACTACGTGCATCCTTAGATTCAGGGTACTTTTCTCCATCTATTGGCAACCCAGTTACTTTTGCAATCTGTTCCTCTATCACCATAACTCTCAAACCTTTTACCTAGGCTTCTCCATCTAAAAGTGTGTGGGTAAATTCTCTTGCAATTTTCTCATTAAACTCTGTCAGCTTCAAAAAATAATCCAGCCACCCACTATTGCAAAATACTAGCTCACAATCTTGGTCTTGAAGAAGGATTTCATGAATTGTCGGTTCATGACGAACATGTGGACCATCCATTGCAGCAATAATACTCTCTACTCACCAATGACATACATTTGCCCAATTTTGCAACTGAAATATACTCAATATGCTCTTATTTGGTCGGAACCCAGCTGCAATTCTAAAATAACTCTAGGCAGACAAAAAGACAGAGTACAAAATATCACCTCAAACCAAAAATTTAAAAAATTTAAACTCAGTCTATGATGACATAAGAATTATCTGCTAGAGTAATTCTCATCGCACTCCCCCCCCCCAACCTAAGGTTTAACAGGTGCCCACACATGTGGAGGAGGACTGAAAAGGACACTATGCAAAATATCATAATGATAATTAAAATGGTTTAATTATATACATGTAACAAAAATAAATACACACGAGCGTACTTGACATCGTGTGATAATGACTGCAACTGAAGAAATTTATTATATAGGACATTGAGCCGCCATGCACGGAAAGCAAGGTGGAAATGAATGAAGAGAGTGGAAGGAAATGAGTGAATGCGAAAATGGAATTTTTATTGCACAAAAATGTACTTCCAATGGATATGGAAGTCTTTATTATGAGCATGCAACAAAGATTTAGGATGAAGAGGTAACGAAAAAGTCGTCGCCTGTTGCTGTAGGAATCTCGGGATTTTCTGGTGTGGAGAACTATTGTAGGAATTCTTCCTTGTTAAGAGGCTTGTGGTAGAGGCACAAATGATGACCATTACTAACAATTTGAATTTGACATGATCAAATGTGGATAATTGTACGACACCATTAGAGAATGTTTCAATTACCTCATAAGGTCCTAACCAGCGTGTTTGCAATTTTCCCAAGTTGTCTTTATACCTTGAATCATAGAGAATGTCCCACTCACCTGGCTTGAATGTTTTGTCTTTTATATAGCATTCATGCCACTTCATACGTTGATTCTGAATTATTTCTGTGTGCTGCAGGGCTGACTTTCTTATTTCATCTAAGGCATTAAGCTGCAGGAGTCTTTCCTGTTGTGCTGCATAAAGAGTCATATATAAGGCAATGGTTGTTCTCAAGGTTTTATGCTCAAATTCCACAGGTATCAAAGCTTTTGTCCCATACATCATTTCAAAGGGTGTAAACCTTGTTGTGGTTTTCCAAGTGGTTTGATAAGCCCGCACTGCTTCAAATAACCTGCTAGACCAATCCTTACGGTTAAGAGCTACTGTCTTGGTCAATATAGATTCAAGTTCCCTATTAGTGATCTCTGCTTGTCCATTCACCTGAGGATGGTAGGGAGTGGACTTTATATGCCTTATATTATATTCATTAACCAGGGTGGTGATCAAGGTGGAAGTGAATTGTGCCCTTTGATCTGTCACAATCTTTCTGGGAACTCCATACCGAGTAAAGATCTCTTCATATAAAATTTTGTCTACCTTAATATCCCTAGCATGCTTGAATGCTTTGACCTCAACCCACTTTGTGACATAGTCGGTACATACAAGAATGTATGATCGACCATTTGATGATGGATCAATTGGCCCAACAAAGTCTAAGCCCCATTTGTCAAATGGTGTAACAACCACTTGTGGATGCAAAGGCATTTCATCAGACCAAGTTGGTCTTCCCATTCACTGACATCTGTCACATTTCCTGGTATATTTGATTGCATCCTTGTGCAAAGTTGGCCAATAATACCCTGTAGTTAGTATGTTGAGAGTTGTTCTCTTGGCAACAAAGTGACCTCCACAAGGCTCATCATGACAGGCATGAAGGATATTATAAGTTTCATCTTCTCTAACACATTGCCTCCTAACTTGATCTAGCCCAGTATTGAATAAGCAATCTGCTATCCATGAAAAGTTGAAACTCTTTTCTACTAGCAATCTTTTTTCCTTTGGTAAGAAATGAGGAGGAATCTTGTTAGCTGCTAAGTAGTTAGCTATGTCAGCATACCATGGAATGTTCACATTAATTGAAAACAAATGCTCATCTAGAAAAGAATCATCAATGGCTTCAGGACTGTCTGGTGTTTGAATTATAGACAGAAAATCTGCCACTACATTTTTTTTACCTGGCTTGTCTATGATAGTGATGTCAAATTCCTTCATTAATAATAACCATCTTGCCAACCTACCTGTAATGGAACTTTTATTCATAAGGTACCTAATGGTTGCATGATTAGTATGCTCAAAGATTTGATAACCAGTAATATATTGTCTGAATTTATTAAGGGCATAGATAACAACTAACATTTCCTTTTCAATGATAGTATAATTTAGCTCTGGTCCTTGCAAATTTTTGCTAATATAGTAAATTCCATTCTCCAAAACTCCTTGCTTCTACCCCAAAACTGCTCCTATTGCAAAATCTGATGCATCTGTATGAATGTGAAAAGGAAGAGACCAATCAGGTCCTTTAAGCACGGGGGCCTGGGTTAAGTCTCCTTTAAGTTTAGAAAATGCCTCTTCACATGTTGGTGTCCATTCAAACTCAACATATTTTGTTAAGAGAGAATACAAAGGTCCTACCATCTTACTAAAGTCTTTGATAAATCTCCTATAGTATCCTGCATGGCCTAAAAAACTTCTCACATCCTTTTGTTTTGCAAGGGCAGGAAGATCAAGTATCACCTCAATTTTGGCTGGATCAACTTGAATACTTGATTGAGAAATACGATGCCCCAACACTATTCCTTCTTGCATGATCATGAAGCATTTTTCACTGTTTAGGGACAAATTATGATCCTCACACCACTGCAACACTTTGGCAATATTTTGCAATGCTTCCTTAAAGGTGTCTCCATAAGCAGTAAAATCATCCATGTAAATTTCCATACAATCATGGGATATATCTGAGAATATACTGAGGACTGCCCTTTGAAAGGTTGCAGGAGCATTGCATAGACCAAAAGGGAGAACTGAATAGGCATATGTTCCCCAAGGGCAAGTGAAGGTGGTCTTTTCCTGGTCTTCGGGAGCTATTTGGATTTGATTATAATGACTAAACCCATCCAAGAATGAAAAGTATTGCTTACCTGCTAGAGAATCTAATACTTGATCTATGAATGGAAGTGGAAAGTGGTCCTTTTTGGTAGCAGTGTTGAGCTCCCTATAGTCCACACAAACTCTCCATTTTCCTCCTTTCTTTGGGACTATAACCAGGGGAGAAACCCATTGACTGTCTGAAATAGGGTAAATGAATCTTGCATTAAGCAACTTTTGTAGTTCCTCCTTAACTATTTCCCTTAGTGCATGATTAATCCTTCGTTGAGGTTGTCTAATTGGTTTACAATCTTCTCTGATATAAATTTTGTGGGTACACAATGTAGGATTTAATCCCTTCATGTCATGATAATCCCATGCAAAGGCTTGTTTTTGGGCTTTGAGTAATTCTATTAATGACAACCTTTGGTCTATTGTAAGTTGACTATTGACACTCAGATTCTTTCATGGAGTAACCTCTACTTGAGTAACTGACTCAACATTAGATATTTCAGATAAACAAGAGGTTTCCAGATTTCCTGCGGTAATAAGGTATGAAATATGTCTGTGGCTACAGGAGAATCTAAAGAGCTTGCAGACAAAAGAAGAATATGCAAAGGACTTACTGGTATACTAAAGGACTGTTGAGCTTATCCATAATGATTTCCTATGATGTTAGAGAGTATTGTATCATCTTCTTGGAGTTCTATGAATGGTTCCCTAGCTAACATCATTAGTTGTTGAACAAAATTAATTTCCTCTGCTTCTTCTCCTATATCTAGCCATACTACTTGCTCTTGATCAAGTTGTGGTTGTGCTGGAGAATAAAGTGCAAGAGTTTTAGTAGTGACGCCATATGAAATGGTCATGTCTCCTGATCTGCAACCTATGTATGCATCAGCTGTAGCAAGCCAAGGTCTTCCCAAAATGATTGGATATCCACCCAATGTTGCCTTAGGAGAGAGTATTATAAAATCAGCCGAATATTCCCAAGAATCTAGTGTGACAACAATATCTTCAACCATCCCTTCAGGCCGGATAGTAGAGCTATCAGCAAGCTGCAGGACCGTTGGGGTAGATCTAATATTAGTAATACTAAGTTGCTGCATGACATCCTTGGTCATCACATTTATGGTTGCTCCTAAGTCTATCAAAGCATTTTTAATTTGAGTTCCATTAATAACTACCTTCACAATAGGACTACTTGGGTCAGAATATTTAGGGACAACAATTTTTCCTAATATAATATCAACCAATTGCTCTACTACATGTACTATTTTTGGGTCCTTTTTCTTGCCTCCAGGTTTTTTTAGACATGCCTCTTTAATAGCTTTTCCATATATGGGAATATCCTTAATAGCTTGAAACAGTGGAATATTTACACATATATGTTTTAATTGATAAATAAGATCAAAAGCTATGTCATCCTACTGCCTAGGCACTTCTACCTGTAAACTTTGGGGAAATGGGGGAGTTCTAACAGGTGTGCCTAAAGTCTCAGATTGACATCCCTATTCAGGGTTTCCAAGTTGATCAGGTGTAGTATCCTAAGCAATTTCCTCAGATGGTAATTCTGTTATAACTGGAGGAGATGGGGTAGGCAGAGTTGTTCCTGACTGTAAGTGAACATCCCTTATATTGAGAGAATATGCAGTATATTGATTAGGATCAGTTGAAAAAACTTGCTATTGTTGTTGGGGTTTGTTATTTAGATTTGGCACAGACTGTGTTGGCAGTTAGGTTGGCTTGGGTGGAGTAGCATTAGGAGTTGGTTGCATTAAAGCCGGTTGTTGGGATTGTTGTTGTGGCTGCAGGAAACCTAATGATTGATTTGCCCATTACTTACCTCCCCTCCATTGCGGTGACTATTACCAATTACCTTGAGGTGGTGACCAATTCCCTTATGGTTGCTGCCACTGAGAGGAAGGACTCTGATAATTGGGCCAAGGGTTTTGAGAGTTATTCCAAGACTGAGGAGTATAATTTCCAAAATTTTGGGAGTATGGAGGTTGCTACTAATTATTTTGTGCATTGAAGTTCATATAAGGATTAGAAAAAGACAATGGATCTTGTGGCATAGCTTGTCTTGGAGGCCAAGGCCTTCGTTGTGCAACATAAAAGAGTTGTTCATCATCTCCATAGACTGGCTTGAAATCTAGGAAAGCCTGCTGGTTGTCAATTTTAGCTAGGAGTTTACATTTGCAATTCCTCTTCTTTTGGCAACAGTGAGAACAAAACTCAGCAAGCATGGCCTCTGCTTCCTCATGCTTCTTTCTTCCTTGAAGTGTATCCAACTGAGTAGCCATATTGTTAATAATATCCTCTTTAAATTCCTTTAACAAATGAGTTATCTCCATCCTTGAAACTGTTGTAGATGCCTTTGCAATTGAAGAACCGGGCCTATAGTGTCTTCCCTTCTTGGCTGAGGCTCTGGAATATTTTTAATAGATTTGCCTAATGTAATCCCATTGAACTTGAGTAATGTATTCTCCTCCCATGAGGTCTAATGAGTCAACACAGTTCATTATTTCCCCTTCGAAAGATCAACTTTATGGATTCTTCACTCAAGGTGCTATGCTTGGATTTTCTGACACTAATAGAAACCTTTCTAGATAATCTTCCAGACTCTCATCTTCTTTTTGTGTCATCCAGAAGATATCATCACCATGTCGATCCATTCCTCTGCAATAATCTTTGTACTTATCCAAGAAGTTTGTCGTCATCTCATCTTAGGTAGTGATTGCATCTCTACCTAGACTCATAAACCATCTTAGAGCAGCTTCTTTCAAAGTAGTAGGGAATAACTTGAGTTTATGGGCATTAGTGGTATAATCATAACTTCTACAAAGGATGTCAAATTCAAACAGAAAGGTATCTGGATCTTCTGTCACCAAACCATGAAATTTTGGAAGAGAAGAGGCTGGTATATTCTTCAAGTTTTCATTATCATGCAGGTTAGGAATAAGAAACTCAAATGTTGGGTTTGCTGGCGGATGTGGATTCCTCTGCAATAATCTTTGTACTTATCCAAGAAGTTTGTTGTCATCTCATCTTAGGTAGTGATTGCATCTCTACCTAGACTCATAAACCATCTTAGAGAAGCTTCTTTCGAAGTAGTAGGGAATAACTTGAGTTTATGGGCATTAGTGGTATAATCATAACTTCTACAAAGGATGTCAAATTCAAACAGAAAGGTATCTGGATCTTCTGTCACCAGACCATGAAATTTTGGAAGAGAAGAGGCTGGTATATTCTTCAAGTTTTCATTATCATGCAGGTCAGGAATAAGAAACTCAAATGTTGGGTTTGCTGGTGGATGTGGATTCCTCTGCAATAATCTTTGTACTTATCCAAGAAGTTTGTCGTCATCTCATCTTAGGTAGTGATTGCATCTCTACCTAGACTCATAAATCATCTTAGAGCAGCTTCTTTCAAAGTAGTAGGGAATAACTTGAGTTTATGGGCATTAGTGGTATAATCATAACTTCTACAAAGGATGTCAAATTCAAACAGAAAGGTATCTGGATCTTCTGTCACCAAACCATGAAATTTTGGAAGAGAAGAGGCTAGTATATTCTTCAAGTTTTCATTATCATGCAGGTCAGGAATAAGAAACTCAAATGTTGGGTTTGTTGGCGGATGTGGAGGATTGGTTGCCATTGGTCCCTGATAAATAACCAAAGGTAAAATGGTTTGCTCAGGGGGTTCATTTAAGAAGTCTAGGTCTCCTTCTGACAAATAAAAAACACCTCTATTTTGCACAAAAGTTTTTGCAAAAGGGTTTACTTCTGGTGCTTGATCTGATCTTATGTCTTGAGTGGAATGCGAGGGAAGAAATATTCCTAATGCATCTCTTCCCCTTCTATGCATGCAAATTTAATGAAGAAATTCAAAGAGTTAACTAAGAAAACTTAAAACTAATGGTTACAACAGGTTCTTAGTTTGGCACCATCCCTGGTAATGATGCCAAAAATGTTGGTCCTCACAACTAGAATGGCAACTAGGTAATAAAACACAATTCAAGGATTGCACATCCTTACTGAACAACTAGCTTTCCTATATAAAAGGCTCATTTACTTATCGACCAGGGATGTAGACTTGAAATGGGCCAGCACTGTATGTGCACTAAGTTCATATCGCAACCATTCTATCCTACTGCAAGAAAGGAAATTCTCTGAAATAAATGTGCAAAAAATAATGAACTAATACTTAATCAAAATTCACAACTGAAAATAACTTAAGCAACTACTACCAAATGATAATGTTCTGGCAAGCAGATAGAAACTACTTTGTCGTTGTGGCTGCAGTAACAGACAAATGTCAAAACAACAACTATTGCAAGATAGAAATTAACTCAAAAACACAAAGGACTACTCACCAAGTGGCCCCCCTTGAGTGAGTATATCCAGAACTTTCAGATTACAACTATTAAGCTCAAAATCACATTGATCTCTTTCTTCCAAATTGACTGCAAAAATACATAAGTCTAAAAACTGAGTATTACAAATACTATGGTCGTTCTTCATGTCCTTGAGAGGAGATAGAGACCCCTTATTTATATGAAAACTTATAAAAGATTCCTAACTGATCAAACCACATTCCAACGGAATAGGTGAATAGGTTTTATTATACTAAAGAAGAAGTCAGCGTAGGAAAACATAACAACATTTTTCCTACAATTGAGAAGATATAGCATGGCTTGCTTCCTAGATCTAAGCTTCACTAAGAACAGTTATAAATGTCTCATAAACCTTTCTGCTGAAGAATCGGTCAAGTGGCTTCGATCTTCTTCAATGCTGCTTTTCTTTGACTGGGTTTGTATCGTGGCGGTATGATTGGTGTTCCTTCAAACCACCAGCTTAGTCTTTCCTTCTTCTTAGCCGACCCTGCATCATGATGTTAATATGCACAACAAGCATGTGTATATAGCAATGTTAACATGACATAAACCATACTTAATATTTATTTAGATATTTTGCATAGATAAACCATTTAGAAACCATTATATGACAACCTTAATTATCAGACAAATCAGTTCCAGAAACACTTAAAAGGCATTATCTAGGAGAGTATACTGATCCAAATATCATCTAAACACAAGACCTAGGTAGGAATACTATGACAAAAATCTATTAAAACAGAGCCATTATTTAGGCTCATCAGGTAATATAAAAGAATTTGTTTGGACAGATGCATCAAAGAAGAGTTTTAATATTTTGAAGGCAAAGGTGATGGAGCAACTTATATTAGCAGTTCTCAACTTTGAAAAAGTGTTCCAGTTTGATTGTGATGCAAGCAAGACAATGATAGGGGAGTACTAAGTCAAGATGGAAAACCAATAGCACATTTCAATGAGAAGTTAAACGAGGCAAAGAGGAAGTACAATGTGCATGATCAAGAATTCTACGCAATAGTGCAAGTAATCAACACATGGAAACATTACTTGATAATGAAGGAGTTCATTTTGTACATTGGCCATTATGCATTGCAATTCATCAATAGACAAAGAATGAGTGTAAATGAAAAGAGAATGATGTAAGGTTGTCAAATATGTCAACATGCCAAAGGAGTGAAGCATGTGTCGGTGAAAAATTAGCGGTTTAGGGTTTACACCATTAGATATAGTAAACTACTAATTTTTACTTAAGGAAACCATCACATTCAAAAGAGGGTTGCAATCCAATAGATCTAGTCACAAATCAACAATGATTAGGACTGAGAATTCTCACTGGATTGGATTTTTCATGATGTGAATTAATCAAAAACTTTTTTTATAAATTGAATTGTTAAAATTAGGATAAATATGCTAAAATGAAGACAAAAATGTGGAAACAGTAAGCTACAGTCGTCAGATTGAACCACAAACCTGAATCTGAGAAATGTAAGAGAAATTGGACCTACTCCCTAAAGGAGCTCCTAAAATGTCGGGACCATGGTGGTGTTCATCCTATTCCTCTGAACTTTTCACTCTCCAAAGGGGGATTGATTCATCGCTGTAAATAACGCTTTTTTTGAAGATTGCAGCTCCGTACCTACTTCCTACACAGAGAAAGAAGGGGAAATAGGTTGGAAATAGGGGTTTGCCTAAGTCAAACCCTGGTTTAGGAATTAACCTTGAATGAAATATTACAAATACTAAAATAAAGAATGGAAAGATATACCTTAGATCTACAAGATCGATAATGATGCTTTTCTTCTTAAATGTAACCACACATGTTGTATGAAATGACATGAACATGACAAGACCCTAATCACACACACATGCTTGCATGTGGATGATGTAATGTTGCTCCAAAATGGATAAATGAAGAATATGCAGCCTTAAAGATCTATAAAAATGCTTGAATATGGATTGCATGCATGCCATATGATTCTCTTGTGATGATGAAATGAGAGGGATGTACCTCCTTTTATACTTGCCCATCGAAAAAATCTTATTTTTTGACATAAGACGACATGGAGATCACATTCCCACTAAGTCATTGTGACCATTGAGTGGGGCCAAATTAAGGTCCCAATTAAGAGGACTAGGATGCCACGCCCTGGTCCTACCCCATTTAAGGGCCAGAACCAAGAGGCCATCTGATGCGCAAAGAGAAAAGGAGGCTAAATTTGAATGGTATGAGCAGAATTAAGTCTTAGTCCAGCTTTGGGACATGAACGCTATACGAGGGCCTGAATGTGGACCAAATTGTAAGGGAATACAATTTAGGATGCTACATTTAGCCCCGACTTTAGCGGGAGTATGAGCCTATGCAAATACTCATGGTAAAGTAGACGAAAGAGAGATGAAAAAGAGGAGCAATGAGGAGCATAATCACAAGGAGTATAAGACATCACTAATTTTGACGGATCAAGCCCTGAATCTTAGGATCTTAACTCGCACAAACATATACAAGGACACACAAAAACAAGACAAAAACAAAAAGACAGTCAAGATAAAAAGACAAACAAAGGCAAAAGATACAAAACACAAAATCCAAGGACCAAAAACAAGACCTCAAGTTAATTAGCAGAAGACACCTCGATATCAAAAATGTCTCAAACACTAATATCATTCTTGAAAAATGTCATCCCAAGAACGCAAGTGATCATATAAAAGAGCAAAGCATGCATCATCCATGAACCATCAATAGCAAAGCTATGAGTTAACGAGAAGAAGGAAAGAGAGAGCACAAATACACACTAGATGTGTTTTTTTAGGTTATCCATGAGAAGAATGATGAGAAAGGACATGGATACTTGCCCCTAGATATGTTTTTCTAGGTGATCCATGTTGGGGAGGAGAGTAGGAATAGTCTAGTTGTGTTTTGCTAGTTCCACTCATCCTTGTGTGTGTGCAAATGATGTCTAGTTTCAAGTATATATCATCCAGTATAAGAGTTTGTTTCCTCTGGTTTTGAGCATGTATCAACCTATTTAAGACATATAATTAAAATGCAAATGCCAAGGGATGAATTTCTGGTTTCAGGAACATCTCGTGTGAGAGTTTGATTTATCTAGTTTTGAGAATGTGTAACCCCATTTAAGACAAATACATGCCTAGTTTCAAGGGCATCCCATGTAATAGTTTATTTTCTCTATTTTCGGGAATGTACACCCCATCTAAGACATATATCAAATGTCATTTCTGGTTTTAGGCATGACACATCTCATATAAGAGTTTGTTTCCTCTGGTTTCAAGAATGAACACCCCATTTAAGACATGCAAAAATGAAATGCAAAAATATGGTACAAAGAGGTCAATATGGGTGCCCCCTTTAAGATGTCAACATAGCCCTATGTTGATGTCTTAAGGAAGCTAAGAAAAAGGATAGCAACCTTCAACACCAAGGAGATATCCTTTAGGAAACGATGTCATAAATCCAAGCTAAAGAGGGAATACTCTTCAAGCAAGGATAAGATAGTTGAAAAACAGATATCTTGCAACAAGTGTAAAAAGGATCCTTGGAGGAGAAGAGATCTTTTCTCAAAATACATCTACCTCCAAGAGGATTTTCTTGAACAAATATAACATATTCTACCAAAAGAAGAGAAGGCTTGAACAAGAATGCATACCTTCCCCCTATTTCTAGGTCAAAGAGATCCTTAATGAAGGATGACACACTTTTGATCCAATGTGAGGGGTAAGTTTATAATAAGATATATATTGTCAAGTGAAAAAGACGTTGTATCTAAGGACTTATGCCTCTTGCATAAGAGAGAATCCTTGAGCAAATAAAAACTTCACACAATAAATGACATCAAATAATAAGCAAACACTGCTCAACAAAGGAAAAGTATATCCTTAGAAAGAAGAAGGAAGATATCATTGCCCCCCAACTGTAAGGATAATGATAAGATTTACACAACCTCCAAGGAGAGATTAAACATAAGTAAATGCACAATGTACTCACATGAATATATATTAAATTCAAGAAAAGACATTAAGATATGTAAAATGCAACTCTAAATAAGAGGTATTCTTCAAAGTGAAAGAGAGAAAAAAGAAGGAAAGATCACAAGTTCCCCTAAGGAGGGATTAGTTGTAACAGACATACCATTTCATGCAAGAAAGGAGATTAAAAATATGAAAAATGTAACCCCTAAAGGGAATAGTGATACTTTAGATAGTGAGAGAGAGGAGGATAAGGTTCTCGCCCCCCAAGTATAGAGGCAAGAATGGACCATGTTGCTGCCCCAAGATGTTTGTAATTGAAAAAGCATCACCTCTTATGATGAAGAGCCCCCAATTAAGTTAACTAATTTTTTCATAGGATGAAGAACAACATGGGGGCGAGAAGAGTGCTAAGACACTACATTCTCACCCAAAAAGAGAGAAATATCAGTGAAAAGATTTATTTGAGCCTCATTGAATTGTTCTTGAACAATTCCTTAAATGCTTTACACTTTCCAAGAGAATGACATTAGATACGATGAAAAAGACAATTCTCATCACCTTCCTTATGCTTCTTGCTGAATTTTACAAAAGGAAAAACAATGTTCTTGTCACACTTTAATTTCCAAAAGATTTTAGCTGCTAACCTTTCATGATCATCAATAGAAATACGCTTTATCTCTTATGATGTAGACTTAGGATTGTTATAAGAAGAAGGATTGTCATCTATGATTTTAACTACGCCTCTATCAATGATTCCTTTTGTTTCATTTTGAAAAATTAGGACAATCATTGGTAGTGCAATCATTAGTTTAGTGATATGAACAAAAAGGAGGTTTTGAAGAAGAAGCATTTTTAGCTGAACAATGGGTGTGTTGTCTGTAAGATGATATTTGAAACTGTCTTGAATCCTAAGGAGGTCATCCATAGGATATCCATGATCATGTCCTAAGCCTTATGTGCTAGTTTGCGTAGGAGGGTTTATAGGGAATCAAATTCCTTGCTCAAATTTTCAATGTCCTCGTCCTCTAAAACCTCGTTTTGATATTATGTTAAATCCACTCCTATAAGAATACTTTGATTGAAAGGGCAGAGGAACATTATAATAAATTTATTTTAAATGTGTAATGTAAGTGTCTTTAAAAGGAACAAAGGGACATGTAGATGAAGAAGGAATATCTTATAGAGGAGGATTTTCATTTCTTTCATCATTCATATCCTCTTCAGTAGATTGGGAAGGAATATCCTTATCATCTAAAGTTGCATCTTTTTTTTTTTTTGATCGATAATATTATGATTTTATTAAGAAATCGCTTTTGCCTAGAGCTACGAACCAATGGGGGACCCCCTCCCTGAGGGATTACATGATGAGGTATTAACACCTCCTTGATGATTTGTATACCACTCTTACATATATTTTTTATACCCATCTCTCCTTATCACTCGATACGCCTTATCTCTCCACACTTATCCTTATCACTCCATTATTACTCTCCTTATCTCTCCAACACGGGATTTGTCACTCCTTAAATTGGTAGGGGGCATCATAAATCATTGACATTTTTGGCATGAGAGGGACTGTAACATGAGGAAGAGGTATCGAGGGCAAAGTAGAGTCAATGTAGGTAGAAGCAACCAAGATCATCCAGCATGGCATGAACAGCACAACCGTGAGGGTAGGCCAAACTCTGTCGCGAAAGGGAATAAACTAGCAGCCGAAACCGCAAACACAGGTACACGGGCAAGGAAGGGGATATCAACACCCCCGCGGTAGTCAAAGTGCTAGATCGCCAAGTCAACGGATACCTACATGAACAACTGTAATGAAAACCACCTCACAACATCAAACGAATCCGAAGAATTGAACTCAAGACCTTCGTATTAACACGGAGTTTGCAATGTTGTTGCACTGCAGGGTCATCCCCCAAAGTTGCATCTTTTCTTATTATTATGTGAGGAGATAGATCATGAATGAAATGCATAACATCATCTTTTCTACAAATATTTTGATGACTAAGATATACTTTAGGAGAATAAGGAGGATCTAGAGAGATGGAAACACCAATATTTTGATCTTGCCCCCCTTGCACTAAGGTAAGTATATGAGAAGAAGATGGTGCCATGTTGCTCTTCAATTATTTTCTCTCCATTAGAGAGATCATTGATATGAGTATTAGCTTGTTCTTCATTCACATTAGATACCCTAGGAGAGGTACAAGTATTGTGTTTTTCATTAACATCTCTAGAATTGGGATCTACAAAAGCTTTGAGGTTATCTACATATGAAATATATTTTCCCAAAAACATGATCATAAAACAACATGCACTATAAATGAAATTTCTGAGAACAAATTGATTGAAAGGAAGGAATTTGGAGATTCTAAATTTGTAATATGTTGAAGTGCTCTGGATGAAAAGAAGCATTGTGAAATGAAAGAAGCCATTATCCAACACATGATTATGATAAATGTAAGTGTAAAACAAAGTAATCATATGTGAAATAGAAAATAAATTAGATCTATTAAGTGCCATTATTAATTTTTTTAAATCATATCTGAAAATTGAAGTGATGAATTATGCAACTCGCAAATCCAAATAACCAAACAAATTAGGGTTTTTATGAATAAACCTCTAAATTTATGTAGCTTGATTAAAATGAGATATATGAGTTTCAATTTGAATTTTTAAATGTTTATAAATTAGATCTGAAACAACTAATCCAAATTAGGTAATCCACAAGTTCAATTTCAAAATAAAAAATTAGGGTTTTTGTGAAATTAACCTCTAAATTTTTTAAATTCAATTGGAAACTAAACTTGTAAATGTAAATTTGAATTTTAAATTGCACAAACATTCAGATCTAAGAACATAAATAAAAAATAAAGGCGTAGGACTGTTATACTTGTGTGAATGTTGTCATTGATGTCAAATATAGTTATCTGGTTTGAACCGGATGGTGTATGCTGTTGGAAGCAGTTTTCGTATTGTAGTGTTGGTGTTGTTGGTCAAGCATCAATGGAAGATACGCATGTACGTGATATGAGGCATAGATAATCTACTAGAGTTATTTCCAGAATATTTTCATCTCCAAAATCCTAAGTTGTGGTTTGTATCTTAGTCCGGTTCAGTTGTGTATCAGTGGTATCAGTTATATTTGTTGTGTCTACCATGATTTGTGTTATGGTATTTGTGGTATCAATGGCATCTGTATCTTGGAATTAGGAGTTGTTGTGCTTATATTTTTGCACTTATGGTTCCATATCTATGGGTCTGGTTGACCTCTATTTTGTTTCGGTAATTAAGGAATATGAAAATATGTAAAGGAAGAGTGTAGGAGATCTTGTGGAGGTCGACTTTGTTATCATATTCTTGTCCAAGGCTTTAATGGATAACGTGCTGATTTGAGCATTACATTATTGTTTAAATCATTAAGGCTTGGTCGACATTGTACCTTGGTTCTTGTGCTTACCGATATATATATATATATAGAAGATATATTTAAGTGAGGTGTGAAAAAGTGTGAAAGCGTAGAAGTGCAGTAGAAGAGAAGTGTGTGTAAATCAATGAAGTATGTGTTGAGTGGTAGAGTAAGGAGCGTGCAGTGTTGTGGTCAATGGTGGAATAATCCTTTACCGGATTCTCTGCAAGCAAGATACAGTGATCCCTTACTGGATCAACTGTAAGCCTTTTGTGAGTTGTTATCTGAGCTTAACTTGGAACTGAATTATTGCATTTGGAGATGTAGCTTTCCCAGTTCATCTATTTTCTATTGCAGTGAGTATCTAGGCAATGAACTACTTTTGTATTTGGCATTGAATCACCCAGCAATGAGCCACCCCTTTGTAATCACCATATAACTAGTTATATTATCTTGAGAGCTAACACTCTCCACGGTTTTTCCCATTTGGGTTTTCCATGTATAAAATCTGGTGTTCTTTTTGTGGTTGTGTTATTCCTTTATTATGCATTTGCTATTTCATGTTGATGAGCTTAATTGATGAAATTGATGTATTAGTAGAAGGTTAAGAAGTTGTGGGAAGTTTTAGATATTGTTGGAACACTGATTCACCCCCCCTTTCAGTATTCTAGTCCTTTCAACCAATTCAACAATTAGCATCAGAGCTTTGGTCCCTTGCTTGAAAGCTTAACCACTTAAGGAAGATCCTTGTTGGTTGAATCATGACACCAATAAGTATGACCGAAGAATATTAGTTAGATGAGGAATTGTTGAAATCTCTCGAAGATCTGGAAAGTGTTGAATTTGAGAATAAGGAATTGAAAGAGAATGTGAAAGTAGTGAATGTATGTGTGCAGAAGTTGAGAGAACAAATCTAGAAGTTCAAATTGAGACATAAGGAAGTTAACAATCAGTTGAAGCAGGCAAATGAGACAGTTAAAGATCTGATGCAGAAAATTGAGGAGAAGAACAAGATCGAGGAAACCTTGAAGGAATGAATTAAGTTGAAGACTGAAGAATGTGAGAAGTTTGAATAAGAAGTGAAGAATTTGAAGGCAGAGAGTAAGGTTCTTGATAGGAACAAACTTTTGGAAGACTTGATTAACACGCAAAAATCTCATTTAGAAAAGACTAGACTTGCATTTCAGCCCGGTGAACGTTCAAATCAAAATGACAAAGACAAAAGCAAAGAAGTTAAGGAAGAAGCAGAGAAGAAGTCAAGAGATGCAAGCAAGGCCCAAAATCAAAATACTAATGCACAGAGACCATTGGTTCGTCAACTGAATGCACAAAGGTACCCATCATTTAATGGCTATTATTTTCAATGCAATAAATTTGGTCATAAGGCTACAAACTGTAAAAGCATTCAATGTTACAATTGCAAGAGATTTGGTCATAAAGCAAATTACTGTAGAAATCATGTTGTGAGTCAGAATCACAATCTAGTTGAAGGAAATAAGATAAATAATAGATTTCATGGATATTGTTATGCATGCAATGGTTATGGTCACAAAGCTAATCAATGCAGATCTAGAACACATTCAACAAATTAAGTGCAAAGGAATATCAATTGTTACAAGTGCAAGCAGTTCAGACATTATGCTAATCAGTGAAAGAATGAAGTTGAGAAGTATACAGAGAAGAATGCAATAAAGGTTAGTGAATCAAAGAAAAAGGAAGTTTTGGTTTGGAGAAAGGAGGTGAACAATGGAAGCGAGCCTTGTGTACCAGAATATGGTGCAGACACCTCTTCCTCCAGTAATTGAGTTTATTACTTTGGCTCAAGGAAAGTTTTCAAGGAAATATTTTGGTCCCCTCTTCTGAGTGGGCTCATGTCATCAGTCTGGCGTGACTGTGTTGGAAAGGCTATCTAGTAATTCATGTTTTGTTGACATCATCGACAAGACACTTTTTGGCAAGAAAACCCTATAGGAGATTTTTGGCAAGATAAGTATCGACGTTTGAGATAATTTTTATTATGCATAGTAGTGCTTGAAGAGGTTGTGTGCAGTTGAAGAGCAAAAATCAGAGAAGCAGAGTAAATAATTATGGAAGCTAAGATGATCATTGGAAAATCAAGCAGTAGAGACTTTCAAATTGTGGAGAAGGCGTGTCTAGATGAATTTGACCCTAAAAAGATCAGAAAGATGGAAAAGAGCTTGAGTAATGCAGATTTGCAAAAGGTTAAGGAATTAAAGCATAAAGGATTGAATTTATGGATCAAGTTTCCCTAGTTTGATGATGACGAGGTGATCAGAGTAATTCTAAGTCATGTGCAGAATGATTGCATCATATTGGATAAGCCCTATCCAATCACAAAGGATGTTATTTTGGTTATTACTAGTTTATGCGATAGTGGATCCATACAACTAAGAAGTCTATAAAGAATAAGGAAGTTGAAACCCTAACTGGTGTAACAGGTGATCAACGAGTTTTGATTATTGACAAAATTATCAATCTCATCATGAGGTATGTTGCGTATGGCATTCCTTATAATATTTATTTTAGAAATAGGGAAAGTTCTACTTCGGCTATTGTTGTATACATGGAACATATGTTTGTTATGGAAGAAAAAGCATTCGAATTGTGTGAATTGCTAAGCAACTTATTTCTAGAGAACATCAAGATGTCAAGAGAGAAAGGTTACCCATTCTGGTTTGGATCACTGCTTGTATGTTTAGCTATGTATTGTTTAGGATCCCTTCTGACCAAGGAGAATGTGATATGGGAATTTGAAGTCTCGATTGGTACACAAATCTTTAGATATTTGAAAGGATTGAATAAGAATAAAGATGCATGTAATGTTTATTTCAAATTGTTTCTGGACATGTGGATTATTGGCCCAGTATCCCATCCTACCAATTTTGCTAAAGTAGGTTCTCCCTTTAGTAAGAGGAAAAGGAAAGAATCAGTGCCTTCCATTGCCCCAAAATCTAAGAAGAAAAAGGATTAGTAGGAGAAAGGCATTTTTATAATTGAGGATCCGGAATCTCTTATGGCTAAGGGAGAGATGCTTGTTGCAGAGCAAAGAGAAAAATCATCTAAATCTGATGACGAGTCTAATTTTCTAGAGATTATTGGATGTATAAATGGAATAAGGAAGATTGGAAAGATGTGGCTAACTTTTGTTGAGGTGGATAGAATTGAGAATATCTTCATAGATCGTTTGCTCTAGAATAATATCAAGCTTGAAGTTATTAGTGATGTGCTTTTGACATCCTTGTCTGAGGTAGTTAAAGAGAAATCATTTGAGCAATTTGTTAATATCAAAGATTTAGATGATGGTGATATGTAGAGTATGCTAGAAAAATGCAATGATGCACATAGGGCTCTATCCATATGCATCAATGAAATGAGAGATTGTATCGACAGTGCTAGCAAAGTTTATAGGTATTGTCTTTCATGGCCAACTGGTGTAGTGAAGCATAAAGAAAAGATTGATGTTATTGAAGAAAAACTATGTTCCTGTTAGGGTTCCCACAGATACTGAGAGGGGGGGGGTGAATCAGTATCTGATCGGTAATGAGATTTTCTTGAAATAGAACATGCAGAACATAAAGTAACAGTATATCGGTATGCAAGAATTAATGTAAATAACAGAATCAAAAACATCCACATGAAAAGAACACCATAACACAAGATGTTTAACGAGGAAACCCGGTGTGGGAAAAACCTCGGTGGGATTTGTGACCCACAATATTCACTTACTGGCCAATAAGAGAATATTACTTACAATAGGGGCCTGCACATGCAGGAAGGCCAACTGCCTAGAGCGTACTGCTCAATAAGAAGTCACACTGACTTACAATGAGGATTTACACAGATCCAATATTCTGTACTGCTTTATAATAGCATCTTCAATGCCAGATTCAGTACCGGTTCTTGCTCTGTTCTTTACATATACCCTTGACCTACAATTCACACATTAGGTCTGCCTTATAATTATCTTTTTACTTCCTATCCATACATTACAAATTCCTACAATGATCTCTTTTATATACAAGAGTCATTTTACAATTTGCCAAGTTGGCTTACAATAATAAACAAAATATTACATATCAAAAATTTTGTCAGCCTCTATGCCGGTATACATGTTCTCTTCTGTGCCGGTGCCGGTGTAGAGTGATCTTGCTGATGTCGGTGCACTGTCTTGCTTGAATAATGTTTTGCCAGTATAATGTCTTGTCGGTGCCATAGGATTGCAAGGTTGCCTTTGTAATGTTTTACCGGTATAATGTCTTGCCGGTGCCATAGGATTGCAAGGTTTCCATCAATGACAAAACCTTCAATCACACACAATGTCTCATTCGAGTGTCCATATGCCAACAATCTCCCCCTTTGGCATTGATGGCAACACTCATGAGAAATTTCAAAAGATATCCAAAAAGTGTAGACCAAAAAGTTTACCAAAAATGTGAGAGCTCCCCCTAAGCATGTGATCCCTGTGCTTTGAATTTTCTCATCCTACTACTCCCCCTTTGGCATCAATGACAAAGGTTAGTAGATTTTGTAGTTGTACCAATCCATAACCTCAACCTTGTAATTGGGTAGTTATTATTTGAAGAATATCTCCCAAAATTAAGTTTATACCATCCATAAACTTCTTAGTGTCTTTTATTGTTGTCTCAGTTCTGTATATTGTACCGGTGAGATGCTGCAAGTGCTCTGCCGGTGTTTTGCTTCCTTGAGTTAGTGCCTCTGAGATTTCCTTCCGCAGAGATGCTAAATAGTCCAATCTTGGACTTAGTTTAGATCTCAAGAATTTTGCCTTGTTTATTATTTTCTCTTTCTCTCTTTCTAATTTGAGCAATTCTTCCTCAAAATTTGTTATCTTTTCCTCAAAAACTGATAATGTATCGGGTGAGTTAACAAAATTATCTGCAAGTTTATTGATCTCTTCCTGTACCTTGCTCATCTTTTTGTCTACATCTATGGTCAAAAAGTTTATCTTATAGGTGTCTTTGTACAGAGTTTTGTACTCTTTCAATAAATTGCACAGTTCCGATAGAAGTGTGTCAAATTCCCTGTTACACTTCTTTATTCCTTCCTCAAAGAATTTCTGTTTCTCTTTTTCTACAATTTCCTTTACAGATTCTACCTTTGTTTGCTCAAAATTTCCAGAAATATATTTACAAAGTGTATCCAACTAGCCTAAAGAATCTTTATTGTCTCTATTACAATTTGGAGCTATTGATTTCAAAAATGGAATTGAATCATCTATTGCTTTATAAGCTTGTGAGCTATAATTAGTTATTTTCTTGATAGATTCAAGTAATACCTCAGTCACATTTGATGGTGTCCCAACAAACTGAGTGTTGGTGGAAGTGACCATGCTAGTATTGACCTCTGGTAGGTCTGTTTGTGTCTCCATCTCTTTAAGCACTGGTTTTCTTGCTTCATTTCTTACCGGTGGCATCTGTTCTGGAGCCTTTAGCTCTAATGGTTTCTCTATTTGTGTTCCAGATTCCATCTTTTTCTCTGTATCTCCTGCCGGTTGCTCTGTCTTTCCTGATTTATCTGGTGTATCCTTATCTACCACTATGTTGATCTTCTGAGTATCAACATTCACAGTATATAGGACTTTAGGATTAGGATTATTATCCTCTGTATCCATACTCTCAGTTGTTGGTTGATCTTCAGTAGTTGTTGTTTTTACCGGTGGAGTATTTAAAGGAGGTGGGGGTAAGTTGTCTCTAATTTTGATACTTGGTGGTCCACCAACTTTACTTTTCCCTTTGTCCTTCTGATATACAAGAATGGGCATGGGATTCCTATATTCTTCTTGTTTTTCTTTTTCAACCAAGAATGTATCCCAACCATTTTCTGTTTCCTTTGAAACTTCTGTAACTCTACCCGCCATTAGTGAAATTTGCCGGTGTGCAATGGAAAAAACTGTCCGGTTGGCCTGAGCTACCAGATCATCAATTTCCTTAGGTGAGTTAACCGGGTATACTGCAAGTAGTTTTTCTATTTTAATTTTCTTATCCAATTCAATTATTCCTTGCCTTCTGGCCTCAAGTCTTTTATATAGTTCATCAGGAATTTCATTTAAGACTTGCAACAAAAACTTTTTATACATGTCCATGTGTAATATAACACTCTCCTCAACTTGTCCTTTCTCATCATCTGATAGGGTGTCATAGATTTTCCCGATGTTTTTCAATTTACCTTCCTTTGTGATCTCATTCAGTAATATGTCAAGAGGGGCCAAGTTAGTGTTTGTCTTCTTCTTCTTTTTGGGGGTCAGCTTATTCTTAGGTGTGACTTTCCTGACCGGAGATATGACTGCTTGTTGCTTTTGTCTTGTCCTTCTAGGTGAAGGAGTGGTTACCGGTGAGGGGTCTCTTTTCCTGACAACTCTTTTGAAAGTTGCTGGCATATCTCCTTCTGAGGAAGTACATACCGGTGATAGATGAGTTTAGGGTTGTTAGGCTGCCAACTCATCTTCAGTTATGCCGGTTTTCTTTAATACATCTTCCTTTATGGCTTTTGCTTGTCTGGTTCCTTTTCTCACAAATGCCTCAACCTTTTTCACTCTCTTCTTAGATTGAATTTGACTTTCAATGGTCTCAGCACTACCAAATACTTCTTCCTTTGGTTCATTGGGGGCTTCCAGAAGTGCGTTGGCATAAGTTTCCACTATGTGGTCATCTGTTTCATACCCCATCTCTATTACCCAGATTGTCCTTGGGATGACTACTTCCATCCAGATCTCATCCTTTTTTATTACAAAACATATATCATCCTTGTATTTGTTGACAATTTCCTGTGATAGTCTAATTCTCTTATTCATTCTGACCTTTAGTGCTTGAAAATACTCATTGATATTCTTTTCTCTGTTTTCACCCATGTTGTTGAATAAGTCAGACAATTGTTTTCCTATCGGTATGTGAAATCCAAAATCCTTGTTGCCTATACCGGGAACCTATTTGGTTATATGTAGCATTAAGCATACAAGTAAATTTCCAAATCTAAAGGTTCCTTTCTTATCCTTCTTGATTTTTGCTAAATTGTCAATTAACTCATCCTTTAACCATTCACATATATCAATTTTCACATTGTCCTTAACCATGTCATAAGCACTCTTTATGCATAAACTGGAAACTAAGTTAAGCCTATTAGCATGAGTTGCTTTGTAACCTAAAATCATGCTAACAAATCTAACATTTGTATCGGTCACATCATTAACCCTCAATGATCTCTTATCGGATGTTGCACCAGTTATGTTTGTTACTAAGTCATTGGAGACTTTCTTGGTTTTGTCAGGTCTGTTACCGATGGAAGGTAACCCTGTTACTGCTTTCACAGCTTCCTTTGTAATTTTATGCACTGAGTCAAGCCAAAAGAATGAACCATGTACCCTGCTCAGAACTATCCTAACCACTTCCTTGGGAAATTCAGGAATGTAGAGGATTTCAGTGAATCCTAGGGTTTCAACAATTTTATGCTCAAGTTTCACATTTCCGGAATTGTCACATATGGCAGACTTATACATGTTTTTAATTTCTTCATCACCTAATTCCTCTATGTTGCAATGAATATACATTCTAGGGTCTTCTGCATAAACAACACCTTTTGGAATTTTTGAAAAAGCACCTGTGTTGTCATCTTTCTTAGCTACCTCGGGAATTAGCTGAAACACAAGCCTAGGTCGATTTATAACTTCAAATACTGGAGGATTTGCTATGAATTCAGGTGTAGAGGAGGATGCCATGATGATAAATACCTTTTTCTGCCTTTGGATGGATTGATTGCTGAAGTGCTTTGCCTCTTTGCTCGGAAATCTTCGCGCTCTCTGAAAGTTTGAATTCATGGTGAAATGAAATGGAGACAAAAACCTTATTTTATAAAGTCTTTTATGCTACCGACCACATTAATTGCTTGCCGGTAATGTATTAGCTTAACTTTATTTGCCGGTAATGAATGGTTTTCAACTTCTTTTCTCTAACCAAGGGAATAATAGCACATGTGTTATTATATTGCCAAACCCTCAAGATAATTTTCTTCAATTTGATGAAGAACATCTTGCCGGTGGAGCATTGCTCTGTCCTGCTGGTGGAGCATTTGTTGGATCTACCGGTGGAGGAGTATCCCCAATATTTAGATCACCTTTTCTAATCCATTGCTTTGAGAATTCTTGCTTAACCTCTTCAACCTTTTCTTTACCTTTCAAACTAGTACTTTTGTTGTCTACCGGTGTACCTCTACTTCTACAAAATTTAGCAATATGACCGATCTTGTTACATGCATAACAAGTTACATTATTTTTCTGAATAGCTTTCCCATAACCTATGCCGGTTTGTGTTCTGCAATTTTTCAGAGTTATGACCAATTTTGTTGCATTTGGAGCATTGACCGGTGGGAGGATTGATGTTCTGATAATTCCTAGATCTACATTCATTTTCCCTATGACCATATTTATTGCAGTTAAAGCATTTTCCATTGAATTTGTAAGTATTAGAAGGTTTTACCGGTTTGCTGTGATCTTGGGTATTTGCAGTACCGGAGCTTTCTCCAACTTCAAATCCAATTCCAAAAGTGTCACCTTTGGGTTTTTGATT
Source organism: Cryptomeria japonica (assembly GCF_030272615.1). NCBI lineage: Eukaryota > Viridiplantae > Streptophyta > Pinopsida > Cupressales > Cupressaceae > Cryptomeria > Cryptomeria japonica. Next base: position 65,550,682 of record NC_081406.1, on the reverse strand, counting down.
CTTCAATAAGGTACCAAGTTCTTCTTAGCTTTTCTTGAATTTTTCTTTGTGTTGATTTGCAGTTTCCAATTCCCTTTCCAAGATTTCTTTTTGTCTCATTAGTTCATTTGAGTCATTCTGAGTATGCATCAGATCTATCTTCAATATGTCATTTTCATAGCTAAGTCTTGTGTTCTCATTTGCTGCATCACTTAGTCTTCTGGTCAATTCTTCTTCATTCTTCTTTCTGTCCTCAATCTCTTTGCAAAATCTCATAGTCATATCCTGCATTTCATTTTTTGTTGTCATGATCTCTTGTTTCAATTTGCTTATCATATCATTTAGTGATTCCTTTTCATCATTCTCATTTTGCAATTTTTCACAAAGTTCTCTTCTCTTATTTCTTGTAACAGTAAGATTTTCTTGAAGTGCCTGAATAATGTCCTGAGTTGCTTTTAAATCATCTTCTAATTTGATATTTTTCAACTTCTCTGCATCATAGTCAGTAAGAGCTCCTTCAAGTTGCTTCATCAGATTTTCCATCTTTACCGGTGTCAAGATCTTCCTCAAGCTGTTAGGCTTCTGAAAATAGAGGACCAGGCTCTAATACCAATTGTTAGGGTTCCCACAGATACTGAGAGGGGGGAGGGTGAATCGGTATCTGACCGGTAATGAGATTTTCTTGAAATAGAACATGTAGAACATAAAGTAACAGTATATCGGTATGCAAGAATTAATGTAAATAACATAATCAAAAACATCCACATGAAAAGAACACCATAACACAAGATGTTTAATGAGGAAACCCGGTGTGGGAAAAACCTTGGTGGGATTTGTGATACACAATATTCACTTACTGGCCAATAAGAGAATATTACTTACAATAGGGGCCTGCACATGCAGGAAGGCCAACTGCCTAGAGCGCACTGCTCAATAAGAAGTCACACTGACTTACAATGAGGATTTACACAGATCCAATATTCTGTATTGCTTTACAATAGCATCTTCAATGCCAAATTTAGTACCGGTTCTTGCTCTGTTCTTTACATATACCCTTGACCTACAATTCGCACATTAGGTTTGCCTTATAATTATCTTTTTACTTCCTATCCATACATTACAAATGTCTATAATGATCTCTTTTATATACAAGATTCATTTTACAATTTGCCAAGTCGGCTTACAATAATAAACAAAATATTACATATCAAAAATCCTGTCAGCCTCTGTGCCGGTATGCATGTTCTCTTCTATGCCAGTGCCGGTGTAGAGTGATCTTGCTGATGCCGGTGCACTGTCTTGCTTGAATAATGTTTTGCCGGTATAATGTCTTGCCGGTGCCATAGGATTGCAAGGTTGCCTGTGTAATGTTTTGTCGGTATAATGTCTTGCCGGTGCCATAGGATTGCAAGGTTGCCATCAATGACAAAACCTTCAATCACACACAATGTCTCATTGGAGTGTCCATATGCCAACAGTTCCTTGGGTAAGTCTTTTGATTTTTTGAGTGATAAGGATGGAAAGCAAAGGAAAAAGGTAAATTCTCTTTAGGCTGATTTATTATTTCTGCAAAGGCAAAGAGAAGACTTTGTGAGTGTTTTCTGGAAAGTGAAGGAGATTGTTGAAGCAAAATTGGAACATTTCTTAACATTGCTTGATAATGCAGTTGAGTATGAGTAAAATCCGTCTACTACAAAAAGTTTCCCTTGTGTTGTCGATTTGTTCATGGAATCTAGAAGTTTATCTATAAGTTCAAATTGGATGTGCATTGTTAGGAGATTCTTCTTCCAGAACTGAAGGAAAAGTACAAATTGATATTTTTGAAGAAGATCACTTAAGGAATTATTTTGTTGCTTACATTTTTTTATTTTCTCTCTTTTTTTGTTGGCAACCTTTGTCATTGTTGTCAAAGGGGAGAAGAATAGAGATGGATTAGAGATGGAGAGAAATAGAATATGAGAGATATGTAGAGTATTGGAGATATCAGTCATATGAGTAAGGGGGAGTTGGAGTTTTATGCATTATTACTTTTGAGATGTTTTGCCATCAATTACAAAAGGGGAGATTGTTAGACTTGTGTGAATGTTGTCATTGATGTCAAATTTGGTTATTCGGTTTGGACCGGATGGTGTATGCAGTTGGAAGCAGTTTTGGTATTGCAGTGTTAGTGTTATTGGTCGAGCATCAGTGGAAGATAGGTATGTATGTGATACGAGGCACATATGATGTACTAGAGTTATTACTGGAAGATTCTCATCTCTAGAATCCTGAGTTGTGGTTTGTATCCTATTTTGATTTTAACTGTGTATCAGTGGTATCAGTTATTTATGTTGTTTCTATCATGATTTGTGTTCTAGTATTTGTGGTATCAGTGGCATTTGTATCTTGGAATTAGGAGTTGTTGTGCTTGGAGTTTTATGCTTATCGATCCGTATCTATGGGTCTGGCTGATCCATGTTCTGTTCCAGTAATTAAGGAATATAAAAATGTGTAAAGGAAGCATGTATGTGATCTTGTGGAGGTTGACTTTGTTATTATATTCTTGGCTGAGGATTTATTGGATAACGTGTTGATTCGAGCATTCTATTATTTTCTAAATCAATAGGGCTTGGTTGACATTGTATCTTGGTTCATGTGCTTACTGGTATTTATAAAAGATTTATGTATGCGAGATGTGAAAAAGTGTGAAAGGGTAGAAGTGTAGTAAAATGGCCCATTTTATACCATGTCGTAAGTGTAATGATGCTTTTCGATATAGCTACATTATTTTTCAAAGAGATAGTATGGTTGCATGGCTTGCCAATGAGTATTATTTTAGATAGGGACATTGAATTTTCTGCTCATTATTTGGTACTTTGTGGAAGAATATGGGAACGTAGTTGGGTTTCATCTTAGCATATCATGCTCAAATAGATGGTCAAAATAAGTTTGTAAATCAAAGTTTGGGTAATTTGTTCAAATGTCTTGTTAGGGATAAGCCAAATCAATGGAATTTGATATTAGCACAAGAAGAGTTTTCATATAATAATTCCATCAATCAAAGTGTGGCAAAAAGTCCACTCCAAGTGGTGTATAGGTACAACTCAAGGGGTGTAGATGAGTTGAGTGATAGTGCAGGTTTGAATAGAAAAAGTGTTGTAGAGGTAGATTTTGCTGAGTATATTCATGATTTGCACAAGGAAGTGAAAGAAACTTAGATAAGAGTTCCACCCAATATAGGGAACATGTTGATATACATAAAAGGGTGCAAGAATTTAGGTTGGTGATATAGTGATGACACATTTGAGGAAGGAAATATCTCCACAAGGAACCTACAATGAGCTAAAATGGAAGACGATTGGGTTGTGCAAGATTTTGCGGAAGTTCACATCACATGCATATGAAATTGAGCTTCTAATTGGGATCAATATTTCTCCAATATTCAATACTGCAGATTTGTATGAGTTACATGAAAGCGAATCAGACAAACAATAGAGTACTTTAAGCTTCACCAAATGTACTAGAATGGGCACATCGATTGCCAGAAAAAGAGTTTGAAAGCACTGATCAGATTATTGATTCACGTATTTCTAAGAAGATAAGAAGCAAGGAATATTGGGAGCATTTGGTTTGTTGGAAGAACCATGCAACAAATGAGGCTTGTGGAGTCAACAAAATAGATTTGGTGAAGTTCAGAATTTTAGTTCCAGCTTTACCAAAATGTTCATGAGTTGCACACACATGAAACATTTCTTTGTACCTGTGGTGTTTGATGTCAGGGCATTTGAGTGGATTTGGAGTATGCATCACCCAAAAATAGTATTTTTAGTTTGAATTTTGGTTTGTGTTTTCTCTTTTTATGCAATAAAAGGTGATTCCATTTAGATTTTACTTTAAATCATTAATGTTTTATTCAAACATATCTCCATTATCTATTTTTTCCTTATAAATAGGTTACAATAGTACTTTAATGTCTTAAGAATAAGTGCAACTTAGCCAGATCAAAATAACATAAGACGATGAGGAATATAGGTGTAAGGGTAGAGAAAAGAAAATAATCACCACATGCGCAAGGGAAGATCAAACAATGAGAAGGGGGTTAGACAAAGAGATGTTGAGACTAAATAAATTTGTGTTAGGAAGAAAAGATAATTGTTATGTATGGGTAGAAGAAAAGGCACATAGCTGGCAAGATCTATGAGGTGATTATGATAACTAGAATAAACACACCCCTACACAAGAATAAAGGAAGATATACAAACAAAAGATAGATGTGTTTTTTACTTGTGTGACAGTTGCACACAAGGGAAATGGGAGTTAAGTCTTTAGGGGTGTGTTAGATGAGAAAGGAAACCTGAAAAATAAATAAAAATGTGTGAGTAGGGCCACATTGAAAGGGTCATGAGCAAGGGGAAGGCATGAGAAATATGAGAAAGAATTTGAATTGAAGACAGGTTTTGGAAAGTGCAATGTGAGATAGCTAATAACTATGCACTAATTGAAAACAGAGGAAACACAAGGCCAACAACCAAAAATATCCTTCCCCTCAAACATAGCTCACAATTTTTATTGTGTGTTGTGCTCCATGAATTAAGGAAATAAGGCAGCGTAAGGGAGCTGGAGAATTAGTTTGTGTAATGGTGAAAAATTAGGGTTTCCACCACTAGGTATAGTAGAATCCTTAATTTTTTCTTAGGGACCAATTACATTAAAGAGGGGTGAATCCAACAGATCTAGCATCAATCCAACAAAGATAACGTTGAGATTTCTGATTAGATTCACTAGTTGGAATTTTATTCCCTCGTTAAGTTGAATTGTGAAAATGTTGGAATTAGGGTAGATTTATGTAAATTGAAGAAATTATGCATAAATAGTGAGCTACAGTCGTCAAATGGAGCCACAAACCTGGATCTAAGTAAATATGTGAATGTTCGAACGTGTTTCCAGAAGGTTGACTTGAATTGTCGAGACCCGAATGCCTATCACTTTGGTCCTCTGCACTTTTTGTTGTCCATATGGGAACTTGTTTGTCTTTGTGAATAATGTTGATTTTAAAAATTATAGCTCTGTACCTATTCCAACACATAAAAAAAAAGAGAAAATGGTTGGGAATAGGGGTTTGCCTAAGTCAAACCCCGATTTAGGAATTAACCTTGAATGAAATAATGCAAATACTGAAATAAATAATGGAAAGATATACCTCAGATTTGCAATTATTGATGATGATGCTTTACTTATTGAATGTAATCACATATGTTGTATGAAATGACATGAACATAACAAAACCCTAATCACACACACATGCTTGCATATGAATGATATAATTTTTCTCCACAATGATTGATTGAAGAATACACAACATTGAAGATCTCTGAAAAATGCTTGATAATGAATGCTTCACGAATGCAAGAGCGCTTGATCTGTCAACTTACGACACTTAGAAATAATGAGTTGAGATGAAATTAGGTTGATCAAATGTCATTATATAGGGTTATCTAGGTCATTCACTAACTAGGTTGACCTCCAACAGTCATGTGGAGACACAAAGTTGAGTTCTTTTCAGAGAGATAGGACCCTTGCCCCATTTCAAAATAGGGCCTAACTAAGAGCGATCAGGGCGAGGGCAGTTTGGTCCTAGGACTAGGGTGTGGGAACCTTGGTCCTTCTCAGTTAGGGACAATCATTAAGCCCCATGGAGAAGGAAACCCCTCCAAGAAATCAATTAGTGGATCTACATGGCATCATAACTAGAGATTGAGCACAAATCAGATCTAGCTAGGAGATGAAGATAGGATATGCTAAAGCAGGGGCACAAGTATGAGGTGTAAATTGGCCCGATGATAATTTACGATGCAATATTTATCCCCCACTTTAACGAGAGTATGAGCCTATGTAAATACTTGTGGTAAAGTAGATGAAAGAGAGGAGCAATGAGGAGCATAATCACAAGGAGTATAAGACATCACTAATTTCGAGGAACCAAGCCCCCAATATTAGGATCTTAACTCACTCAATCGCATGCAAGGGCGCACAAAACAAGACAAACAACACAAAGGAAAACAAAGACAAACAAAGACAAAAGGCAAAAGACACACAACACAAAAGCTAAAAACAAAAAACAAGACCTCAAGTCAACTAATTGAAGAGACTTGGATATCAAAATGTCTCAACCACTAATATCATTCTTGAAAATGCCATCTCAAGAACACAAGTGATCACATAAAAGAGTAAGAGCACCCCTCATCCATGAACTACAACTAGCAAAGTTACAAGCTCATGAGAAGAAAGAGAGAAGCATGGATACAAATTCTAGATGTGTTTTTTTGAGCGATCTATGATAAGAACGAGAAAGGACATGGATACACATTCTAGATGTGCTTTTCTAGCTGATCCATGTTTGGGAGGAGAATAGGAATAGTCTAGCTATATTTTGCTAGTTCTACTCATCCTCATGCTTGTGTGAAAGTGATGCCTAGTTTTAGGTGTTAAGCATCATGTATAAGAGTTTGTTTTATCTGGTTTCGAGCATGCAACAACCTGTGTAAGACATAAAAATGAAAAATTCCAAGGGGCAAGTCTAGTTTTGGGAATATATCGTATAAGAGTTTGTTTGCTCTAGTTTTGAGAATGTGTAACTCCATTTAAGATAAATATATGCCTAGTTTAGAGGACATCTCGTGTAAGAGTTTGTTTGCTCTAGTTTCAAGAATGTGCAACCTGTCTAAGACATATATTAATGTTGTGTTTGGTTTCAAGCATGAAGCATCTCGTATAAGACTTTGTTTTGTCTAGTTTCGAGTCTGAACACCCTATTTAAGACATTGCAAAAATATGGTACAATATAATACAAAGAGGGTGATATGGATGCCCCCCCTTAAGATGTCAACATAGCCCTATGTTAATGTCTTAAGGAATCTAGAAACAAGGATACCCATCTTCAACACTAAGGAGATATCCTTTAGGCAACAATGTACATGAATCCAAGCTAAAGAGGGAATACTCTTACAAACAAGGATGAGATAGTTGAAAAAGAGATAACTTACAACAAGTATAAAGAGGATCCTTGGAGGAGAAGATATCTTTGGTCAAAAGACATCTACCCCGAAGAGGATTTCTTGAACAAACATCACATCTTCTACAAAAAAAGAAGGGAAGGAGAACAAGAATGCATACCTTCTCCCTATTGCTAAGTAAAAGGGATTTTTGATGAAGGATGACACAATTTTGACCCAAAGTGGAGGGTTTGTTTATGACAGATATACACTCATGATCAAACAAGAAACTCATATGTCATGTAACCAAAGTAATGTTCACTCAATATATGCATGGAAAATTGAATAAAGGAGGGAAATTTGAATTTCAAATTTTGAAAATTTTGATTAAACAATACAAAATTTTATAAAATTGATCGATTAACCAATTAATTAAGCATTTTGATTTGTGAATTTGAAAGATAAACGCCTTTAAATCATAATATATCATTAAGATAAGATCTGAAAATGCAATGGAAAAATTATGCAACCCACAAGTCAATTTTAAAAGAACAAATTAGGGTTTTTATGAATTTAACCACTAAATTTATGTAATTTAATTAAAAATAAAACTTGCAAATGTAAATTTAAATTTGAAAATGCATGAACAATTAGATCTAAGAACAAAAATCAGAAATAAGGGTGTAAGGAGTCGGGTTCACAAAAAATGTAAGGGTGAAAATTAGGGTTTCCACCACTAGATGTAATAAAACCAGTAATTTTGCTTAGGGACCAATTACATTAAATAGGAGTGAATCCCATAAATCTAGCCTCAATCCAACAAAGATAGGGCCGATAATTCTGATTAGATTCATTGGTTGGAATTTTATTCCCTCTTTTTAAGTTGAATTGTGAAAATGCTGAAATTAGGGTAAATGTTTGTAAATTGAAGCAATTATGCATAAACAATGAGCTACTATTGTCAAACAGATCCATGAACCTGGATCTGAGTAACATGTGAATGTTAGAACCTGTTCTAGAAGGTCGACCTAAATTGTCAGGACTAGAATGCTCGTCGCTCTGGTCCTCCACACTTTTCGCCATCCAAAGGGGAACCTGTTCGTCTCTATGAATAATGTTGATTCTAAAAAATAAAGCTTTGTACCTATTTACCACACACAAAAAGAAATATAAAATGGTTGGGAACATGGGTTTGCCTAAGTTAGACCTTGGTTTAGGAATTAACCTTCAATGAAACAATGCAAATACTGAAATAAATAATGGAAAGATATACCTCAAATTTACAATTGTTGATGATGATGCTTTGATTCTTGAATGTAATTACATATGTTGTATGAAATGGAATGAACATGAATAAACCCTAATTTCACACACACATGATTTCATATGAGTCATGCAAGTTTACTCCACAATGATTGAATAAAGAATATGCAGCCTTGAAGATCTCTGACAATGCTTGATAATGAATGCTTCACGAATGTAAGAGCGCTTGATATGTCAACTTATGATGCTTGGAGATAATGAGTTAGGATGAAATTAGGTTGATCAAATATCTTTAAATAGGTATATCTAGGTCATTTACCAATTAGGTTGACCTCCAACGGTCATGTGGAGCCACAAAGTTAAATTTATTCGGGAGAGATAGGACCCTCGCCCCATTTCAAAATAAGGCCCAACAAAGACAAACCAGTGTGAGGGTGCTTTGGTCCTAGGACCAGGGCATGGGCACCCTGATCCTTCTCAGTAAGGGACCATCATTAAGCCCCATGGAGAAGGACACTCCTCTAGGAAATCAATTAGTGGGTGTACATAGTGTTAGAACAAGAGATTGAGCACAAATCATACCTAGATAGGAGATGAGGATAGGAGATGATAAAGTAGGGGCACAAACATGAGGTGTAAATTGGCATTGTGATAATTTATGACCCTTTCGTTTAAAGGTGCAAAGATAGAGTATACCCTGAGTGGAGACAAGAACTTGGTCTAATATATTTTGGATAGTTAACTTCTCAGAGGGAAGTATACATTTGAAATATTTGTTGCTAAAATTAATTGTGAGCTTATTAGGAGGAAAATGATTATTTTCTAAAGTCGAAGCTGCAATTCATGTTGTTGATAGGGGATTATAATGGAAGCTTGGTTATTTCATTAAGTTTTAGAACTCTCAATTTGTGATCGTATACTTTGTTTTGTGTGTAATTTGTGTATTTTGTTGCATTTATCTCTTAGTCTGGTAAGGCCCAAAGAGATTGACTTGCATCACCATGTCTTCATCTTTTTGTAATGTCACAAATTGTAACCCCTTTAAAATTTTATGCTCCCTTTTTGGGCCTTTGTTTTAGTGTGCCATATCTTGTGTCATTTTCAAGCTTATTTGGGTCCTATAACATCCTATTATTGTCAAATACTCAAATTAGGACCTAATCTGGCATCACCAACCCCAACACTCATGACTCCCCTTTCGAAAGTCTAATTTTGGTAGGACTATGTCAATCTAAGTTACCATGTTTACTTCTGGATGCCTTGGTCCTGTTTGGATGCCATAGTCACTTTTAGGCACCATAGTCCATGGGATGTCCAACCAAAATTCCTAAAAATTTGAGCCATTGTTAGTGTCGGTCATCCCCTTTTCAAATCTAGTCTTGATTTTTGTATATGACCATTGAAAGTTGGCCTAAATAGGAAAATACCTTGAGAACCCTATATAAGGCATCATCTCTAATTCATTTGAGAATCTTTCATTATCTAGCAATTTCATTTCAAGAGCAAGTTTTCCTTCAGTCAAGAGAAGATCTGAGTACAAGGGGCATCAAGGTACAACAAGATATCTTCAAGCATGTTTTCATGATGAATTTTGTTATGATTTATCACGTGTCATTACATCAATACTTAGAAGACGTGTTTGTCCATTATAAATCTCAAGGTATAATCTTGTCAATTGAACATTTTACTTCAGATTTAGCCTTCGACTACTAGGGGTAAGCTCTCTTTTTTATTCATCATAGTAGTAGTGGAGTTGATTCCTATCTAGGCTTTGAGTTAGGGAAACCCCTATACAACACAACATTTTTCCTCTTTTTGTGTGTAGGTTACATATTCGACAATAGAAAGTTCTATATTTGCAAAGTACAAACTGAGATCTATAGTTCTAGATTTTGAATAGGTAGAAAACCCATAGACTATTTCAATTGACTCACCTATTTGATAATTTTTGGCTAAATTTTGGAGGGATTAATCTATGAAGCATCCTGATCCAAATTTTGAAGTGGTAATTGACAGAAACACCATTGAGACTAGGACACATAACACACTGCTTTAACATTTCTGGGCTCATATTTTAGTGACAAGTTCCTTTAAATGTCTTACTTTTATATTTATGCTTTTGATTCAACTTTTAGTTCTGTATCTTTTTGTTTATGTTGATTATTGTCAATTTTGCATCATTTTTGCTAGTTTTTGCACCATTTTTTACCTTTATCATATCCAATCAACATTTAAAAAGGAACAATCAATTGCACTACTTAGCTCTCCTATCAAACTAAAGTTGAGCCTAATTGGTTGTTCCCCAATGAAAGAGTTTGGAAATGGTTCATGGTTTGCATTCTTAGGCTAGATCCCATTTTCCTACATTTCATTTTCAAGCCTCTCATTGGAAAGAAGTGCCTAATTATGCAATAGAAATTAGTCTTGTCCTTTAAGAAACCTCAAATAAATTCTACATATCATAGCATAAGTATAAATGAATATAAAATTATGAAAATGAAGTACCAAACCAACAAACCATACCAATTCATAATTTAAATTTGCTTCCCACACCTATATTATCCATTAAGATACATAAAAAGTACGATATTACTGTAGACACCTAAAATTGTTATGTCTAATTAAATAAATATTTTTATTTATTTAATTATCTAAGCCTAATTCTTCTATTAATTAAATAAATCTTTATTTATTTAATTAATTCATTTGTCCTCTTCTAGCCTTATTTCTCATTTAAATAAATTCATTTATTTATTTAAATTATCCTTTTCTTAAATTAAATAAATATCTTATTTATTTAATTGATCCCACTTCTACTATTAATTAAATAAATCTTTATTTATTTAATTAATTCATTAGCCTTTTCTACCCACGACACATGTCATTGATCTCTTAATTCATACACTACCTACCCCTTTCATTATTTTATTATTTTCTCTACCTACCCTCTAATCATAGCCGACCTCTTTTACACCTCTCAATTTTATCCCTCCATTTCATATAGTGGCTTCTATATAAGGAGATGCTTCCTTCATTATCAAACCCTCAATATGCATTTAGCCCCGACTACACTTTGTACTTGCATATACAATCAAGCCTACTTGCAACCACATTTCCGTTCTTTGTTGAGCTCTTGTGCACACATAAAATCTGAGAGCAAATATATCAAGAAAGATCAATGGAGATAAGAAGAATGGAGATTCAAACCCTATTGGACATGTGATGGTATAATCTTTGTGATTTCATTTGATTTGCATTGTCTTAGGTAATCTTCATATGTTATGGTGGATCTTTGTTGTTGTTAGGCTAGGGTTTTGTGGTTGAATTCATTTAGTCTTTCATCATTGTTGTTTATCCATTTTCACTGTAAACATTTTGGCACGCCCAGTGGGACTCTTGTCCCTTTTGCATTTAACATCTTTGTTGCAGATTTTATGTTTTGAAGTTGCAGATTTGACATTTTCGACAGTATTTTGGTATTTTCGCGTCTGCGTACTTTCGGATTGCGTTTTTGGTTTTTTGCCGCGTCTGTGACATCTAGGATCGCATCCACACCCTCGATAGTTTTATTTTTTTGCAGATTCTGGAAATCGTGTCTGTGTTCCATGATCGTGTTTGTGGGGTTTTTAGGCGCGTTTGCGTCCAGAAGCCGTGTCTATGTGTCACAGAAGCGCGTCTGCGTCAAGAAGCCGCATTTGTGTTTATGGTAACCGTGTCTATGTGCGCTGATGTCATTTTGGGGGTTTTCATTGATTCAATTTTTAGTCATTTGATTTATTTTTATTTTTATATCTGGTTTATTTTGAGCTAACATTTTCAGATCTAGCTAATGAAATTGGTGCAGCTTGTCTTGAAAGCAAAATCATTTTGTTGAATGTCCCTATTCCACAAAGTCTTTTGGATCTAAAATTTACCTAACTTGTGTGCGTGTAGGAAGGGGTGATCATTTGAAACAATCCAAACTACTAAAAAATCTTTGTTGCAAGACCTTGGCAAGGGTTTTTGGATTTTTATTGTGTGCCTTGTTTTCATAGACTAGCAAACATTTCAATTGGTGCACTAAAATTGAACCATTGTCTTTTGTGTCTTGAGCAATAGGCTCTTTTGTTTAATCTTTAGAGGGCCTGTCTCCCCATGTGGTCATAAGGACTACTAGTGAGGAGAGAACGACCCAAGTGGTAGCAAAAGAAAAGCCATCTTCTTCCAAACCACTATAAATAACTATACTCATGGTGAAAACTATGAATAACGTGTGCTGATTAGTTCATACCGACACCATGTCTCCCCATAAACCTGTTTGATCAAATTTATTTGATCATTTATAGGGCGTAACCCCTACCAGCTGGGAGCCTTCTGTATTTATAGAGCTGAAAGTGTTGCATGTATGGCCACACGAGCGGATGCCCTTACTAGCACCTTTTTGTTTTAGAAGCCCAAATCCTTCTAGTTGTTGGGGCAGGAGGTCGGACCTCTGGTAGCGGCCCACACACATACGGTTCTTAGTAGAGATACAAAGTTCGCCACAAGGAGTTTTTGTGGGGACTGATGCTTGGCTACACTGAGAAGTGAGTGTTGAGGGTGGAGCCAGTGGGGTCAAGCATCTAAGTATCTTCTCTGAATAGCATAGCCTCGGGGGTAAAACCCCATGTGGGATCAACAACTATTGTCTTGGCTAGCCATAAGAATTGTGCTTGACTTATTTTAAACATTCAAACATTCAAGACCAAACAACAAAACATTGTGTCTTTTGTGTCTTCAAGCGTATGCAAAACAATTTTACATCAAAGAACACACTTTTCTTTGAGTCATTTTTGTCTAGACACTTGCAAACATTGAGTCCTCATCAACACTGTGTCATCTTGTCATGGAAAAACAGTCAAACATTCAGATTTGGTCACAACAAAGCAACTTCACAGATTGGAAAAAATTGCACAAATTTTGCAGAAATGCGTCTATGTCTGACATAATAGCGTCTATGTCATATAACTGCATCTGTGAAGGGCAGAAACGTATATGTGTTCTTAGAATCAACATTGCATTTACAAAATCTCAGACTCGTGTCTGTGTTAAACAGAACCATGTTTGTGTCAGGAAATCGCGTTTGTGCAGTATACAGGCACGTCTGTGCTCAGAATTAGAAAAATTTTACAGTCCAGCAAACAAACATAGTCAGTTTCGGAATTCTTGAGCTTCCTAGGTTATTTCTCCAGGGTTTCATCTAGCATTCAACCTATCTTTAGGTCTCACAAAGTCCATCATTGCTTTACACCTTACATTACATTCACATTTGTCTAAACTTGAGTCAAAAGGTCACTTGCTTGTCCTCATCATACTTTGTCAACACACTACATACAACAACATTTTGCTAAGTGGTCCCTCAACAAGGTCTATCACCTTTGGGTCTCATTTGGTCTTACTTAGAGTCAAGGTCAACTTACCTCATTAAGAGAAACTATCCTCTCTTTGGAAGCCACACCTACTCTACTACATACATACTTGGTCTTACACTTTGGTCATTGCAAGTAAACCTTAGATTCATTTACATTCCATCCAACTCTTGGTCTTCCATACTCTTTCCATTTTCATCTAGTCTCACACATCTTGGTCAATACCTAGTTCATGGTTGAAACTCGTTCCCAAAAATCTAGGAGAGAAGCTAAAGAGGCTCAAGAGTCCGCAAACATGAGTTCCTATGAGTATGACAATGATATCTTTTTCAATTATGATCATACTATATTACCTGACATGGATGCCTATAGAAACATTCCAAATGTTGAGCACATGGACACTATAAACAACAATGATACACACAATGACAATATGGACAACATTTCAATACATTCAGCAGAAGTGGAAGACACCATTATGAATCCCCGTTTCAATCAATTGGTTGAGGAAATAATGAGGAGGGATAGACAATATTTCTTACATATGATGGCACAAAGTGGAGCCAAGATCCCTCATGATTTTGACATGTCTCAACTAATGGAAAATCGACCTTCGCAACAAACTCACTCCAACATGGATCAAAGGAGGCCTAATAGTGGAGGCAATAGATGACCACATCTTGTACCTGAATCACCATCATCTTTGTTTCAAAAACCAGAGGTCCCATACATGCATGGTCAAGCATATGATACTCACCTTCGTAGACCATTATGGAAGTCTTATGTAGAAAATTATGCTCAATCACATACCAATGCTAAGGATCAACCACCAAAGCAATTGAATATTCAAAGGCATGCTCAAAATTTGGACACATGGAAACCCCATGTCAAATTTGGGGGAAACACACTAGAACAAACTCATGACATGCCTGCAGAGTATGGTATACATGGACAAAGCAAATATTTCATTCCTCAACATGACTCTATACCAAGTGGTCCATATACGCAACATCATTATAGACCTCCTCCATATGAACATGTGTATGATCAATATCATCCATATATGCAACATGCTCCTCCTCCAATTGGTGCCTCAAGCATGGGGTATGGTCCAAGAAGTCGATCTCCACCTAAGAACAATTTGGAGCAACAAATTAGGGACTTACAAAAGAAAATGGAGGACATAAATACACCGAAGCCAACTTACACAATGAGAGACATATGTCCTTATCCATTTGACAAGAGTTCCAATGCCTCCTTTTCCTACACATTTCGTGACGCCTAAGTTGATAAGTATAGAGGAAAAGGAGATCCTAAGGCACACATAAGACAATTTTTCACAGCTTGCATTGAGGTAGCTTCAGAAGAGACATATTTGATGAGATTATTCCCACAAAGCCTAGGTGATCAAGCTATGGAATGGTTCTCCCAACTTCCACTTGGTATTAAGTCATGGGGTGACTTTGCAGAGGCATTTATCCAACACTTCTCATACAACATAGAGACAAACATATCGGTGACTACTTTGTGCAACACTAAACAAAAGGATGGAGAATCTTTTTCATCATTCTTACAAAGATGGAGGAATATAGCTAGCAGGCGCTCTTGTGAAATTCCACAAAAACAGATGGTAGAAATGTTCACCCAGAATGTTAACAAAGACATTGGCTATGATATAAGGAAAGCTTGTTTGTCCACCTTCAAGGATGTCATTGAAAAAGGCTTAGCAATAGAGAAGGTCCTAATTGAACAAGGAGTCATTAAGATATTCAAAGAAAACAAAGATGACTTTAAAGGAAAAGATAAGCCAAGATTTTGGAATAAAAACAAGAACACAGTCAATGATGGTGTTGTTGATGCCAATACAATGTGACCCAAAATAGTTTTTTTGGGATCAAGTTCTACAAACAATCAGGTGAATACTCAAACAACTTCTAGATCACAAAGGAAGTATACCCCATTGGGAGAACCACTTGAGTTAGTTTTCAAGAAGCTAGTGGCAAACAAAGTAATCACAATTCCAAATTTTCCTCCATATGAGCCAAAAGTCAAACCAAATTGGTGGAATGATGATGAGTATTGCAAATTCCATAAGAGCAAGGGTCATAAGATAGGAAATTGTCATCGACTGAAGAACATCATACAAGATCTTATTGATAGGGGTGACATTGAGATTGAAGGGCACTCATCCAATCAAGAACATAAAATGTTTAAGGAACCATTCCCAAAACATGACAAGGGAAAAGATGCAGCCACAGATGACCAAACCAACTATACCAGAGCATCTTATAACTATGATTCAACTATCAATCACATTTCAATGGATAATTATGTCTCTACTATTATCATCAAGGATAGAACCCCTGAGAATTCTACCCAGAGACCCAAGATTATCCTAAAATGAGTTGGATCTTCTTCTGAACCTACCTCTGAATGTCATGTTACAACCCGTCAAGGTAAATTCACTTTGCAAGGTGCTCTAGCTAAAAACACTGCTTCCTCATCAACCAAACTTGAGTACGACCTTGTAGAACAGTTAGGCAAAACACCTGCGCTTATCTCTATCCTTGAGCTCTTACGCATATCCCATGCACATAAAGCTATTCTTGACAAAATTTTGAGAGACACTGCCATTCCTACTGATTTGAACGTGGACCAGTTTCAAGCCATGGTGGGATACCTTTCCATTCCACACTCTCTTACATTCACAGAAGCCGACGACACCTTCGTAAGTTAGCCACATAATGCACCTTTGCACATTGAAGCCTTCATACACAAACATAGAATCAAACGAGTCCTGATAGATGGAGGAGCGGGTCTAAACATTTGTACATTGAGCACTATTAAACAATTGGGATATTCGGACAAAGCTGTGAATTCTACAAACAAAATTACCATCAAAGCATATGATGATGAAGAACATTCATCCAAGGGCACAATCACCTTACCTCTCAGAGTTGGGCCAGTTACAAAGGATGTGGTTTATCAAGTCTTTGATTTAGATCTCACATACAACATACTTTTGGGATGTCCTTGGATTCATGAAATGAGGGTGGTCCCATCTACATATCACCAATGATCAAGTTTCCTCACAATGCAGTTGAAATAATAGTTAATGGAGATCCTAATCCATTCATCTATTGCAATAACTTGAGACCAAAAACAGAGACCATCATTCCCAGTAATCGCGAAGTTGTTCCTTCTTCTGCATACATTGATCCTGAGTCATTAAAACCTTCGACGTCAAAACAAGGTGAACTTAAGGACAAATTCCAGGACAAGGGCATGGGTGAATACACTTTGAATCAGACCATGTACTTACAACAAGTCATGAGTTCACCAAAAGAATATGGAAGACCACATCCTAATACGCAGGTATCTATCATTATACTCAAATGGGACCCTACTATCTTTCAAAGATGGGGTGAACTGGAAGAGGAAGACTTATACAAAATGCTTTACACAGACCTTGAACATGATACACAAGATCACATCAGTATACCATGTGAGAAGTATGGCAAAGGGTTCAAGATTCTACAAAAAATTGGGTATGATGGCAAAAGCCCTCTTGGGTTAAGAAAGGAAGGCATCATTGAACCTCTACAACCTGAATTGACATTAAAAAAGGAATGCTTGAAGGGACTTGGTTTCGTGACTTCCAAGGTCCACACTCAAAGGACAGAAGATGCATTACAAATCAAAGCTACCAAAATTCAACAAGGGAATTGCTATTCCACAGACTCCAATGAATGGGAATGGGGTTCAGACAAATCCTCTAGTGACTATGAGCTCACTGAGACATTCAGAGAACCAAGTGAACCAACAGAAGAAGAGTAATTTAATAGGAAATTCAAAGTTGGTCAAGAAACAACCCTAGAGGATCCCATACTGTCTTTGCCTCTAGGTCCTGGGTTGAAATCACATAGAATGAGAACACCTGTCCCAGAATGCGCTACTAGTGATGATAATTTGGATTCGGTCACAATCGAGATTGATGAGGAGAGTGCCAACGATGACCTTGATAACTACCTCGACATACCTGAATATAACTGCATCTTCACTTAACCCCGCTAACTTTGAGGACATCAAAGGCCTTCCCCTTGTTCACCACCAACTCATTGACTGGGACCACGAAGGACCTGCATAGTTTGACACATTCCAAAATGATGAAGCTTTTATTGACTATCTTGGCATACAAAATGATCTTCCCCCTGGGGACCATAAAGCGGGATACACTATAGAACTCAATAGCATGGCATATTTCGGTGAGGGTGTCAGGCCTTCTAGTCGCAAAAATATAAAAATAAAAACAAACCAAGGGTCTTATGGCGAAAACCACACTGTGGCGTTGTTTGACCCCAAAAAAGTAAAAAGAAAGGACATATCTGAGGGCAAAAACCTCTCCGAGGCACCCGAAGATGGAAGGCTCGAGATTCTCCCAGCATCATATGAAGAAAAGTCATCCATGTTGGTAGAGGAGACTATCAAAACAAACATTGGTACAGAAGAAGTTCCACACAACATATTCCTGGCTCAACCTTTGACAGAGTCAAAAAGGTTAAAATTCATAAGTTTCTTCACGGAATGACAAATCAACTTTGCATGGTCATATACTGATATGCCTGGATTGGATCCGGATTTGGTAATGCACCATTTGACAGTTAAACCGGGGGCAAAACCAGTAAAACAAAAATTAAGAAAGATGCATCCACAAGTGGCATTACTCGTCAAAGCAGAACTTGAGAAATTACTGGATGTTAGATTCATATGCCCAATTGATTATCCTGAATGGATCTCCAACTTAGTGCCTGTCAGTAAACCCGATCGTAGCATCAGAATATGTACAAATTTCAGAGACATCAACAAAACTTGTCCTAAAGATGATTTTCCATTACCAAATATTGACTTGATTATTGATCTCACAACAGGTCATGCGATGTTATCCTTGATGGATGGATTCTCTGGTTACAATCAAATAAAAATTGCATCTGAAGACCAGGACAATACAACATTCACTTGTCCTTGGGGAACTTTCTGTTGGAATGTCATGCCCTTTGGGCTAAAAAATGCAAGCGCTACATATCAAAGAGCCATGACTACTATCTTTCATGATCTCATGCATGTTACTATGGAAGATTATGTTGATGACATCTTGGGTAAATCAATAGACAAAAATACACATGTGGACATACTTTCAGTCATCTTTGATCGGTTGGAAAAATATAAAGTGAGATTAAACGCCAAGAAATGTGTGTTTGGAGTAACCTCCGAGAAGCTCCTGAGATTCATTGTGTCAAAAAGAGGAATTGAAGCTGATCCAACAAAAGTCAAGGCCATCCTAGAGATGCAACCACCATGAAACATTAGTCAACTTCGATCTTTGCAAGGGAGACTCCAGTCCATATGAAGATTCATAGCACAACTTGCAGATAAGTGTAATCCTTTTCAACACTTGCTACATAAAAACATCAAATTCAAATGGGATGATAACTGTCAACAGGCTTTCCAGATACTCAAAGATTATCTTTTGAATCCGCCAGTTTTGATGCCACCAGTTCCAAATCAGCCGTTATTACTTTACATATCAGCTACTTCAACAACACTGGGGGCACTCTTAGCACAACAAGTTGCTGAGGGCAAAGAAAAGGTAGTATACTATATCAGTCGCACATTGGTGGGATATGAGCTAAACTACACACCAATTGAGTGTGCATGTCTCGTCATGGTCTTTGTTTCACAAAAATTATGCCATTACATGCTAATTCATAAGACTAAGTTGGTTGCAAGGATAGATCCATTGAAATACCTTTTCAATAAAGCAATGCTTACTAGGCGACTAGCCAAATGGGTAATGATCCTGAGTGAATTTGACATTGAGTATGTGGATAGAAAAGCAATAAAAGGACAAGCTACCATAAATCAGTTAGCAGATGCCCCCATGATAGATGATGTTCCTCTAATTTCAGAATTTCCAGATGAATTCATTTTCACAGTGTCACATGTAAAGCCATGGCAACTTTATTTTGACAGCTCATACACACAGCATGGGGTAGGAGCTGACATCCTCTTTATAACTCCTCAAGGGGATTCTATACCAAAATCATATCGATTATCATTTCCCTGCACTAATAACATAACAGAATATGAGGCATTAACAACTAGATTACGGATTGCAGTTCAGTGGAAGATCCAAGAACTTCATGTTTTTGGGGATTCTCAACTTGTAATTCGTCAAGCAATTGATGACTACCAAACAAAGGATTAGAAATTAATACCTTACAAAAGAATGGTGGATGACCTGAAACAACATTTCACAAAGATAGACTTTGAGCAGATACCAAGAGAGCAGAATCGAGCCGCAGATGCCATGGCTACAATTTCTTCACTATTCGATCTACCTCTGAATGACCCGCTATGAGTTCTTGGTGGATAACCTTTTGGTTCCTTCATATGAAATCACTCCTACTGAGATAATATGTGTCATCAATCCTGAGTCCCAGTTATATGGTTCCATTTTCACATACCTTCGTGATAATACCTTTCCTCCTGACCTATCCAATAACCAATGTCGCACTTTCATTCGCCAATCTTCTCGATACGTCATTTTAGCCGATGTCCTATACCGTCGAGGTCTAGATGGAACTCTTCTTAGATGTTTGGAA
The DNA here is from genome assembly GCF_030272615.1 of Cryptomeria japonica. Taxonomy (NCBI): domain Eukaryota; kingdom Viridiplantae; phylum Streptophyta; class Pinopsida; order Cupressales; family Cupressaceae; genus Cryptomeria; species Cryptomeria japonica. Next base: position 65,530,420 of record NC_081406.1, on the reverse strand, counting down.
AGTGACGAAGCTCAGATTGCGTTACGTGAAGTGCATGAAGGGATATGTGGTCCACATTCTAGTGGTCCTACCTTAGCAAAGAAACTTATTAGGACTGGATATTATTGGCCCAATATAGAAAAAGACTCATATCAGTTTGTCAAGAAATGTAAGCAATGTCAACTTCATGGAGACCTCATCCATGCGCTAGCACAAGAACTTCAACCAATTGCGACTCCTTGGCCCTTTTGTTAGTGGGGACTCGATCTCATAGGCAAGATTCACCCTCCATCCTCCAACGGTCATAAATTCATTATCACTGCCACAAAATATTTCACAAAATGGATCGAAGCCATGCCTCTCATGCAATTCACTGGAAAACAAATTGCTACATTCATTCTCAACTATATCATTTGTCGATACGGTATTCTTGTTTCCATTATCACCGATAACGGGCATCCCTTCAAAAATCAGGATGTTTGTGAACTCTATGATTGCTTCCATATTTCCCATCATTTCTCCACACCATATTACCCTCAAGGTAACAGTTAAGCTAAGGTGTCTAATAAAATAATCCTTAAAATCTTAAAAAAGACAGTCGACGACGCTGGCCGTAATTGGCATATCCAACTTAATCCTGCACTTTGGGCCTACCGCACAAGCATCTGCACACCTACAGGAGCTACACCTTATTCACTTGTTTACGATGCTGAAGCTATCTTTCCTATTGAGGTTGAGTTACCCTCTTTACGAGTCTCTTTGCAAAACATCATCAGTGATGAAGACTATGGGGTCTACGCTTACAAGAACTTGAACTATTGGATGAACGAAGACAAACTGATTTTAATCATCTCAAGGCTTATCAACAATGAATGAGTCGCAGCTACAATCACAAAGTCAAGCCTCGCACATTTGAGGTAGGTGATTTGGTTCTCAGAGAAAACCCCCAAAATCAACAAGACAGAGAGAAGAAGGGTAAGTTCGAACCAAACTGGCTTGGTCCTTACATCATTACAGCAACATATGGATCTGGTGCATATCAGCTCTCAACCACAGAGGGTGAACCTTTAGAGGATCCTATCAATAGCATGCACCTTCACAGGTTTTACACATAGCTCTTCGGAATATCCTAATTCGAAAATACAAAAAAATCATAAAACAAAAAAATGTTACTAGGTGAAAACCTAGCAAACAGGTGCCTTGTGACACAAAAAAAATGAAAAATCAAAAAAGTAAAGAAAAAACATTTCGTCCAATGGTGAAAACCACTTCGGTGGTGCCTTGGGAAAGTACCATGGTGAAAACTGGGTCACTAGCACCATGCGTAGAGACATTTCTCCTTCCTCCTTCAGGATTCCATTTCATCCTTCACTTTGCACACACTCACAACCTATTCATCCACAATAAACTTACACATTCCCATCGTGGCTTTTATTGATCTACCCAAGATTGGTTCACCATTCATAATAAACATTCCTTTTCACCTCTTTCCATCCATAATAAATCAGATCCTATCTGTGGCTAAGGCAAATCCTACATCTAGTAATGGGTGTGGAACTAAGAACATCACATGTCTCGAGGAGTACAGTTTCTTCAGTCTAGCCGCGCACAATCCACAATAAAGAAACATTTGCATCGCCAATCCGTAATAAAGTTTCGTCTTCTTTGCAATACAGTATCGGTTTCATGGATTCAGTCAATTTTAGATGAGACACAACAACAACAATGGGCTTCAACAAATCAAATCTTTCAACAGACTCAGACAACATTATGGTTCAGTGCTATCTATCCTTTTTGTGAAAGTAAACATTGTGACCACAATCAAATAAGACTTATACAAGTGATAAGAGACACTAAACTTGAGGACTACAGTGGATGTTGGTGTCAATTCTTGGTTTTCTTTTGATTTTATCTTTTGGTGACATGTCTTTTAGCTTTTTCAGGATGTCTTTGACTAGAGATTCTATCTTCAGGATGTCTCTGACTAGAAAGGCGAGGATGGGGTATATCACCTATTTTTATTTGCTGTCTATGAATTGTCTCTTAGTAATGCTATGACTTGTCCAAGGATATGAGGACACTGTGAGTCTAGTGTGAACTGGGGCATTCCTTGTTTGCAACTGTCTTATCTCCATGCAAACAGGTACAATGACTTTCTGGGTCAAACAAATGCCTCAATTGTCATAACCTACTTGCCATAATAAAGCTCAATGATGATAACGCACAAGAAGCTCTTTCACTTCCATATCTTCTATCTTTCATCCCCCTTTCTTGATTGACTTCCATCATCCTTCTTGAGTCTGTGTAGCCCATTATCACATGACTAAGTATAATGACACCTGCATTGCCATATATTAAGCATTTCATTCATATATACATATAGATATCACAATTGCATCACATCTTGCACACAACACATATTAGCACATTTTTACATTCTCATCATATAAATAATTATTTGCATTATCATATTCATCTGCATTTCATACATTCACATTTGCATTTGCATAACATATAAAACATAAAAGAACAAAAATATTGCATTTTCTCATATACATGTTTACATCCATATCATAATCCATCACATAGAAACATACATCATGAAACATCTCATCACATAGATACACATGCATATAGCTGCCGCAAAGACGAATCATCTCATATATATATAAAGTGTCATGATACAATGATGTCAAAATCATATGGCTACAAAATCACCTGAAGGTGTCTACATGATAATACAAAATGGTATAACACACTGATACAAAGGGAGCCCTCTACAACTATGATGAACTCCCTCCCTTAGAGCCGCCTAGCCTCGACGGAGTCTGAGCTTTAGAAGGACCCGCCCTAGGATCATCCCTCCTATCCCCTCTATTTGGTGGTGGTGGAGGACCCATAACCCCACCGCTGGATGCCTGTCTCCTTTGGCTCCCTCCTGTAGCTGTCGCTGTCTGCGATGGTCTACGGAAGCTACTCGCCCACTGCTCTGGTGGCACTGCCTCATAATATAGGTCTCACTAGTAACCTATCTCCTCCCCTGCTCATAGAACATAGGCATATCCAGCCCTTGTATCCTCTACCGCCTGCCTCCCAGCCCTCAACGTTGTCTCAGCCTCAATATAGCGCTGGATAGCCTGATCCCACTGATGCTCTGTCTCCCTTAGTCACCTCCTAAGCCTAGCTGTCTCCCTCTCTAGGTCCTGAATCTCATCTGCCTGTCCCTGGCAGATCTCCCTTAGCTCAAGCAGCTCATCCTCCTCCTCCTCGGCCCCCTGTGGCTCTCCCTGTACTGGTGCCTATGCCTGTACCTGTACCTGCCTCTTCCCCTGTCCCTGCACCTGTCTAGGACCCTGTGCTATTGGCACCTATAGCGGTAATCCACTATGACCCCTCACGACCTGAGCCTATCTCTCCTCCCCACCCTCTCTCCGTGGAGCCACCCTCCTCTCTCCAACTGCACCCCGCCTCCTCCGTCGGCCTCTACCTCCACCATCTTCATCATCATCTCCATCCCCCCCACCATCTCCATCTATCGCCTCCCCTAGGTCTGTCAGTCGTGGAAAGGGATGCTCAACCCAATATGCCATGCACTCTACATCCATGCCTGCATCCTCAATATCCGACCACATATCCCATGACAAGGGAACCATCTCCACCAGTTGCGTCACGACCTGATCATACGACAATAATGGCCCAAAGTGTACCTGATCTCTGACTGTCCGAGAATACATCCCGAAACCCCATGGCATCCGCTAAATCCTGCCAAACTGTCTGCCCACTCTATCTACCAGCTGCCTCTCCAATACATAGGGCGTCCGCCCAATCAGATATCTACTCTGGAAGGTGTATGGTAACTCTATTGCATCATCCTCCCACTGCTCACACCCAAGGTATGGCCTCCATATCACAATGTCGATCTCATCCAAGACTCGACGCTAGTACTCCAACCTACCAATCCATGACTGTGAGGTAATCATATCATACAGATGTACAAAAATGCGTCCATGACCCCTTCCCCTGAAGTGTATCGGTCGGGTAACCAACAGATGCTCATAGGTCCATACCTGCAGCAATGTGACTCCACAGCCCAATCTTACGGATCCATGATAAACAAACTGATGCAGCTCGTAATACAAGTGTGCCAGCACACACGGTCCCCAGGCATATCTGGTGTGCTGTGTAACCAGAGTCTCCAAGGTGCTCCCCCAGCCCACAGCCAATCCTCGTGTCGCCCTGTCTGGACACAGGAACCCACTGATCACTCCTGCTAGCACTGCTGGTAGTGCCAGTCCTGTCTATGTCATGGTATCCCATGCCATGTGTCCAGCTCTTATCTCTAGTCCTAGATCCTGAAACACTCGTCTCAGGGCCTCCCTATCTCCCTCTCGATCATAAGGAATCAACTCCCCATCGACAGGTACCTGCAGAATCCTATAAACATCCTCCAAGGTGACTGTCATCTCACCCATCGGCAAATGGAAAGTGCAAGTCTCAGAGTGCCATCTCTCAGCTAATGCAGTCAGCAAACCCATGTTCACCCAAAACTCAGGCACATACAAAATGTGGCGTAAGCCCATAGCATCAATCGCCACTCTCTCAACAACTGTCAGCTCAGCTCACAATCTTTGAGTCGATGGGAATCTCTCCCATGACTCCAGCATAGACAAATACTCCTACAGTCAAGCAAATCAATCATGTCAGTCTAGTGACACTCACTGTTCATCACAAAGTGTTGCTTCTATCCTAGTGGTACTCCTTGTTCATCACAAAGTACTACATTTAGTGACACTCACTGTTCATCACAAAGTGTTGCTTCTATCCTAGTGGTACTCCCTGTTCATCACAAAGTACTACGTTTAGTGACACTCACTGTTTATCACAAAGTGTTGCTTCTATCCTAGTGGTACTCCCTGTTCATCACAAAGTACTACGTCTAGTGACACTCACTGTTCATCACAAAGTGTTTCTTCTGTCCTAGTGGTACTCCCTGTTCATCACAAAGTGCTACTCACATTTGCACTCACTGTTCATCACAAAGTGCTGCTCATATTGGTACTCACTGTTCATCACAAAGTGCCTCGACCTATCCTAAATCTTCCCTAGAGGGCCTTCTTGAGTGAATCCTCTCAGCAACTTATCCAATCGACAGCGTATGTTCATCACAGAACTGCCGATTTGACCTTAAAGACATAAATGCACTTTCATTGCATAAACGCACATAAAGACTGCACAAACACGTCTTCTCTGTACAGACGCGCTTGAAAGACATAGACGTGTCTATGATCTGCATAGACACGCTTGAAAGACACAAACGTGCCTACACAATGCATACGCGATCGCATCCTGCATAGACGCCTTTGCCGGCACAGACGCGCTTGGCACAAACGCAGACGCGCCTAGCCAACCCAGACGTGCCTGGCACCAGCACAGACGCGCCTCTACGTTTTTGACACTTTTTGACATTATCTTAAAGCGCATTTATTGCTCTACTTGACATGCATTAATGACAACAATTAATACAACAAAGTACAAGGAGGTTTTGTGGTACTCATCGGCTCTCCTGCCTCTGCTGGCCTCTGAAATCGGCGAACGTGATCGAATCTGTGAACCAATGCCATCGCTGCTGACTGCTGCTTCTCTATCTCGCTCTGCACTCTAATCTCTTGGATGTGTGGATGACAATGAGGATATTTTCGCCTCGTGATCTATCTTATAGACTACCATAGCCCTCATCCTAGCCCTTATCTCTCGAGTTAGTTTTCTTTATCCTGTGACTCTATCACTCTATCCGGTCAGTCCATTCTAGCCATTCTTTCTTATCGAGAGATTGTCTGCGATCTTTTCAGACATTTTCATGCAATCTCTCGAGGGGGCATATCATTCCATCTTGGGGCAACTTTGTATAAGTTCATATTATCTTCTTTGAAATAACAGGACAAGCTGCATTGTTTCAAAGAGGGGCAAAATGTAGACACCTAAAATTGTCATGTCTAATTAAATAAATATTTTTATTTATTTAATTATCTAAGCCTAATTCTTCTATTAATTAAATAAATCTTTATTTATTTAATTAATTCATTTATCCTCTTCTAGCCTTATTTCTCATTTAAATAAATTCATTCATTTATTTAAATTATCCTTTTCTTAAATTAAATAAATATCTTATTTATTTAATTGATCCCACTTCTACTATTAATTAAATAAATCTTTATTTATTTAATTAATTCATTAGCCTTTTCTACCCATGACACATGTGATTCATCTCTTAATTCATACACTACCTACCCCTTTCATTATTTTATTATTTTCTCTACCTACCCTCTAATCATAGCCAACCTCTTTTACACCTCTCAATCTTATCCCTCCATTTCATATAGTGGCTTCTATATAAGGAGATGCTTCCTTCATTATCAAACCCTCACTATGCATTTAGCCTCGACTATGCTTTGCACTTGCAAATGCAATCAAGCCTACTTGCAACCACATTTCCGTTCTTTGTTGAGCTCTTGTGCACACATAAAATATATCAAGCAAATATATCAAGCAAGATCAATGGAGATAGGAAGAATGGAGATTCAAACCCTATTGGACATGTGATAGTATAATCTTTGTGATTTCATTTGATTTGCATTGTCTTAGGTAATCTTCATATGTTATGGTGGATCTTTGTTGTTGTTAGGCTAGGGTTTTATGGTTGAATTCATTTAGTCTTTCATCATTGTTGTTTATCCATTTTCACCATAAACAATTACTACTCAACCATAACTTATTTAAGCTAATATATCTCTATGGAGCTCAAGAAATACATATGATAAGTATGGAAATATTATGCAAAAGAATTTTAAAAATTATGTCTCTTTTAAAGTAAGTACAAATCTTACTAAATTGGCTAAAACCTTAGAGTCCACTTGTGGTAGTGAGAACATATTTAATTTTGACCTTAACAAACTCCCAAATAGGAATTTAATTCAAGAAAAATTACCTTTATATATAGTAGTGATGTATGGTTAAAAAGGAACAAAACAAGCCTCAGCTGACAAATGATCTAGCTTAAGCCTAGAGCATTTTCATATGACCAACCTTGGTCTCTTGCACTATTTCCTTGGCCTTCAGGTTCATTAATCTTCTATGGGTATTTCTATCTTTGAACAGAAGTATGATATTGATTTAATTTAGATATTTGGGATGGCTGATTGCAAGCCAACCTCCACTCCTTTTAGTCAGGTGTTGTGTTGTTTACTAATTGCACCAATTCGTTAGTTGATGCTACTTTGTATCGACAATTAGTAGGCAGTCTTTTCTATTTGACACATAGTGATCCTAATATTTCCTTTTATTTGATCTTGTCTATTGTCTCTCTCATGATAGTCATTGGAAGGAAGCACAAGAAATCTTGTAGTGCATTTAGGGTGCTACATAGTTTGGGATTCACTATACATTAGGAGCTTGTTGGACCCCTAAATTATAGCAAAATTTAGTGTCCCCTAAATGATACAATTTAGTGGATACCCCCAAAAATGCATCCATAAATCTGAATCTCGATGAGAAATTTGGCTTTGTAATTGTATTTACCACCCTTAAATAAATATGTGTGCCCTATTTTAGCTTCCTACAGTTAGATTTGATACATATTTCAAATGGCAAAATTTGGGGTGCACATAAGCTTGAGTCACCCAACCATTTCGAATAGCCATTTTTGAGATTTAATTCGATTTCCAAATTCATATGACTTCGTTTGATATTTTTCCTACACCTATATCATTTGCAATTTATCCAGTTTTTCATAAAAAACTATTAAAAGTGGCCCTCTGTTGGGTTCATATTTTGCAACCTGGTGATCCCAATATCGAACCAGTTATTCCTTGTAATTTCCCATACCATCATGAACCCTTGTGCAAGTTTAAGGAGTCTTGTTGATCCATTTGATATTTTTCCCAAATCCAAACCGTATGCATTTTATTCAAATTCACAAAAAATAGTGTTTAGAAGGCCAACTTGGGAGATTAATATCTTCACACCTAACAATTTTCATGAAAATCCATTATGGGAAAATGTTTATGTCATACTAATGAATATATTTTCAAGTTTTTGTGGCTATTGGAGTTCGTTTGATATTTTTCCAAAGCCTCAACTTTCAGCAGCTTGCATTATTTTCAGAACAACATTGTGACAAAACAACTTTGAAGCCAACTTTGACGGATGATATTTTTCATCTCCAGAGGATTTTTATGGAACCATTTTTTGCTATGGATTCTTTGCTAGGATGTGTACATTCTTTTCAGTGTGGGTGGTCTGAAGAGAAGTTTTGACAAGATTTTAAATTGTTTCCTGACTGTCCTAAACCAAAAAATGCATCTGAAAAAAAGTTTCAAATTTTCAAATTCTAAAAGTAACCCACCTATTATTTTGGTGCCAAGTGATTCTAGTTCCAATTTCATGGTCATCCAAGATCATATAGCATGTTATTTTAATCTTTTCTTGAGCAAGTGATGTAGCTCGCAGGGTGGATTTACAAAGGAGGTACTTGAAATTGGCGAGCTGCTTATAAATGGACAAGAAACCCATGTTTAATTTTATATATCATGTCTTCTTGCTAGTTTTCGTAGCTTGAGGATGCTCAATTTTTCCACAATCAAATTACTCCAAAACAGTGACATGAGAAATTAAGATTATGCCTATATTCTATAGTTTCAATATAGCAATATTTAAAAAACATTTTAAATGTTTTAAATTGGCATTAGGGCAACTATTGGAGAGGGCCATAAATTAGATGATCTTACAATTATAGAGCCAATTTATTTCATTAAATTTTTTTATTCTTTCAGCCATGAAGTACAACAAAGGCATTTGATTCAACACTTTCAAGAAATAAATGAATATGTTGAGAAAGTTTCAGAAACTGCAATTGGCAGCCATACTCCACAACCTTTCTAGCATCCTTGATTCTGTAGGCATTTGCTATGAAATTGTAGTATAAAAGCTGAATTTATTTCTTTACTAGCAAGGAGCTTTCGACAGCGAATGATGGCTGGAGATTTTATCAGAGATATTGCAATTACAATGCCTTATAAATACAATATGAAAGCATAGACATGGCACATGAACCTTTTGAAAAATGCAGTGAAAGAATACGGTAGCATGATTATCATGTACATCAAAATGGATTTGATTAAACTTCTGAGCAAATGCTTGGTGGGTGCAATACCAGATTTCATAACTTATTATAATATCTTGCCAGTACGCAGCCTATTGGGAACTCCAAACAGTGGATGGATATGCATCAAACATTGTCATAGTACCTTGAAGATATTTCATCTCATGGAGCACAATAGAAGCTACACCGAAAGACAAAGCTATTTCGATATAACTATCGACAAAACAATGAATATCTAACAAGACAAAAAATGTTTTATCGAAATAATGTGTTATACCAAAAAAGGATATCGATGAAGCATGCAAGTTCTAAGGAGGCTGAAAGGGGTTTCATCGAAATGCAGATTTCATTGAAGTCAAATGAAGTTGCCCTAACTCCACTTTGCGTAGCACAAAGTTAGGGAAAGAAAATAAAATGTTTCAAGAGGAAGGAACAAAGAAAAATCAAAGTAATCTAAAAATTATTTCAAAGAATAAAATATTTGCATTTGCAAACAATAAAACAAGACTGCAGATTGGTAAAGAATCATTACAAATGGGTGAAATTATTTTAATACTAAGTATCCAAAAATTAAGATGGCTAAATCAAGATAGGGAAAAAAGTGATTAGATTTTGCAAAAGAGTGAAATTATTCCATTTTCAAGAGGAAAATTATTTTAATCCAATAGACGATTTTCACAGAACGTGATATGAAAATTAAGCAGAATATCAAAGTAATCAAAGAGTACATTTTCATCAAACAAAGTTGCAGAAATTTCAATCAACTATCGTGAGATTAATCTCTCAATCAATTTTTTTCAATAATTTCATGACCAATCTCCCGAGGGGGCACACAATCAGGATTTTTATCTCCATCAGACACATTAGCGAGACTTGATTTAATCTTTGAAACAATGTTGTCTCAACATCATTTCAAAGAGAGGCAAAATGTATACACATAAAAATGGCTATGAGCAATTAAATAAATATTTTATATTTATTTAATAATTCTTCTTCTATTAAATAGTTAATTTGAAAAGATTAATTTATTTAATTCATTTCATGTCCTTCTATTAATTAATTTAATTGAAATATTTTATTAATTAATTCATTATATCCTTTTTTCTAAATCAATTAATTAAATATCTAATATTTAATTATTCCTCTATCTATTATCCTATAGTGTCATTAATTAAATAATTTCTTAATTATTTAATCCCTTTTCCAACTCACCTTTCATTCTCCACATCACTTCTTTTTTGCCAACTCATCCATCATGTGGCTAAATTAATTCAACAAAATAAAATCATTTATTAGCCACTTATCTCCAACATCCAAAATAAATGAAATATTGTGTATGTACACATATTTCCTAACTTTCTTCTATATTCTCTCCAACATCCCTATATCTTAGGAGGAATTGATTTCACTTGTCCTCTCATTCCTACATCTTCTCCAACTATCCTATATTCTCTCAAGTCTTCAACTCGGTCAAGGTGAGATGAGTGACACTTGTCTTCTCCTCCCCGCTTTCTCTCAACCTTCAACTTCTTTCTCATAGCCATCCAATTTGCAAGATTCGATCATGACCGTTGATCTCTGCCACCTAAGCTCACGCACTAAAAAATCTATAAAAAGAGGTTTCCTAAGTCATTTTTAAAATAATAGTCTAATAGCTAATCATAGAGTCATTCTAGGAGTTTTCATCTTGCATCCATGAGTTTGAAGCAATTAGCAATTTTAGAAATTATTATCATAGCTTAAATCATTTGCATATGCATATCATAGTATCAGTTAACTATTAGTCCATTCTTCATATGTCATCTTGGAAGCTACCAGTGCTTGTCTGAGAGAAAATCATCTGCAACTATGAGCAGTGGAGTTAGGACACAATGAGGTGTAAATCATGAAAGGTATAATCTTGTTTATTTCATTTACTTCATGTTACTTCGTTGGTTGAAGTTAAGTTTCATGTAGCTTTCATTTTTATATTGTATGATGGACTAAGAATTTTCAGGAAATTTCTTTGGAGATCAACTTTAACCTCAACATTTATGGCACCCACCGTGGGGCTCAGGCCTCACACTTATCTTTGTAATATCCTATCTTATATTTCGTGCTTGTTGAAGTGGTAGGAAAGTATGCTCTCACCCTCATATGGTGATTAGAAAACCAGATCTACTTTCTTTCATGTGTAATCTTTAGAGGGCCTGCCTTCCCGAGCTGCCTTGAGGGGGCCAGTGAGAGGGGAACGAACCAAGTGGAAATGGGCTAATACTGAGTCCTTCCTATCCACTCTAAATAAATCATGTTTGTGATGAAAATCATAAACAACATATGTTGATTAGTTCATATCGACACTATGTTTCCCCATAAACCCTATGAAGTGTAACCTCTATAGACTAGGAACCTTCTATATTTATAGAGTGTAAAGTATCACATGTATGGCCACATGAGCGGAAGCCTTTACTAAAAACCACTTGTACTAGTTGCCAAAATCCTTCTAATTGTTGGCATAGGAGGTAGGACCTCTGAAGTGGCTCACACACATACAGTTCTTAGTAGAGATATGAAGTTTGCCGTGGGGAGTTTTCATAGAAACTGGTGCTTGGCTGCCCTAGAGAAGTGAGTGCTGAGGGTGGAGCCAGTGGGGTCAAGCATCTAAATATCTGCTTTGAATAGCGTAGCATCGAAGGAAACCGCATGTGAGATTCAACAATTATTGTCTCAGCCTACCATAGGATTCGTGCTTGCTTGTGTATTTTGTTTTTCAAACATTGTATCTTTTATGTCTACAACATGCTCAGTATGGTCAAAAACTTGAAAAATCATCATCTGGAAATGAGCAAAAATCCAACAACTTGCTGTAAAAATTGAAAATGCTTGTAACATAGTCAGAACAACGCTTTTGTTGTGTAGAACCACACATTTCTTGTGCATAAGATTACCTATTTATAAGGCTACTTTGAAGAGGATAATATTCTTGTATATCAATTGCAAGGTTTTGTTAAAACATATGACATTCCTACACCGTTTTCATCACTATTTATGTGGTTATGGGATGAAATTTGATGGAGAACTTTTGCAAGCACGTGCCTTTCAACAACAAGACACTTTATCACAACGCACCAATAATAGTGGTAAAATCAACAAAGCTTATCTTCCTAAACTAATAATCACTTATTGAGTTGTATTTAGAAGGTCAAAACTTGAGAAGTTTTTGAATCAATCACATGCCAGTTAGGACTAGAGCTCAATACGAGCAATTTAGAAAACAACAAAAGAAAATAGAAGAAGATAATTCAATGTTTCAAACTTTTGGATACAAAGATGTTGATGAAGAAGCGGTCAATAACACCATTAGAGACCTTGAACAAGATTTTAAATTTGAAAAACTAATGGAAAAGTTATTGGAGAGAAAAAAGGAAAACTACCTTCTAATGTTGGCAAAATCAAGAGCTAAATCACCACAAGACTTTAACATAGAAATTTTGAAACAAGATGTAGAGACGAGTAACAATTAAAACACAGCTGATCCTAATAACGAGGATGTAAATCGAGTAAATCATGAGGAAACAAGAGGAGATAAAACAAGAAAAGACTATGATGATACAAGAAGAGAGCATGGTGATAGAATAACTTATGAGGATACAAGGAAAACCCATATGGATAATCCTTTGTTAACTCTCGCTCAAAAAATGCAAACCTTACAACAACAAATACAAGATATGCACAATGGAATGAGTTCCAAGAAATATTCTTTAGAGGATATTTGCCCTATCCTTTTGACAAAAGTTTAAACATGATACCATTCCCACAACATTGTGAAATCCCTAAATATGATAAATATGATGGTAAATCTGATCCTCAAGATCACATTAGGGAATTTTGCACTATGAGTATGGAATTTACACACGATGAAACTTACCTGATGCGTCTATTCCCTAGGAGCTTAAATGGACAATCAATGGAATGGTTCTCAAGACTACCATTTAGAATTAAATCTTTTGAAGAACTTGTAAATAGATTTATCTCACAATACTCCTATAATGTAAGATAGAAGATGCAATGGTAAAGAAAGGAGAGTTAAAATTTTACAACAATTCCTACAACAACAACAATCACAACAACAACAACAATAACAATGACAAACCTAAATTTTGGTCAAAGAATAGGAAAGTTACCAATGGAGGAAATGATGAAAACAATGCTACCAAACAATAACCAATCTTCAACTTATCAAGTCAAGTTCTAAACAAAAACAATAAAGAGAACAGTAAATCCAAGTCTTTCTTCTCCAATCCTCACAGGAAATTCACAAACATTGGGGAACCCTTGGAATCAGCTTTGAAAACTCTTCTTGCAAATAAATTGATTACCTTACCAGAAGCAAGAAATTATGAACCTCAAGTCAAACCCAATTGGTGGAATGAAAATCATTTTTACAATTATCATCGAAACAATCGACACCAAACCAATGATTGTCAAAGATTGAAGCACCTTATTCAAGATTTAATTGATAATGGAACTATCACAGTGGATGGTGATAAGACGAATGAATCACATCTAACATTCAAAACTCCACTTCCAAACTATGAAAAAGGTGAACAATCCTAACCAAAAGATGACAAAGGCAAAGCTAAAGTAAACTACACTTACACATATGATGATGTGGTAAATTTCATCATTGTTAAAGACAACGCACCTTCAAAACCAATCAACGTTATTACAAGAAGCAAAGTGAAGGTTACATTTCTGGGTATAACAAATGAATCAACATCCACTTCAAGACAATACAACTTAGTGGAACAATTGTTGGCTTGATGATGATTTTTGTATTGGATAACTTTATGTGTTGTCATTGATGGCACATACACACACACACATGTTCATATTGTCATAGTCATCTTAGTTAAGTCAAATCGGTCTACTCCTAAGTTTTCATATTGCAAACCGGTATCATATGTATAAGAGAAGTCTAACTAGTATGCAGTTGTCTAACCGATATATGTTGACAACCAGTAGATGAAGTAAAGACAACTAGTTTTGGTCAATTCCACTGACATTAGTTTCGAGATACAACAAAGAGAAGCAAGGAGGCGAATGGAGACAATCGATCTATGAGTTGGAAGTGGTTAACACTCAACTGGTATAGGTATTCCAACCGATTTCACTGATTGTGTTATGAGTTATCACCGGTCGTGATGAGTTATCTCTAACCGACATTTTTGGTGATGATTTGTGATGTGTTATGGAAGATTGTCCAGATTCATTGAACCTAGGAAATTGTGTTGAGGTTCTTAAGTCGACATGAAATCTAATGTCTATAAAAAGACATTGTGATGAGTTATTTTGATATGCAAGATACAAGTTGTGTTATGAGTTAGAGTTGATGCAATTTATTGAAGGAGTTGCAGAGTATGTCAGTGATGCAGTATTGAGTGAGTAGAAAAGGATCTATACAAGCAAAATGTGCTATTCCTAGATCATGCCACCTGTTGTTTTCTAATCACTACAACAATTAAATCCCCTAACCGGGTAATCTCTAACATGCTTCATTGTACAAATACTCAAACAAGGTGATTCATTAAATTGGATCTAAATCCTCCACTGAGGTTACCTTTAACCAGTCATAGCTCCTAACAGGGCTTTGGAATCTTTAACAGGATTCACTCCTAGCAAAGCACTTTGTGGACCTTAATTGATCAGTTACCTATTTCTACAAATAGTTAACTTGTGAGTGCCATCTCACCATGGTTTTTCCCAGTTGGGTTTTCCACGTATAAACACTTGTGCTATGGTGAATGTTTTAATTGTTGTGAATGCTTTTATAACACTTTGGATTGCGTGCAAAGTCTTAAGTAAACTAATTAATTATTTTTACCGGTCTGGGTTTAAAGTGTTATTCTTTTTTATATCACTGATTCACCCCCCCCTCTCAGTGCTTTATAAGTCTATCAATTGGTATCAGAGCCTAACTTCCTTAAGGCTTAATTGCTTGGAAGGAAACCCTAAAGCCATTATGGGGGATATGAGTTATAGAGAGATGGCTAGAGTACTTGATGCAACCAGGGAAGATCTTGAAACCCTAAGAGGTAGATTCAAAGCTTCACAAGTAAAAAGGGGAAAACTGAATGAGCAATTATTGGATATCTCTAACAACAGCTCTTCAGATGAGGCCAACATTGATGCACTGGCTGAAGAAGTGGAAAAATTGAATGGTGAAAAAATTAACTTAAGGAGAGAACTTGAAGCCCTTACAATCTGTATGAGTCAAGAACTTAAAGCAAGGAGGGCAGATGAAGACCTGATCAAAGAGAAAGATAATGAGATTTCTAAGATCAAGCAAGAGAATGCATCTTTGCATGAACACTGGCATGAGGAGAAGGAAGAAAAAGAAGCATTACAGTTAGATCTTGAAATGGCAATGTTTCTTAGAGAGACTCTTACAAAGCATGATGAAGATATTACCAAAGAGATTACTGAGGCTAATGGGAAGCTTGACAAATTCAACAAGAGCTCCTCTATGCTAGATGAACAGATCCAATCTCAGAGGATGAAAGGTGACACATCTGGACTAGGATTCAATACATTTGAGAAAGGAGAATCTTCTGGTACCAAGAGCAACCTGTATAAAGGTAAAACTGCTCCTAAGGCTAAGAAGCCTATCGGTAAGAAGGCTTACAAACCTGTTTGCTTTATCTATCACAAACCTGGACATACTACTAATGTTTGTAGAAGCAGATCTAATGAGAACACATGCTATAATGCTAATACTAGATATGTGTCTAGGATATTTGAAGGTCATTGTTACACATGTAATGTGTATGGACATAGATCAGTTGAATATAGATATGGAGCGAACAATCTAGCACCTCACATGAATCCAAGACCTATCGGTGACTAGAGAAGGATTTATGACAACCAGAGAAACATGAACTGGCAAAAACCCTATGTCAATCGGTCTAGTCCCTATATGAAATGGAAAAGGTAACCAATGTCATTTGCGCAATTTGCAATAACTATTGACATGTGGCTATGAACTGTAGGAGAAGGATTGGAAGAGGTAATGCAGGACCTTGGAGATCATATGGGATGGCCTGCTATCATTGCCATAAACTGGGACACATGACTAAGTTTTGTAGAGCCAAGAAGAATCAACCAATAAATCACTCTAAAGATTAGAAAGAAAAATAGAAGGTTGATGTTGAAGAAACCAGAGCAAATATGAACATAATTTGGAAGAAGAAAAGTGAGGACAAGCCAACAGAAGAATCAAACCCTTCACTGAGTATAGAGAATGATACACCGGTAAACTGAGCTTTTCAACAAGCCTAAGGGGAGCATATCGGTAAATCTATTTCTGAACCCCTTGAAGAGTGTATGGTAAGAGAGTTTTGCATTTCAAGTTGTAATATGATAATTTTTTATATTATTATCTATCAATTTTCTAAGGATTACCAACCGATTATATACCTATCGGTATCGATGAGTTTGTTAAGTGGTAATTAGGGTTTGTTACCCTATCAGTAGTGTAATAAATGCAGTGGGTAAGTTAATAAAAGGAAGTTTTACTAAGTTATTTTTACCCTAATTGCATTTGAAGAAGCATTTTAAGTACTTGCAGAGAGAAATAGAGCATTGTTAGCAGATTGAGAATAGATTTGTGCTACAGATCAAAAGTTTAATTGGATTTGAAGACAAGCAAAGGCCAATTGGGTGTGCATATGAGAGAGGAACCAGAAACCCTACCAGTGTGAAGGGAATAAGGTTATTTTGTTAAATCTCTCTCTCTCTCGAATCAAGATTATCTAGAATGGCATCGTCACCCACACCAACAGAGAGTCTTTTTATTACTGTTCATGCTATGGAGTCAATGGGAACACATAAGATAGAGTCTTATAATGCATTGTCTCAAGTTCCCCAAGGTGTTTTGATCAAAGGTGATTTGACAAGTTATATAGATTGTAAAATTGAGGATCTAGGATCATTGGAAATCTATTCTCAACTTAAATCTTTGTGTGACAAGAGCGAGAAAATCAAACTTGAACATATTAGGGTTTATGAAAAAGGTTTTCATAATGCAGCCCATTTTCTTGAAGATTTTGAGGAAGAACATGTCAAGATTGTCCTTAGTCATGTACATGGTGGGAATATGTATCTTGATAGATCTCACACAATCACAAAGGAGGCTATTCATGCAGTAACTAGTTTCTGCCAAACCGGTGATGTACCAAAATTGAGGACAATCTCAAAGGAGACTGTTATTGCATTGACAAAGACCACTGTTGACGGTCGTGCTATATCGGTCAATAACATTGCAGATCTAGGAGTCAAGTTTGCAATAATGGTTATTGGCTACCAGATATTCCATTCTAGCAGGATGAACAGTGTACCATCTGTTGTTGTGCATGCCGCCTACAAGATGATGATAGAGGATGCAGATTATGATTTGTGTGAGGTAATGAGAAGTCAATTGGTGTTGAACTTAGAATCAATTAATAAAGACAATGGTCAAAAGTTTAAATATGTTCAACTATTCATTGGTTTGTTTTTCTACTTTTGGAATTTTATCCCAGGAATTGGTGACATACAATGGTCTAAGGACATACTAGTGATAACCCAAAATAAGATTAGCATTAAGGTCATGAAGAACACATTTCCTGTTGCCATGAACATATATTTTAATTAGTTTCAAAGGAAGATGAGCATGAGATTAAGGTTATCTAATGAAGTGGTGAAACACTTTGAAAAAGACATTTGTTTCACTTGTGATGAAGGGAAAAGAGAGATCGGGTGACTAGGACCTAATCCCACTTTTGCCAACATATTGAGAATACAAAAGAGCCTAGGGAGATAGATCACTTTGGCTACTTATTGTGAGAAAGAGAGAGCCAAGGATTAACTCTTAGGGTTTCTATTCCTCTTGTTGCAAATGATGAGAAAAACTAGGGTTTGAATGATCAACTAGATTAGGAGATAAAGAATGAAACATAAATGAACTTGGAATTGAACAAAATTTTAGATCTGAAACTGAGATAATGAAAGCCTAAAAGGGGGAGGATTATGGATGTGTACCTGATGCTGCAAATTGACCAAAATTGACCTGGACCAGGGTGCCATGCCACTGTCCTTTTTCTGTAGATAGGAGGCTGCAATTGAAACACTGCAAATTGGAGGTCCTGAAGCTGCAACCTTCTAAAAATCACTACAAAGTGGAGGGACCATGGCTCCACACCACTTTCCTAAGTAGGAAAAAGGCACCATGCTCCTATCCCAGGTAGATTAGGGCAGATTTGATGATTTTGGGTGGTTCTTGTGCCTTTTGCTGAGCTGAAAGTGCCTCCAGGTACTTGTTTCTGCACTTGCAACTGAAAAGGGAAGGTTTTGGTGCCTATATGGGGTTTTTCCTTAGTCAAAACCCTATGTTGGTGATTTCCACCTCCACAAATAGCTGATATTTTATTGAAAATGTGTGTGCTAGAACCTTGTGTGTATGCAAGATCCTAAAATGAAAGAAACTAGAGCTACCCTACGCATGAGAGTAAACCCTAAATGTAAATGTGAATGTGAATAACAATGCTTTGAAACAAATATGCTAAATGATCTAAAGAATGAATGTGAATATGTAAATTGATGTAAAGAAGCTCATACAAAGACATAAAAATAACATGAAATCTTACCAATCCCCAAGGGAGAGATATTGCCACAAGATCTCCTATTATTCTTCAATGTCTTCAAGGCTCCTAATTGATGATGAATTCTTGACAAATGCTTGATGAATGTTGTTGAATTTTGTTGAAGACTCCACATAGGCTTCTCTTTCACTACATAGAAGGCTCCTTATGCTCGCTCCAACAACCTTTTCCCCTATTTTCAGAAATGCCTTCAAATGAAGAAAGAGAGCTCTTATGTATGAAACCCTAGATCTTAATTTCAACTTAATTCTACCTTTAGACTGACCTAGGAATTTAATTTCCTGCCAATCTTTTGGGGTTAAGCATTATAATATCATAGAATTGTGGTCTCAAAATTTCAGGAAAAAAGTCGAGGACCATGGCGGGAACGCACATGGTTTGACCAACTTTTCCCCAAATTTCTAGGGCAGTTAGATATGATAATATTAGAGAGAATCCGAAAGTTACAACTAATTTCAAGGTGTTTTGATATGCGAAATCGGGCCTTAAAGGTCGAAATACGACATAATTAGGGTTTCTGATTAAATGATTTATTTGAGGAATTAAATAAAAAGGGGTACACTTAGGGTAAAGGGCCCAATTTTATGATGTATGAAGTGATGAAATAGGAATTTAGATTTAATGAAATTAATTAATTAAATGCTTAAAGGGAAATAATAATGCAAGATGCAAGACACACTAAGGCGGGTGCTAACCTAATTGTGAAATTGTACCACCCTAGCAAGGGTGTACAATTTACGACAGTACATTTAGCCCCCACTTTAGCGGTCATATGACACTACGTGCATATGAAAGCTAAAGTACATAAAAGTAAACATCATGAAAAATGATATATCAACAAGTTGTCGAACGAAGCCCCCAACGGTATTTGCAGTACACAGTTAGGATCCACACCCTACAAAAACACATGTTAGATAAAATCACAAAATCACCTAAATGATTACTAAGGAAGGTGATGAAAATTCGAGGGTAGCTATATACCTCCCTGTTTCGGCTTGCTAATTTTAGTGATTTGAAAGAGGGTATCATGTTTACTACATCAAATTGTGAAAGAAGGTTGATGACAAATGCTCAAAAGAAGATTTGATACAAGATGAAAAATTAATGGAGAATCATTTGGTAAGAAAAAGAACTAAACCTAAATTCCAACACAACAAAGAGTGTGAGGATTTGAGATCTCTCTAACACAAGATGAAATATTCAAATGGAAACAAATGCAAAAAGAAGGAAGAAGAGATAGAAAGCATGAATACACACTTTGGTGATCCATGAGAAGAAAAAAGGAACCGTGGACATCTCACCCCTAAAATTAGGTGATCCATGGAGAGAAGGACATGGAAAAATAACCCCCAGAGTTTGTATAGGTGATCCATGTAAGGGAGGAGAGTGAGAAAACCATTAGTTCCACTCAACCTCGTGCATGTGTGTACAAGTAGAACAAAGATACCTACCTTTGACACCAAGAAGATATCCATCATGCAACAATGTCATAAATCCAAACAAGAGAGGGAATACTCTTCAAGAAAGGGTAAGATAGTTGGAAAGAGATATCTTGCTATATAAGTACAAAGGAGATCCTTGGAGGAGAAGAGATCTTTGTTCAAAAAGACATATACCTTCAAGAGGAGTTGTCTTAGACAAATATAACATCTTCTATAACAAATGAATGCAAGAGTTTTGAAAAGAGGAGAGGATTGAGATGACATAAAAGAGATATTATTTATAACAACACTCTTCCAAAATAAGGCAAGAGATCCTCATTAGGGATATGCATGTGCATAAAATAGAAGGGTTTATTATAAAAGATACTACTCAATGAAGAAAAGAAATTGATGAATGATCAAAGACTTCCAATCACCAAGGAGTAGGTCACAATTAAGGATATGTACTTAAGATCCCCATTAGGGATGCTTGTTCCAATATGAGAGAAGGAATTCAATTATGAATACACCTCTACAATCAATAAGAAATCCTTATAGAAGACACTACTTCACAAAGGGGAAATTTTAATCTTAAGAAGGAGAGATTTTTGAAATCACTCTTGCCCCCTATATATATAGGGAGAAGAGATGAGATATAAATAGGCTATTATGTTGCTTCCAAAAGTATGATTGCACGTGAAATTGTACCATCATGAATGACAATGAGCCCCCAGTAAATGAGCTACCGATGTCACATAATGATGAGCAACATAATAGCCATTAATGTTATTTAAAGACATGATATATTGAATGAGGTATTTGAATATCACATGTTAAATTCTCTACTAGAAGTGAGATTAAAATCATGTATAAGATGATGCATCTTAAAGGGTCTTTAGAAAGAGAGAAGTTTATAGGAGAAGAAGAGGCCACTAAGTCATACTTCTCTTGCACACAAAAAAATCTTAGGAGATGGATAAGTATAATTCATTAGAGCCTTGTTTCTAGAAGAAGGGATTTTAGAATGAGTAGAAAATAAAGTCTCATAAGGGGGATTAGAAATATCTTGAGGAGATTCATAAAGAGATTTATTCATCACCAAGATTTCCTTATGAGGGGGATGAGTGTTGAAAGAAGTAGAAGATGATTTAATCGAGGTGAGGTTATCATCACTACTAAATATAGCATTCACATTGAGAGATAGTCATTTAGATGTTTTGGTGGGCTTAGAAGGATTATATCCAAGTCCAAATGAAGCTTAATGTGTATTATGTTCTAAAGGAACTTTAATTCCTTGTTCATTTGTGCCACAACCATTGCCATCATAGCCACTCTTAGCTAAAATGTGAAAACCAGGACCATAAAGGGATGCCAAATCAGAAGGAGATGGTGACGCCTCATAGGTCTCAGTGCTATATGAATTAAAGGAAGGATTTGAAGAATCATTTGAATTAGAAGTAGCCACAAAGTGGTTACTTAGTTGTTTAGACAAAGTAGGTTGCTCCTTGGGTTCCTCCTTAGATTTATCCTTCTCAGTCTTAGATCCATTACAAGGTACCCTATATTCTCCTATAAAAGTAGGGGTAAAGTCTAGAGATCCCCAATCATCATTTGCAAGCACTTCTTCAGGAGAAAATAGATCCTTGGGAGGAGATTCTGATTGAGTAGAAGAATCAGGAGTATTAGAAGGAACAACATCATTAAAGGAAATAGATGTATTTTAAGAAGAAGAATGAGAAGTATTTGAGCAAGAAGATCCAGATTTTAATTGTTCTTGAAGTTTGATATTAGCTAATAAGGTGTATGTCGTATTGTTATAAATGAATTTGACTTTCCTATGCAAAGTTGAGGGGACAAATTGCATGATATGCATCCAAGGTCTCCCTAATAGAATGCTATATGTCAAATTACGAGGCATAAAATGAATAAGTGTAGGTAACACAACATGACCTACCCTAATAGGCAAGGTTATGACACCTAGACATTGTTTAGCAACATTATCAAAGCCTTGAACAGTAAGAGAAGAAGATTTGATGAGAGAACGATCCACTTTAATTTTATCCAATAAGTCCACACCACAAACATTAAGCCCAGATCCATTGTCCACAAGGGTTAGTCTTATAGCACTATCATGGATAATAACCACAATCATAAGAGGGTCATATTGATTTTGGGTTTCAGGAGAAGGTAACTCATCTTGTGTGAATACAATTTGAGCTTTGGATTTGTTTGTAGGATCAATCAAAGTGAACATGTTATTAGGTGTCACTGCAGGTGGGACATCCAAGTTTTTCAAAGAATCTTGTAACATCCCATGATAAGAAAGTGAAGTTTGAACCAAATCCCAAATAGAAATCTTGGCAGGAGTAGCTTTAAGTTGTTCAATGAGATCATACTCCTTGATAAGATTTGATATGCAAGGTGCCTGTGGAAGAATAGGTTGAGAGGGAGGAAATAAAGTTGGGATAATTGGAGGAGGACTAGGTTGCCTATTGTTTCTTGTGTTGTAGATATGAGCAACTGCATGATAACTCTCTCCAGTGATCTTCTTAGCATACTCATAAGGGCTCTTAGTTGGATAGCTTCCTTGCACAATAATAATAGGTTTCTTAGGATTGCAAAAAGAATCATTAGCATAACCAACTTGAACCAATAAGAGAGGCTTACGTGGGGAATTTTGAGAAGGACAAGCACCTTGAACCATGAAGAGGGGTTTATTAGGTGTTTCATTCACATGTATCAAATTGATTGAGGATGGTTTAGGAGTATCAAAGGTGTCCTTAGAAGAAGAATGAACAATATTGTTGGAAGAATTGTTGATAGTCTCTCCTTTCACTAAAATGTTATCATGGATAAGATCAATTTTAGGAGAGAGACTATGGGTAGGCATTGATGTTTTAGGAGGAAAATTAGGAAAGGTCATATCATCCTCTATCACCAAAGGATCTACATGGGGAATAAACTCTCTAGGAGAAGGATCAACATTACTCTTTACAGTCTCACCTTTGAGAGGGAGATCTTTGAAAAAGAAGTTAACCATCTTGTCTTGAACTAGGGTATCCTTATAAGTAGAACCAAGTTGAGGAGAGGGAGATGCTTTATTTTTAGAGGGAGAATGATTGAGATTTATGGAAGGTGAGATGATATCAAGGGAGTTGCCAATCATGACATCATCCCCTTTGGCCAGGGTTCTCTCATGGGGTAGAGAATAATCAACACGTTCTTGTAATGGTTCATCCCAAATAGTGAGGTCATTAAGAAATGTATTAGAAATATCTTGCACAAGGATGTCCTTATTGCCATTGCCAATTTTGGGAGAAGGGATACCATTGTTCATTAATTCTTCATCCTTAGGAAGGAGAGCATCAATACATGTATTTAAATCATCCCTTGCCTTAAAATGTGTTTAATAGGATCTTTAGGGGAGAGAGCATTAAGGAAATTGGTCATGGTTTCATCTTCTTTCTCTAAGGCATCTTTAGGGGTAAGACAAACTTTAGGAGAAGGGAAAGCATTTCTCATTAATGCATCATCTCTAGTAGGAATTTTGTTAGAATCAAAAGAGGAAATTCCATCACTAATAAAAGTAGGGACGATACCATATTCCTACACAAAATGAACCTCATGAGGGGAGTATTCTTTAGGAAGGAGATGAACATCTTTCTCTAAATATTCATGCTTAGGAAGGAGATCTTTAGAAGAAGTGCTCATAACCTCTTGTTGTACTAACATGCCCCCATTGGTAAGACCAAATTTAGGAGAAGATAAGTCAATGTCCATCAATACCTTTTCACTTAGAGAGGCATTATGTAAGGAAGGTAAGGTAACATTAAGAAAGGTGTTTATGATATCATCCTCTTCCTCTAAGATAGCTAGATGAGAAGGGCACATTTTAGGAGAATTGTCAAGATCACTCTTCAAATCTTCATCCTCAGAGCATGGGAGAGTTTTGAAGGGGTTGGTAAAAATGCTTTTAGGTACTAAAATGTTGTCATAGATAGGAGAAGGTTCTTTAGGAGAAGGAAAAATTGAAACAAGGGAAGCTAACCCATTATCACATTTATGAAATGAATGCATCATGACAAAAAAATTCCTCTTTCAAATGATAACATATGCAAAATAAAAGGAAATGTTCAATTTTAACCAATGAAAGAACTCTAAATGTTGATTTAGAAAATGAGATTTATGAGTGAAATATGTTCCAAAATCAGATCTGAAATTAATGATCCCAATTAAGCTATCCACAAGTTCAATTTTGCATTGAAAAATTAGGGTTTCAACAAAATTAACCTCTAAATTTTGAAATTTGCAAGGAATTGAAACTTGTAAATGTAAATTTTAATTTGAAATGGAAAAAACACTTAGATCTGAGAACATACATCAGAAATAAAGAAGGTTGGAGTCAAATTGGGTTCACCAAAATGTGGTGGCGGGAAAAGCAAGATCAGGTGACAAGGACCTAATCCCACTTTTGCCAACACATTGGGAATATGAAAGAGCCTAGGGAGATAGATCAATTTGGATACTTCTTGTGAGAAAGAGAGAGATAAGGATTACCTCTTAGGGTTTCTATTCCTCTTGTTGCAAATGATGAGAAAAACTAGGGTTTGAATGATCAACTAGATTAGGAGATAAAGAATGAAGCATAAATGAACTCGGAATTGAACAAACTTGCAGATCTAAAAATGAGATACTGGAAGCATGAAAGGGGGAGGATTTTGGATGTGTACCTAATGCTGCAAATTGACTAAAACTAAACTAGACCAGGGTACCACTCCACTATCCTTTTTATGTAGACAAGAGGCTGCAACTGAAACACTACAAACTGGAGGTCCTGAAGTTGCAACTTGCTAAAAATCACTGCAAAGTAGAGGGACCATGGATCCACACCACTCTCCTGGGTAGGAACAGGGTGCCATGCCCCTATCCCAGGTAGATTAGGGCAGATATGATGATTTTGGGTGGTTTATGTGCCTTTTGTTGAGCTGAAAGTGCCTTCGGGTACCTGTTTCTGCACCTGCAACTGAAAAGGGAAGGTTTTGGTGCCTATATGGGGTTTTGCCTTAGTAAAACCCCTATTTTGGTGATTTCCACCTCCACAAATAGTCGATAATGTTATGAAAATGTGTGTGCTAGAACCTTGTGTGTATGCAAGATCCTAAAATGAAAGAAACTAGAGTTACCCTACGCATGAGAGTAAACCCTAAATGTAAATGTGAATGTGAGTAACAATGCTTTGAAATGAATATGCTAAATGATCTAAAGAATGAATGTGAATATGTAATTTTATGTAAAGAAGCTCATACAAAGACATAAAAATAACATGAAATCATACCAATCCCCAAGGGAGAGATATTGCCACAAGATCTCCTATTATTCTTCAATGTCTTCAAGGCTCCTAATTGATGATGAATGCTTGACAAATGCTTGATGAATGTTGTTGAATTTTTTTGAAGACTCCACATAGGCTTCTCTTTCACTACATAGAATGCTCCTTATGCTCGCTCCAACAACCTTTTCCCCTATTTTCTGAAATGCCTTCAAATGAAGAAAGAGAGCTCTTATGTATGAAACCCTAGATCTTAATTTCGACTTAATTCTGCCTTTAGACCGACCTAGGAATTTAATTTACCTCTAATCTTTTGGGGTTAAGAATTATAATATCTTATAATTGTGCTCTCGAAATTTCAGGAAAAAAGCCGAGGACCATGGCGGGAACGCACATGGTCCGACGAACTTTTCACCAAAATTTTAGGGTCGTTAGATATGATGATATTAGAGTGAATCCCAAAGTTACATCTGATTTTGAGGTGTTTTGATATGCGAAATCGGGCCTTAAAGATTGAAATAGGACATAATTAGGGTTTATGATTAAATGATTTATTGAAAGAATAAAATAAAAAGGGGCACACTTAGGGTAAAGGGCTCAATTTTATGATGTATGAAGTGATGAAATAGGAATTTAGATTTAATTAAATTAATTAATTAAATACTTAAAGGGAAATAATAATGCAAGATGCAAGACACACTAAGGCGGGTGCTAACCGAAGTGTGAAATTGTACCACCCTAGCAAGGGTGTACAATTTACGACACTACATCTTTGTGACCACTGACTTTTGCCTTATCGAGGCTGTCGAACCCAGAGAAGAAGAAATGGAGGAAATGAGCTATGAAGTCAGTTATGACTTACTAATCGGCTATGCCAACAACCTTTTGGCATCTCCTAAGGACACTAAAAAGAAAAGGCTGGGCACTTATCAGGAAAGGATTTCACCTTCTCAACCCAATAGTGCCAAGGAGAAAAAGAAGAAACTTGAGCAAGCAACTTCTATGACCACCGGTACAAGGGTAACTAGAAGTATTCAAATCAAGAAGGAACCGATACCCAAGGTATATGCAAAGAAGCAGACTGGAACAAAGAAGAGACGCAAACATCTCATTATTCAAGTAGAATATGAGGAAATTAATACTGAAGAAGAATCAAAGAAGATGAAATTGATTGGTAAGAAATCCAAACCAGTAGGCGACATTTCTAAGCAAAGTACTCCTATTAATGTTTCATCATTCAAACCAATGAGCGATTTTGAAAGGACTCTAAAAACACTATGGAGAAAGCGGTTTGATAATGTAAAAGAACATTTTGATTCTTTTGATGAAGGACATAAACAAGAAATTGTTCAAGAGGTAATCAATTACTTGTGTCAATATATTTGGTTACCTCAAAATATTCAAAAGGACATTTATGATTCTTTATATTCAATTCTTGAAAATAAATGGAAGTTGATTTTATAACAGGACCAAGAGATTATTGATAGAGTTTTTGTTCAATATTTTCCATTGTTGTTTCGAGATGAATTATTAGTATTGCTTGCTAAGTACAAAGGGAAATTTCATTCTAAGACAAGGAGACTGAGGTTATTGGATGGAAAGATTCAACCTGTTGAAGATGATACTCATCGCATAGCTCAAGATATTCAAAGGATGAATGCACTATTGAAAGGCTATGAAAATAAACCTAATCAGACTGAGACTGGAGCTACACTGGAGCTACACTGGAGCTAGATGCTAAAGAGTGTATTACATCGGATGTTGTCTATCTTGTCAAGAATAAGGATGACACAAGTTCCACACCGGTCATATTCTTTGTGGATGATACTGAAGAAATTCAGGATACTTTTGACACAACTGGTAATGTCATTGAACCAGTTAAGGAAACTGAACAACAACTAGATATTGTTGAGCAACAAATAATAGAGGAAGCACCGGTTAATGAACCAAGTGTGGACATCCAACCATCACTGGAAAGTGAACACAAAGTTGAAAGTCAATTGCCACCGGTCACTACAACCACACATGCGAAACAAATAGAGACAAAGAAAGAAACCTGAGAAAAAGGATGAAGAGGAGAAAGTAAAGAAGAAGGAGAAAACAATAGCTGATGATGATAATGACTCAATAGGCATACAAGGTCCAATTGATATAGACAAATTGAGTGCATTTGAACTGATGGATATTGCTATTGTTATGCAATCCTAGGCTCAAAAGAAAAGGTTGAAAGAGAAGAGAAAAGAAGCAGAAACATGGGATAATAATTTTGTACAGATGAAGATTCATTTCAGTGACATTTTCTTAAGAATTGCATTGTACACACCTTGAAAAACACTTATATTTATATATGTAATTTTGATGTAGATTTTGATGTAATATATATGTATTTTACTTTTCAATTTGGCATTGTTGTCAAAGGAGGAGTAGAAATATGTATGTGATGTGAAAATTTTGTATGTACTATTAAGGGGGAGTCTGTACATTTTTGTAAGCACACTTGTAAATTTTTTCTAAGTGTTGCCATCAATGCCAAAGGGGGAGATTGTTGGCTTGATGATGATTTTTGTATTGGATGACTTTGTGTGTTGTCATTGATGGCACATATACACACACATATGTTCATTATTTCATAGTCATCTTAGTTAAGTCAAATTGGTATACTCCTAAGTCTTCCTATTGCAAACCGGTATCATATGTATAAGAGAAGTCTAACCGGTATGAAGTTGTCTAACTGGTATATGTTGACAACCGGTATATGAAGTAAAGACAATTGTTTTTTGTCAATTCCACTGACACCGGTTTTGAGATATGGCAAAGAGAATCAAGGAGGTGAATGCAGACAATCGGTCTATGAGTTGAAAGTGGTTAAAACTCAACCGGTTTCACTGATTGTGTGATGAGTTATCACCGATCATGATGAGTTATCTCTAATCGACATTTTTGGTGATGATTTGTGATGTGTTAAGGAAGATTGTCCAGATTCATTGAACCTAGGAAATTGTGTTGAGGTTCTTGAAGTGACATGAAATCTAATGTATAAAAAGACATTGTGATGAGTTATTTTGATATGAAAGATACAAGATGTGTTATGAGTTAGAGTTGATGCAATTTATTGAAGGAGTTGTAGAGTATGTCGGTGATGCAGTACTGAGTGAGTAGAAAAGAATCTATACAAGCAGAATGTGTTATTCCTAGATCATACCACCTATTGTTTTCTAATCACTACAACAGTTAAATCCCCTAACTGGGTAAGCTCTAACAAGCTTCATTGTACAAATCCTCTAACAAGGTGATTCATTAACTTGGATATAAATCCTCCATTGAGGTTACCTTTAACCAGGTATAGCTTCTAATAGGGCTTTGGGATCTTTAACAAGATTCGCTCCTAGCAGAGCACTTTGTAGACCTTAACCGGTTAGTTACCCATTTCTGCAGATAGTTAATTTATGAGTCGCATCTCACCTTGGTTTTTCCTAGTTGGGTTTTCCACCTATAAACACTTGTGTTATGGTGAATGTTTTACTTGTTGTGAATTCTTTTATAACACTTTGGATTGCATGCCAAGTCTTAAGTAAACTGGTTAATTGTTTTTACCAGTCCGAGTTTAAAGTGTTATTGTTTTTGCTATCACTGATTCACCCCCCCCTCTCAGTGCTTTATAAGCCTATCAAATACAACTTAGTGGAAAAATTGCAAAAGATACCTGCTCAAATATTAAAATTGGAGCTCCTAAAAGTTTCACCTATGCATAAGGAAATATTGGAAAACGCTCTAACGGAAACAATACTTTCAAAAGACTTGGATGTGGATCAATTCCAAAACATGGTGGGACACTGCATAGCTCCACATTGCTTATCCTTTTCTGAAAAATGATGTTGCATCCTTGCAACACCCTCACAATGCTCTCTTACATGTTGAAGTTACCATTCATAAAACCCATGTCAAACGTGTACTCATAGATGGTAGAGCTAGCTTAAATATTTGTGCATTAAGTTTAATAAAGGCTTTGGGATATTCAAAAAATCTAGTAGATCGAAAGAAGAAAATAATTATCAAGGCGTATGATGAGGAAGAGCATTCTTCTAAAGGAATTGTGGTGTTACCAATCAAAATAGGACCCATGGAAAGAGATACATTGTGCCAGGTTCTGGACTTGAATTTATCTTATAACATTCTTCTA
Organism: Cryptomeria japonica; assembly: GCF_030272615.1. Classification (NCBI taxonomy): domain Eukaryota; kingdom Viridiplantae; phylum Streptophyta; class Pinopsida; order Cupressales; family Cupressaceae; genus Cryptomeria; species Cryptomeria japonica. The sequence goes on along the minus strand of NC_081406.1, from coordinate 65,500,677 downwards.
GGAAGACCATGGATTCATAACATGCAAGCAGTTCCTTCCACCTATCATCAGTGTGTTAAATTTCCTCATAATAGACAAGAAATCACTATAGTAGTAGATTGCAGTCAATATTACAATAATCTGAAACCAACACAAGATGCAAGAATTCCACATAATAGAGAAGCAGTCTATCCCACTAAAGAAACTCAAGAAAAATTATGGGAAAACTTTGAGAAAAAGCTCAAATTAAATGATGATGGAAGGGGAAAGTATTCATTGCATAATGTACCACTTTCACCTAAATCATATTGAAAACCTACAAAGGCTCAACCAAGAATCAGACAAAAATTCGTTGAAATGTATGATGTAGCATTTGTTAGAGCTAAAACATTTGCAGAAGAAACTAAAGACAAATATATTCTTAGTTGGTTGTACAAAGATGAAAATGAAATCATAGCAACAGTTGCAAGAGTTGATATTCTCGCAAGACAATATGGCAATGGTTACAAGATCATGCAAAAAATGGGATATGAAGGAAAATGACCTATTGGCAAGCGATAAGAAGGTATTTTAGAATCTATTTGTCCACGCACACAATCTAAAGAAGATAAATCAGGACTTGGATATCCCAAATCAAAGCAAAGGCAATACAATTATCAACATCCAAAGTGGTGAAAGAAAGCAATCCCTAAAGAAGAACCATGGAAAGAAAAACTACATCAAGTAGCATAAACAATAGCTAATAAATGAAAACATGAAGAATATGAGAAACACCAGGAAGAACTTGCTATCAAAAGAGAAGAAGCATCTTGCAAGCAAGTCCAAGGAATACAAGAAAGCACGGAACTAGATCAAGATATTCCAGATGCAGTGAAAGAACAGATGGCCAAAATCAAAGAAATTTTCTCACCATATAACATTCTTGTCACGTATAGTGGTGTGATTCTAGACAATGATTCATAAATAGATTCAAATTAATATAATGGGGTCTAGATCCATCATTTGATGTATTAGGTGAAGAAGAGGATAAATAACAAGTAGCTGTTACAAATGAAGACTCATCTTTCACAAAATAAAGAATAGAGTTGGAAAGAAGACAAGAAGAAATCAGAATTCAGAGGAAAGAGGCATATACAAGACAACAAAGGAAATAAGATGAGAAAGTTCAAGAAGTGACACCACAAAAAACACAAACACTCATTAATCAATCATTAAAAGATCAACAAAATATCATATCTATATCAATTTTTGAATGAGAAATAATAAGGTATGGAAGAACTAATAGAAAGTCAAGCAGGAGTGACTATTAGTCCAGAAGAAGTTGAGTTCGAGAGAAGACAAAAGATAGCAAAACAATCCTCTATGTCAAGTACACAAGTATACAAACTTCAATATACAAATGAATCTATTGAAGTTAACCAAGAAGGAACTTGTAGTATCAAAGATGTATGTGTTGATATAATTCATTGGTTTGAGGGACAAACGTTAGATGACGAGTCACTTGAGAGCGAATCACAAAACACCAATCTTGATTTCATTAGAGTTAATTGGAGAGCACTTGGGAGAGACTATCCTCAAGAGATTTCTCTCTATGATATTACCTATTCTACGCCAAACTATGACTATTACATCATGAACCTTGAAACACCCAAAAATGATGATGACTATGACCTACTACAGCTTCATTTAGAACTGATTGATTGGGATAACCTAGAAAACCCTGAATTGGATGTCTTTTTCAATGATCATGATTTAACCTATATCTTAATTCCATTGAACCAATCGCACCTAAGATATATTCCATCGGTGAATCAAGTAATGCTTCTTGCAGTTAGGAGAGTGCAAAAATTTCTAGTCACAAAATTGAAATAAAACAAGGAAAAATACTTAGTGCTGAAAACCATTTTATGGCAACACTTGACCAATCAAGAGAAAAAATAAAGGATGTATCTGACGGTGGAAACCTCCCTGAGGCACCAGAAGATGGAAAGTTTGACACCCTCCCTGCATATTTTTTAGGAGATATGTGCTATTTTAATAGAGCTAATAGAAGCAATAAACATTGGTACATCAAAGGACCCCAAGGTCCTTCATCCTGTTGCATCATTATCAGATGAAGAGAGGAAAGACTACATAGAATTCTTCAAACAAAGACAGATAAATTTTGCTTGGTCCTATGCAGACATGCCAGGACTTGATCCAGATCTTATCATACATCATCTCAATATAGATCTAAAAGCAAAACCAATTAAACAAAATCTAAGGAAGATACATCCACACATCGCTCTCCTTGTCAAAGCAGAGATAAAGAAACTATTGGATGTGGGTTTCATAAGACCCGTCGCCTATCCCAATGGGTCTCAAGCATTGTGCCAGTGTCAAATCTAGATAAAAGAATAAGAGTCTGCACCGACTTCGAAGATTTGAATAAAGAATGTCCAAAAGATGATTTCCCACTGCCCAACATTGATATAATTATAGAATTTTCAGTAGGTCATGAGATGTTTTCATTAATGGATGGATTCTCAGGATACAATCAAATAAGAATCACCCTTGAAGATCAAGAAAAGAAAACATTCAATTGTGCATGGGGTACTTACTGTTTGAATGTCATGGCATTCAGACTTAAGAATGCATGAGCAACTTATCAAAGAGTGATGAGAACAATTTTCCATGATATGATGCATACATTTAAGGAAGATTATGTAGATGAAATACTTGCAAAATATCATACAAGGAAATAACATTTGAACATCTTGGAAAAGATCTTTGACAGGCTTGAACAATATCAATTGAGATTGAATTCAAAGAAATGTGCATTTGGAGTAACCTCTAAAAAATTTCTTGGGTACATTATATCAGCGCGTGGAATTGAATTAGATCCTAAAAAAGTCAAAGCTATCATGGAAATGGAGTCACCTAAGAACATAAGTCAATTACATTCTCTACAAGGAAGATTGCAATCAATCAAAAGATTTGTTGCCTAGCTAGTAGATAGATGTCATCCATTCACTCACCTATTACATAAGAATGTTCCATTCAAATGGGAGCATAAGTGTGAAGAATCTTTTATGCAAATCAAGGAATATCTTGCGAATCCTCCAGTACTGGTATCACCGATCAAAGGAAAATCATTGTTGCTTTATATCTTAGCAACAAATGTATCACTAGGACCTCTCTTAGCACAACATGATCAAGAAGTAAAAGAAAGAGCAGTGTATTACATCAGCAGAACACTTGTAGGCTATGAATTGAACTATACATTAGTTGAGAAGACATGCTTAGAAATTGTATTTGCAACTCAGAAATTGCGACATTATATGCTGGCTCATTCTATCAAATTAATAGCAAAAATAGATCCATTGAATTATTTGCTGAGCAAGTCAACTTTGATAGGTAGATTGGCTAAATGGGTCATGATACTAAGTGAATTTGATATAGAATATATTGATTGAAAAGCTATCAAAGGACAAGTCATTGCTGATCAATTAACTGAAGTACCCCTACAGGATGACACACCATTGCACATCAAATTTCCTGATGCAAACATTCTGATAGTTAGGACAATTTTTTGGGAGTTGTATTTTGATGGCTTCTATACACATCATGAATTAGGTGCTGGAATTTTGTTTATCACACCTCAAGGACATACAATTCTAAAATCATATAGATTGTGGTTCCCCTGCATAAATAACACTGCAGAGTATGAGGCATTGGTCATTGGGATCAAAATGACTATTGAATGGAACATCAAAGAATTGCATGTTTATGAAGGTTCACAACTCATAATAAATCAAATAAAAGATGACAAGCTTATGCTTTATAAACAATTGGTTGAAGAATTTAAGGTGCACTTTGAAGAAATATCATTCACTCAGATCCCAAGAAATGAGAACAAAGCAGTAGATGCAATGGCTACAATAACATCTCTTTTGCAGAATCAATAAAATTAACAACATTACGAATTCCTAGTGGAATATATCTTGAATCCTACCATTTAATCCCAAAATACCCACACGATTTTCCATATATTTGGAACCGATCAATCCTTATACAACCAAACTTATTGATACCTAAAGGAGAATATCCTTCCTCCTGACCTATCCCGTAATCAAAAGAGAAATTTTATTCGTCAGTCATCCGGCTATACTATCATTGCTGATACCTTATATAAAAGAGGTCTAGATAGCACTTTATTGAGGTGCCTTGAACAAGAAGAATTTGAGAAAGTTCTTAACGAAGTCCACACAAGTATTTGTGGCATGCACTCAAGTGGTTTAACGCTGACCAAGAAACTTATTCACTTGGGTTACTATTGGCCTACTATGGAGAGAAATTCATTTACATATGCTAAGAGATGAAAACAATTTTAGATCCATGTGAATCTCATTCATGCACCAACACAAGAACTGCAACATATGGCAGGTTCATGGCCATTCTCTCAATGGGGACTTGACCTAGTGGGTAAAATAAATCTTTCATCTTCTAATGGATATAAGTTTATTTTGATTGCCACTAAGTATTTCACTAAATGGATAGAATCAGTGCCTTTGACAAAGGTGACAGGAAAACAAATATCATCATTCATTTTGAATTATATAATTTGTCGCTATGGAGTTCCTACGACTATCATCATTGATAATGGGAGGCCATTTAAAAATCAAGACATGAAGGAACTATGTGAGCGATTTCATATCTAACATAGGTTTTCTACACCATATTATCCACAGGGAAATGGTCAAGTTGAGGCATCAAATAAGACAATTCTAAAGATCCTAAAGAAAATAGTTAATGAAGTTGGTAAAGACTGGCAGATTCAACTAAATCTTGCTCTATGGGCATATCGAACTAGCATTCACACACCAATGGGGGCAACTCCATATTGCTTTGTCTATGGATCAGAAGCCATATTACCAGTAAAAGTAGAGATACCTTTTCTATGAGTGTCCTTGAAAGGTCTTATACCAGAAGAAGAAGAAGGAGTCTCTAGACTTCAAGAACTTGAGCTGATTCAGGAGTGTCATCAAATTGCTATAGATCATTTGAAAGCATATCAACAGAGAATGGCGAGAAGTTACAATCACCAAGTTAAGCCACACATTTTTCAGGTTGGAGATCTCATTCTAAGGGAGAATCCAAGGAATCATCAAGATAGAGAAAATAAAGGAAAGTTTGAACCAAACTGGTTAGGTCCTTTTGTCATAGTTGCAACATATGGCTAAGGAGCATACAAGTTATCGATGCCTGAAGGTGATTGGTTTTATGAGCCTATCAATTCCATCCATCTCAAGAAATTCTATGTTTGAGATATACAGTCCTAAAAAAAGTCAGTAAAAAGCATATAAAGTCCTGAAGAAATCAATAAAAATCAGAAAAGCAGAAATCCCTAAAAAACATAAAACAACAAAAATAGAAAGAAAAAAATCAAATATGAAAAAATGCAATAAATTTAGATAGTGAAAACCTGGTAATTAGGCGCTATCTAAAAGTGAGTTCTTCCATCTATGAGATCACTTTTCGCATCTATCCATCCTATTCCATCTATCCTAGCCTATCCTTTTCATCTTTCACATCCATTGCTTTGAACCATTAGTAGGAAATACGTAGCTTATACATAGTTATCAATCTTTGACATACTTAGTGTAGTCACTGTCTTGGATTTTATCAATCATATATGCATTACATCCCACCATGGTTTGGATCATTTTTCGTACATCCATAATAAAGTTTGTTTCCGCTGGGGGCAAAATTCTAAATCCTTTTTGTTATGGTTCTCTTTTAAATCTTTGAAAATCCAAAAACATTCAAAAAACTTAGAAAAACCAAAAACACCTAGGGTTTTGAAACATATAACGAGCCACAAGACAACAAAGATCAAGGCATTTGTAACAACTGAATCGTCAAATTTAGAATATAAGGAATCAAGCAGCAAGCAATGAAGGATTATCAATGATTATTAATAAAGTTAATTATATCAGTTAATGACCATGAGAACATGTGTATGACATACAAGATTCAGTGTTTATATCTTGATTTTTTCTAATCATGTACTCTATGCAACTCAAGGATGTCCATGACTAGAGAAGCTATGATGGGGCATGCTTATTTTCTTTATTTGTTGTCTCTGGTTTATCTCTTACTAAGGTATGTACTTGTGTAAGGATATGATTGGCAAAAGATCATGGAGGATGTTCCGAGTCATGCATGAAAGGGGATAATCTTTGTTTGTTCTGCAAGAAATACTCAGGTCATCTTGATTCATTATATCAAGTTGCTTGTATAAACATGCTATATCAAAATCCATGTAAGAAATACTCAGGTCAACTTGACTCATTATGTCAAGTTGCTTGTATTTTCTTACAACATTTTAAAAGGTCAATGATGAAATCAAGCACTGTTATAAGACAACATATGAAGAATGGAAGTATCATTTTAGTTGGATTATTTCATTATCATATGCATTATAAGATTTCATTGTCAGTTTCATTATAAGCATTTCATTTCATTTAGGGATCAATGATCAAAATAATAAAGATTGAGTATACTTGGACAAACCAAAACAATTTGCATTTGATCATATTAGGTTCATTCATTTTATTAGGTTTGCATTTTGATCATAATTATTTGCATTGCATTAGTTTGCATTTCATTAATCATATGTAGTATATCATCATCATTATTTGTATTAGATTCATTATCATTCTCATTCTTTATATCCATAAAGGTCATTTAGTTGCATCTTTGCACTTAGATTCATTTATCATTTCACTATAAGCATTTTGTTATAATCATGAGCATTACAAATATCATAATATCTATAAGCATTACATATAACCATCCATCACATAAGTTTGATCAAGCATATCATTTAAGTTAGTATTATAAGCATTTACATTCATAACCATCATTTGCATTTAAAATCATCAAACTTGAAATCAAATACATTTCATGTCGATCATTTGCATTTCAAATCATCATATGCATACACATTAAGAGTATAGAAAACAATATTCATTTGCATATGTTATCATTAGAAGAATTCTCATATAGAATCATTTTCATTTGCATCCATCATCATCAAAATAAAAAAATAAATGCATTTTTTTTTATCATTATCATTGCATCATATTTTCATCATAATTATCATCATGAAAATAAAAGGAAGAAAAGATCATCATAACATCAGCATATAGATCATATAAAGTAGCATGCATAATAAATCATGATTCATCGGCATCATATAGAGTCCATGTCTCCATGTCATCATAAAACAAAAAAAATTCCAAGTACACAATGATATCAAATCAATAATAAAATACACTACCCCATCAATATAAATCAAGTCTAAACTCAAGGTTGTCATGTGCCACTACTACCTAACTCTGTCTTTCCCTGTGGCTATGGATGAGATGATCCCCTAGATGGTTGTGCACCTCAATCCCTACTCCTTTGAGGAGGTCCCATAACCCCACCACTACTGGTATCCATCCTGTCGAAAACAAGAGTAGTCTAAAAACTCCCTACTCTCTGGCTCTCTGAGAATAAATCCTCATATCATCAATGCCAGTATGTTGTTTCCTTCCCAGCCCAATATAGTGCTCTGAAAGTATCAGCTGGGAGAGTGGCATATCCAATCTACTGAATATAATCAATAAAAGCCTAAGTATCTCGATGTCTCCTCACAGCTCTGTCTCTCTCAGTAATGAGTGTCTAAAATTGTGCCTTGAGCTGCTTTATCTGTGCTCTGAGATCATCTAAGCTATCCAGTTATGGCACATCCTGCAGAGGTACATCCTATATGGAATCATCCCCACTTGTCTCTCCACCTGCTGGAGTCTCCACCTGGGTAGCTCTCATGATCCGCTGCCTAATGAGGGGACCATGATCCTCTAAGTTCTCCTCTCCCTCATCCTAACCACACTAAGTTGCAATAACTCCTGGATTTGGAAAAATCTAACCAAAATCAATACCCTTGCATCAACCCCTGTCTAATCCTTTGCTCCTACCTAGTCCTGGAGAGGGAAATCCTCTCGCTGTCCTCATCCCTCCTCTGTCAGTATCTCGACCAAACCACCCTGCATCTCTGCCTGCTGGAGGAAGTACTCCTCCTACCCTCCCAACCCTGCCTGCATCTCTCCCTACCATGGGAAGTGGTCTCCCAATCCTGCCAACCGGTCCAAAAGGTCCTCCTTGGACTTTCAATTGGCCTCCCCCTCGTCCACATCTCCCACCTCCTCCATCTCCACCCTCATCTCCTCCATCTCCTTTAGCCTCTCGAGCAGCTCTCACCTCCGTCTCTATTGCCTAACAATAGGATCATCTGAATCATCCTCCTCATCTCCTAAGCTAGGATGAGGGTCTATTGGATCAATGATGTGTGGAAAAGGGTGTGCAAGCATATACTGAGCGTAATCTACTATGATCCCAACATCCAAAATTTGTAATCTTAAATTATATGCAACCATTAGAGTAGCCAAAAACTCTGCATGTGCTATCTCAAAAGATAAGGAAGGACCCCAATCTCGCCTATCCTTGTATCATCGTGCATACATGGCGACACCAGAAGGCATGTGCTGAATAATCCTGAACTGTCTCAAAATGCGACCAATCAACCATCGCTCAACAATATTTACAGTGAGACCAATCAAGTACCTACTCTGCAAAATCAATGGTATAGTTTGTGCATCCTCCATCCAAGGCTCACACTCAATATAAGGTCTCCAAATGATGGTATCCATCGAATCCTGAACCCATCGCCAACACTCCATCTTACCCAGCTTCAACTGAGTAAGGATACCTTTGTATAGATATACATATGGCTTTCCATCACCGTAGAATCTATGATGAATAGGTCGGGTAAAAGCAATGTGCTCCAGTACCAGACTTGTAGAAGTGTGCATCCAGTAAATAGGCTGCGCTGACATTGTAAACAACCTAATGTAGATCATGATATAAATGAGTGAGCATACAAACCCCCCAAGCATAACGAGTCTGATGTTGCATCATTCTTTGTTAGATACCACCCAACCAACAAAAAAACCTCGAGATCTCCTATCAGGACACATGAATCCGCCAATCAAGCATGCAAGAATCACTAGGAGAGTCTCGTAGTACATAATCATATCTTTCCATCGAATCTCTTCTCTTTCAATGCTCTCATCACCGAACACGACTCTGTAAGCCTCTATCCCTCCAAGATCCTGGTAATCATATTAGACTAACTCACCAGTCATAGGGATGTGTAGGATCTGGTAGACATCCTCGAGCATCACACTAATCTCACTAGTGGGAATGTGAAAAGTGTTATGCTCGCTATGCCATCTCTTGGTTAATGCAGTCAACAATCCCCTATTATGCGTAATATTAGGCATGCATAACAAATGATGCAATCCACACACATCTATGTGTCTAATCTCATCTTGTGTTAGCTCTGGAACTAGATGGTACATGGTTGGGAATTTCTCCCAACACTAAAGAACATCAAGTTTATTCTATTTAAAACAAGAAAATTTGATCTCTATCAAACATCTATCTATCATATCAAAGAGATCACTAATATATTAATAAACCAATCAATCAAATATTTTCTACCAAGCAAATCAGGCTATCAAATCGAACCTAAAACAATCAATCATGGTTTTCTATCAATAAATGCGTTCAATCAACTCTATCGCGCTCTTCATCAGAGACTGAATCGGCCTCTTAGAGCTATCCAATCAAATCAAACCATCAATCATGGTTTTTCAATCAATCAAATCAATCAATCATTTATCCTATCGAGCAAATTTTTCAAATTCTCTATCAATCAGACATCAAATGAATACCTATCTATAAAATTTACACATTACTATGTCTAAATTAAATCATTTGATTGACTTATATATAACATTATTCTTCCATTCGAATAGAATGTCCTAAAAAAAAATGGTGGATCAATCTTGGCAGGGCTTCAGATGACATGAGGGTTTTAGATACAATGGAGGCTTCAATGGAAAATGGTCGAGGAAGAGGAATGGAAATCGTGGCCATTTCAGAGATACCTGTGCAGTTTTCTGAGACCAGTCTTGGGCATGGAAGGGTCTGGAGAATGTGCAACAAAGGAGGATGGCAGTGGGTGGTTTTAAGTGTAACGACAGGCATAAGATCAATGACAGTTTCAGAGGATATGAGGCCCTAAGCAACTATCAAAAGGTGGATTTCAAGATGGTGCAGGAGAAATTTTGGAAGCAGAAGCCTTCGAGGGAAGCTGCAAGAGTGTTAGAGGTCTGCCCTAACTCTATCTATAATAGAGTCTTGAACATTGAAATCTCGAATGTTGAATGGAGTGATAATATCAATTTTCTCTATGCACATGCTCTCTTTCTGAAATGGGGGGGGGCTCCTGGCTATCTCTGCCAAAAATCAAGGCATGGTGTGATGCTATTTGGGTGGAGGGTGTAGAACTAAAAACATTAGAAAATGACCTTTTCCTGGTTATATGCCCTACTAATATGGATAGGGATTGGATTCTTGACATTGGACCTTTCTTTATGGATGGAAAAGGCTTTAGCATTCTCAAATGGAAGCCAAATTTCAATCCAAACGTAGAAACCATCAATAGGGTGCCAATATGGATTAAATTTCTAGGATTGCCCCAAAAATACAAGAACACATAAACCCTAAAAAAAATAGGAGAAAACCTAGGCTTTTTCAAAAAATCTGAGGAATTTATAGACCCTACGGATTTCAGTATGGTCTCGCGGATATGCATTGATTGGGATCCGGTGCATAACTTACCGGACACAGTAGAAATCAAAACTAATTTGTGGATCTGGGCGGAGAAGGTGGTCCTGGAAGAAAGGATGGCAACATGCTCAGATTGCAACTCTTTTGCCCATGCTAAAGGGGACTGCAAAATCAGAGATAAAGGAAAGTCTAAAGTCCAAGATGAATTGGCAAAGGACATAATCAGACTTTCAAAACTCAAGGACTGGGAACATCAATGGGAAACATTGGATTGGGATGTTTTGCAACATTCTAGGATGTGTTATGAGCCATATTTGAACACAATAACATCTCTTTATTTTAGAAAAGGACTGATTAACGATCTGTTTACACCAGAGGCATCTACAAAGGACTGGGTAACACTAACAAACACTGCCAGATCAGATTCGGTAACAATCCCAAACCAATATAGTGATCCTTAATTGCAGAGTAAGGTGATGGATGCAGTAGAAAACATCTAGTCCCCTATCACTGGTTTAAGTGCTATGGATCTAATCTCTTCAGAGAATCTTAAGCAAAATGTTGATCATATTGAAGAGGAAAGCAATGTGTCCCCACAATTTTTTCAAGTTGTTTACATGGCAGATGAGGTAGAGACTTTAGTCCCTAAGACTCAGATGGAGGATATGCCTAAAGAACATAATGAGGTGCCTCAAGAAAGGACAAAATTACAAGAGGACAAACTCCCCTTTACACCTCTAAGAATTAATCAGATTGTGGTAGATATGATCTTTAAGGATATCCAGATGTCTCCCATTCGAAACCTAGATGCATCCTTTGAAGGGGTGAAAGATAGTGGAGGTGACCTGATTTTGTCAGAATTTGAGGGAGAACTATATGATAATCCGAAGGGAGAGGATGACATGCGACTTCTTTCTATAGGAGGGGTTTCGGATAGGAGAACTCTAGAAATGACTTTGGCTCAAAATGCTAAGGTAGAGACAAACGAGAGTAAGAAAAGAGGACCTAAATCCAATAGAGTTAGATTGGAGATTGCAGGTAATGTTGTTGGCCAAAGCAAACTCAAAATTAGATCGGGAAGGGATGTGGTCTCTTCCCAGAAGCAATGAGGTTCCTTTCATGGAATTTCAGGGGCTGCAATGCCCTTGACAAGGTTAGACTGATTAAGAGATGCCTTGATCAGTTTCGCCCAGATCTCATTTGCTTACAGCAAACCAAAATTAAGTCTGAAGATTTTGAAACCTTTTATAGTAGATTTAGAAAGTGGAAATGCATCTTAGTTGAGGCTCAAGGAGCCTCAGGTGGCTTAGCAATTTTATGGAATGAATCCCTAGTGGATGTCAACACTATTAAACAGGGAGATTGGTGGCAATGGGTGTGAATTCACTCAAAGCAACTTCAACTGCAACTGTTCTTAATCAATGTATATGGCCCAAATAGCCCCTCTTTAAAAAAATAGTTGTGGAATGCTATCTCAGGGTGTCTTAGACAGGACACTGTAACACCTTTTCTTATAGGGGGTGACTTCAATGCTTTGATTCAACCATCAGACAAAATGGGTGGCAATGGTTGGATGAGGCAGAGTAACTTAGATTTTGGTTCTTTCATCACAGAGTCAGGATTAATTGAATCCCCTTCAAAACTGGGGAATTCACTTGGACAAACAAAAGAAGTGAATTTTTAAACATAGCAGAAAGAATGGACAGATTCTTTGTAGCTGGTGACTGGTCCTCTCATCCGTGAATGTGTAGTGCTGATTTTTTACCATTCATGGGTTCAGACCATTACCCCATTGGCATCCAAATTCAGGATGAAAGAGCCCCTAATAGATGCCCTTTCAAATTTGAAGCTATGTGGCTAAGGGATAAATATTTAAGATCTTTGGTGGAGACATGGTGGAATCCGCCCCCTGAAAAGCTAGATAAGGCTTTTATGCTCTTCAAAAAACTTCAATTTGTAAAGGAACAACTCAAAAAGTGGAACAGAGAGTCTTTCAAAAACATCTTTAATGAGAAATTGAGTCTAGAGGAAGATTTAAAAACACTACACGAACAGATTATCCTACAAGGCATGGATGAATCGACCTTCTTGAGAGAGAAACAACTCAATAAGGTGTACTCTAAAGTCCTAGCAAGAGAAGAAACCTTCTAGAGATAGAAATCCCGTGAGACATGGCTGAAGGAAGGTGACAGGAATACCAAATTCTTCAACACCTCTACAAAGGTCAAGAGGAATTATAACAAAATTTTCTCAATACACAATATGGCGGGGGAGCTGTTAACGGATCAAGATTCCATTAACAATGAGGCGGGGAACTTTTTCTCAAGTGATTTCAATGGGGAGGCAAGAGCAGACCAAGAATTATATTCTATTATGGATATCTTACCCTCCCGTATGAAGGAGTAGCATAACAAGATGTTACTCAAGGCTGTGTCGATGGAGGAAGTAAAGGCTGCAGTTTTTGACATGGGAGCTGACAAAGCTCCAGGAACGGATGGGTTCCCAACTCTTTTCTTTCAACATTTCTAGGACATTCTGGCAAATGATTTATGGGAAGTTGTGGAGGAGTCTAGAAAAAGTGGTGTCATCCTTAAGGACTTTAGCAATACTTTCATAGCACTGATCCCAAAAAAGGAAAACATATCTACCTTCCATGACTTCAGACCCATTTCTTTGTGCAACATGATCTATAAAGTGATAGCCAATAGGCTAAAATGTATTTTGGAAGAAGTTATTTCCCCAAAACAGAGTGGTTTTTCCCCCGGTAGATCGATTTATGAAGGTATTATCTTGGCACATGAGGCAATTCATTCCATCTGTCTTTCTAAAAAGGAGAATATGATGATAAAAGTGGATATCAAGAAAGCCTATGATGAGGTTAGTAGAGATTTCCTATTAAAAGTTCTTTCAAAATTTGGCTTTGACTTGGTTTAGATAGCCTCGATAGAAAGTTGTATTAAATCCCCTAGGTTCTCAATCCTAATCAATGGGAGCCCTCAGGGTTTCTTCTCTTCCAACAAGGGTTTAAGACAGGGGGCCCACTGTCCCCTTTTCTTTTCATTATTATGGTATAAGTGCTGGGGCGTTTGATTTTGAAAGAGTGTAGAGTTGGCCGGTGGAAGGGCATAAGGATTGTTGCAGGGGTGGATCCTCTGACTCATCTTCTATTCACTGATGATACTTTCCTGGCTGGAGAGGCCTCAACAAGGGAAGCTCGGACTGTAGAACAGGTGATAGATAAATATGAACAAGTATCAGGTCAAAAAGTGAACTAGCTCAAATCTGATATTTTTTTCTTCAACACTTCACCTCCTAAACAGAGGGAAATTAGTAACATTCTTGGCATGAAGCTGGGAACTTTACCAAGTAAGTTTTTAGGTGTTCCCTTATTTGGAGGCATTAATAAGTCAACAATTTGGAAAAAATTAGTAGAAAGCTACTTCAATAGATTGGAGGGATGGAAAAGTAAATGGTTGACTTTGGCAAGCAAAATTTTGAGGTTAAAAACAATTGTCTCAACCATCCCCATCTTCTCAATGACATGTCTAAAAATTCCCAGCAAAATCATCAATGTGATCAAATAGAAAATGAGAAAATTCTTTTGGAATGGAGAGAATGAACAAGATAAGATCCCTCTATTGTCTTGGGAAAAAGTTTGTAGTTCGAAAGTGAAGGGTGGTGTTGGGCTTAGGAATTGGCAAATTATGAATGAAGCTATGGGAGCTAAACTTTCTTGGAGCATTTATAATAAACTAAATCAATTATGGGTAAAGGTAATGAGGGCTAAATACTTGGACACAATGGAGTATCACAAAATTTTCACAATAAAAAACCCACCCAGGGTATCTGCAATTTGGAACTTCATAGTGAGCAGCAGGAAAGTACTCACAAAACATCTTTCATGACATATTGGTAACGGAAAGTTAGCTAAATTTTGGGATGATTCTTGGGTGGCGTACCCAATCATGAAACACATGACCAATTTTTCTGAAGCAAAATCTCTTTTATGCAGGATTTGGGGTGACAAGGTCAATGACTATTTGGTGTGCAAACAAAGCCACCTGGGAGAAGTTTGGTGCTGGAAAGACCTTTTAGGCATAGGGCTATCGGATCAACAAAAAATGTTGTTAAAACAAGTCTTGGATCAGAGAAAGATTTACCTCACAAAGGGCCAGGACAAAGTAATTTGGTGTGGTTCAAAAGATGGGAACTACTCAGTTAAATTAGGTTATAGGCTTTTGGAAGGCATGGTAAGGGACTGCAAGACAACTAATGACTTAATTTGGCATAAGCATTGTCTACCCAAAGTAGGGGCATTTGCATGGCTAGCCCTAAAAGGGAGAATTCTAACTAGTGAGAGGAGAAAAAGGCTTGGATTCGCAAGACCGGCCAAGTGCTTTATGTGTGGGGAAGCTGAAGAGGATCTTGACAACCTCCTGCTACAATGCAATATAATGCAAAAATGCTGGTACTTGGTGAAAGGTAAATTGCAATAGCAAAGCCCATTGCCAAATTTGCTCAAAGGTGTGTTTGATAGTTGGCCAAGACAAAACAAGAAATCAACTTTCTCAAGCATATGGAACATATGCCCATCACTTGTGATATGAGAAATATGGAAGGAAAGAAATCATAGGATTTTCCAAGACAAGGCTGAGGATATAGTAGGCTATGTAGAAAAATTGATCAGGTAGTGGAGGAAACTTTAGGGGCTACAACTTCTTAGATGGATTCAACGGAAAACCCTTTCACCATAGAGGACATGAAAATACAAAAAGCATGGCCTAACATCAAAATAAGGCATGGGGATTGACATTCTAGGCAGATGAGTAAGAAATGTAACTCACCCACAGTATGGACTCCACCTCATCCAGGGTAGATCAAAGCCAATTTTGATGGGGCAGCTCAGCGTGGAGGGGGTTTGTCAGGGGTGGGAGTGATTTTTCAGGATCAAAGTGGCAATATTATAAAATTGGGAGCACAACGTATCAAATAGGGCACCAACAATGAGGCAAAAGTTTATGCAGTGTGGCTGGCAATTAGATGTGCTAGGAAAATGGGGATTAAAAAATTACATCTGGAAGGGGACTCATTGATCATAATCCAGGCCATAAAAAAGGCCAAATCAAAGCATGACACTTACAAAAAAATATATCACTTTTTTTTGAGGATTTGAGTCATTTTGAAGAAGTCATGGTTAGCCACATCAAACAGGAGGGCAACATAGATGCAGATAAATTGTCTAAATGGGCACTGTCCTTTAATTAGATTGAGGATTCCATTTTTGAAGTCTTTGACGACAAGTTGGATTTAGAATAAAATGGGCTAAATCTCGAACTCTAAATGATGACATGACAAGGTCATATCATGTGCTCAGAAAACATATGATTATTTCTATCTACCGAAGTACATATATGATGTGTGTGAATCGCAACTTAGATGGTCATTAACTCTTGCTTTGTAATGATTGGTAGCTCAAGCGTGTTACTCTTCGGCTCTTTTGTTTTTGTGCACGTGAATGATAGAAATGAAGGCAATAATGTGAACCATTACATGTGCTTCCTTACAACAAGCTCCTGTTTATAATGTTTCCATCTATGCGAGAGGGTGATGGCGTGATATTCACAGCGTCAAGTAATAACTATCAAAGGTCGTGGCAACAATGTGATTAACTACTTGCACGAGACGACTTCCTTTTTGAAGAAGCCAAACTTATTGCATTTCATCTTTCTTCTATTAGCTGGTGTATGTGCTCTTTTTTGTGTAGGTGTTGTTTGGCGACAGGATGGAGGCTACATTCACCTTCCAAACAAAGAAGTAGCAAAAAGCTCTTTATGGACTGGTGGAAAATTGAAGACTGAGACTATTGATCAAATGCCCTTCAGAGGAAGTTATAAAAGTGGTGCAGGGGATGCTGGGCGTTTTCTTCCAGCAAGCCACACACCGGTGGAAATGCAATGTGGATATAGCTGCCATGATTTTGGCTTGGGTACTGGAATTGGGGATTGTCGAGGAGGATATCTACTAGGTCATGAACTCTCTTTTTGATCAAGAATTGATAACTAGGATGGATTTGATTCCTGAATGGGTGCACTCAGGATATGGCTTTAATTTTAGTGAGTGCTTCGAGAGTCAAATCATAGTGGAAGAGTTGGGGTTCGTGCCGTTTGTCCACTGGTTGAATATGGTGAACCAAAGACTCTATCTAAGTCATATAAGGGTGGAGTGGAATTCTTCAATGGAAGCGATCAGAATTATTAGAATGCGCAGGAGAGGCGGAGGCCAAGGTTTTTGAGTTTCATCCGAAGGAAACGACAAAGTGCAAGACAACGACCACCCTGGGTTTGAATGTTGAGTGGGGAAGGTTTTTTTCTACTACGACTTGCGTAGGAGGGATCCCACCTGCAAGTTTTTTGTGTCTATGAAGTGAACCGGTTTTAATCCACCTGCAAGTTTTTGTGTCTATGAAGTGAACCGGTTTTTGCAGTTTCCAGTTTTTGATGAAGTGAACCAATTTTTGCCGATTTGAACTCTTTAGCTAGTGAACCGGTTTTTGCAGTTTCCAGTTTTCAATGAAGTGAACTGGTTTTTGCTGGTTTTTGTAGCTTTGGATGGGGACCCATATTTTTTTGTATGACCCAAGCCCTCATAGGGGTTTAAATTTCAGCCCTGTTTGTAGTATTGTTGTAATGTATAGGGATAGGCAGATCAATTTATAGTTTACATGTTATACTCTGGGCATATGATAGGCCCCTTTTGAATTGTAATCGAATACTTTCATATATTAATAAAGAAAAAACTATATTACCAACCCCAAAAAAATATCATCTGACTGACTTTTAACATAGTCAAAATCAAACAAGTTCATCTTAACCAAATGCGCTATTCAATAATGCAGAAGCATTATTTTATTGATCACGGGTGTTAAATCACACAAATGCGCTAACATACATCATGAATGCGTGAACAAAAGCAAGAAACTTATCAAATGCGCAAACACACATCACGAATGCACAAACTTACGAGATAGATGCTTTAAACAATCATATACGCAAACATAACTAATGAAAGCGAGAACAGACAACACAAAAGTGCTCATCTTTCAAAGGCGAGAACATACTTAACATAAGCACTAAACCTAAACGCAAAAATCGAAAAAATTTAAAACTAGCCCTAACACGTGCGAAAAACATGAAAAATTGTACAGACAACTACAAACAAGTTTGGGATAGATCACTCACCGGTGGGCCATACTCAGGAGGTCTCTGATAACGTTGCACGTGCTCAAATCAATGGTTCTCGAACAAGATCACCATTTTGCCAGCTTAGCACTCCAAATTCTTTTCTCCAAAAAGCTGACAAGAATGCAAATGAGGATAAAATTGACCTAGGTTAATTTTATTATTACCTTTTTGAAAAGAGTATTTAATGTTTCAAGTGGGGCAATTTTATGAATTTAATTAAGAGGCTTCTTTTCAAATCTTTTAAAATCAATTATTGTGAGATTAATCGCTCATCCAAAAAATTTCCACAATTTCCTAATCAATCTCCTGAGGGGGCATACAATCAAGATTTTTTTATCATTGTCAGGCGCATTATCGAGATTTGATTTAATCTTTGAAACAATGTTGTCTCAACATCATTTCAAAGAGGGGCAAAATGTATACACATAAAATTGGCTATGAACAATTAAATAATTTTTTATATTTATTTAATAATTATTCTTCTATTAAATAGGTAATTTGAAAAGATTAATTTATTTAATTCATTTCATGTTCTTCTATTAATTAATTTAATTGAAACATTTTATTAGTTAATTTGTTTTATCCCTTTCTTCTAATTGAATAATTAAATAATTTTATATTTGACTATTCCTCTATCCATTAGCCTATAGTCTCATTAATTAAATAATTTCTTAATTATTTAATTCTATTTTCAACTCACGTTTTCATCTCCACATCATTTCTTCTTTTCCAAGTCATCCATCATGTGGCTAAATTAATTTAACAAAATAAAATAAAAAATAAAATCATTTATTAGTCACTTATCTCCAACTTCCAAAATAAATGAATAATGTGTACGTACACATATTTCTCTAATCTTCTTCTATATTCTCTCCAACATCCCTATATCTTAGGAGGACTTGAGTCCACTTGTCATTGCATTCCTATATCTTTTCCAACTATCCTATATCCTCTCAAGTCTTCAATTTAATCAAGATGAGATGAGTGACACTTGTCTTCTCCTTCCCCCTTTCTCTCAACATTCAACCTCTTGCTCATAGCCATCCAATTTGCAAGATTTGATCATGATCGTTGATCTCTGCCACCTAAGCTCATGCACTCAAAAATCTATAAATAGAGGTCTCCTAAGCCATTTAAAAAAATTAATAGTCTACTAGGAGTCTTTATCTTGCATCCGTGAGTTTGAGTTTGAAGCAAATAGCATTTTTAGAGTTTTGAGCATAAATCATTTTCATATCATGTTAGCTTAATATCATTTGCATATCATAGTATCGGTTAACTATCAGTTCATTATTTATATGCCATCTTGGAAGTTATCAGTGCTTGTCTGAGAGAAAAATCATCTACAACCAAGAACAGTGGAGTTAGGACACAGTGAGGTGTAAATCATGGAAGGTATAATTTTGTTTATTTAATTTATTTCATGTTACTTCATTGGTTGAAGCTAAATTTCCTGTAGTTGTCTTTTATATTTTATAATGGACTAACAAGTTTCAGGATATTTCTTTGGAGTTCAACTTTAGCCTCAACAACTTGTTTTACCACAATTCCAACACTTTGCCTTGGACCTTCCAGGAGACTTAGATCTCCCACGGGATTATGATCTACCTTTTTCATCTTTCTTGTCCTTCTTATTTCCTTTCTCTTTAGATCTACCATGAATTGCAAGAGCCTCCTTAGCTGACTCAAAAGTCTTCCTTCACATCTCTTCAGAAAGTAATGATGCTACCACCTCATCCATATTGAACTTGGTGGTTGTAATCCCAATATACATAAGAAGGTATATCCCAAGAATATTGTGCTATATTATGAGGTTTTGTTCCAGATATTGTTGCCCATAGATCTCGATCCATGAGCATATCCTCCATTTTCAATTTTCATGGTTCGAAGATGTTGCCATTAAACTTCACCATATCAACTTTTGTGGATGTTATTGCCATCTTCTTCCTACAACAAGATTTTGAAAATACTACGCAAAATCTCCCACTCAAATTGAGATCAATACAAAAAACCCGCTACCCAACAATGAAACCAAAACTGGTTAGGCTCTGATAGCAACTAAAAGGAAGTTAAGGTATGAAAAACACTTCCTAACACTAATCTAGTGGGGGAGATTCTATAAATTTTCTTTACAAATCTTCTATTACAAAAACATAAACAGTTTCGTAGGTAGTAAATAAACATGCATAAAGGTAAATACAATGAACACAAGATATCTTATGGGGAAAACCCTTTTGGGTAAAAAACCCACACTCCAAAAGCACAATACTATGTATTCTAGTAATCAAACTCTTACAATATAATGGCAACACTTAGCTTCTTCAACAAGAGTCTACAACTACAACCCACAACTTGGAATACTTCCAACAACATAACACTTCACCTGCAAACATTACATGACTACAACTCTCCAAGGATATCTTTTATAGAGAAATACAACTCAAGAGGAAGCTTCTAGATGAAGTAACAAGATGGGTTCGTGCAAAGAATTTGGCCCTATTTTTTGGCCACCAAAAAGCATGCAAATGACATGTGTACATCTCCAAATGAATCCCCATTCAAACCTCCTAAGTTGGGCACCCAAAATTTACTATTTGGAGGTATGACAGATTCTCTTACGAATCTTACAACTATAATAAATTACAACACTTACAGTTGTAAGAGAATCCATCATAAATGACTAATTTTAGCTTATTCTCTTACAACTTGTCATAACGCAACTTGGGCACCCACCTTCTCCATGCAAAAGGTATCTCCTGCCACTTGTCTTATATGTCATAGAATCTGTCATAGGCTGACACTTGTCAAGATCCTCAAAGTGGGAAGCCTACCTCCACATGTGCAACACATGTGTCATACAATCATCGCCAAGTAGGATGCCACCAAGCATGTGGCTCCTACTAGATGACTAGACATTTGTAGGCAAATAATAAATAAATAAATGCAAAATCAATGTTAGGATTTGCAAAGGTTGAGACACCTTAATCCCAACAATGATTTTGTTAGAAACTAATTATTTGGTGAATACTATAAAGTTGCGGGCTTCCTGTCCAACGAGAACAAAATTCCATATTCTGATGACGCCACCGAATCCAAACCAGGTTAAATCCTACCAGTTGAGCATCCTCCTCATCTCATTCTCACTCCTCTTTCTGATTTCTCTTGTCTCTTTCATCTCCTCTACCCTCAAAAGTACATGGTCCTTGAAGCACTTGGGAATTTTCCAAAGAGCTTTTCCATAAGTCGTCCAACTCTTGAACAAATCCCCAAGCAGAAAATATTTCTTTACTGCACTCTTTACGCTATCACCTACATCTATTCCTTCATTCGGACCACCATCTAGAAGAGAAACAATCTCACTCTTCACTTCTCCCTTTGACATTTCTATTATACAATTTTGCTTGATTGAAGTTAAAGAAGATGGGGAATATTTAAGTTAAACATCTCAATAAGGTGTTATTAGAGGCATTCACAATTTGTTAATAAAGTCAAAGGTTCTTCAAAAGCAACGAGGTCCCTACTCTGAAGATCATATCAATTGATGTATAGACGGTGAGCAAGCTGCACTGTCCATGATGCCCAGGATTAAAAATGACAGCCAACAAGAAACATAAAAAAAACAATCGATGAAAAACGACGAGAAGCAACAAACAAACATGATAATTTGAATCATCTTGCATTGCTATAGATGTGCTATAGTTGTAGATATGTTAAGTCATCCGAATAAACTCATATAAGGTACATCTTCAATGTAATTATCTACAAACAAAATTTCCAAAATCGGTATTTCAAGTCATCTGTAAATTCTCACGGGTCTAGTTATTATTGTAGACACCTAAAATTGTCCTATCTAATTAAATAAATATTTTTATTTATTTAATTATTGTAAGCCCAAGTCCTCTATTAAGTAAATAAATCTTTATTTATTTAATTAATTCATTAATCCTCTTCTAAGCCTTTGCTCATTTAAATAAATACTTTTATTTATTTAAATTGTCCTTTTTCCTAAATTAAATAAATATTTTATTTATTTAATTGATCCCACTTCTTCTATTAATTAAATAAATATTTATTTATTTAATAAATTCATTAGCCTTTTCTATCAATGACACATGTCATTCATCTCTTAATTCTTCTCCTACCTACCCCTTTATCATTTAATTATTTCCTCTACATACCCTTTAATCCTAGCCAACCATTTATCTTTACACCTCTTAATCATATCCCTCCATTTCCTACAATGTCTTCTATATAAGAGGATACTCTCCTTCATTATCAACCCTAATCACCTAATCATCTAATGTGTCTAACAAGTGCTTCAATCAAGCCTTCTTGCGATCAAGCTATCAACCACAATCCGTTCTTTGTTGAGCTCTTGTGCACACATAAAATTTGAGAGAAAATATATCAAACAAGATCAATGGAGATATGAGACAATGGAGATTGAAACCCTACTTGACATGTGAATGGTAATATTTTTTTATTTTGTTGATTTACATGATCTTAGGTATCTCTATTGTAATTAGTGGATGTTTCATTGTAGAACCTAGATTGTTTGTGGTTGGATATTTATGGTTTTACAATAGTTTATCATCACTTTTCACCATATACATTTTGGCACGCCCAGTGGGGATCTTGTCCCTTTTATTTTGACATCTTGTTTGCAAAGCTTGTGTTTTTGAAAGCTACAAGTTCGCCATTGCGACGATTCTGCGTTTTTCGCGTCTGCGACAGATCTAATCGTGTTTGCGTTCTGTTTTCGCGTTTGCTACTATTATTTTTGTATTTTTGATTTTTTTGTTGTTTTTGCAGATCTTTCATCCTGAAATTGCATCTGCCATCTTCCTATCACATTTTTATTTTCTTATCACGTATGTGTTGCTTCTTGTTGCATTTTTTGTTTTTTGCAAGGTTTTTACTCAGTTTTGCAGTTGCAAGATACTGGAATTGTGTCTGTGAGCTATTTTTTTGCGTTTGTGTCAGGAATCTGTGTCTGTGTTGTTGTTTGGTTTGTAGGTCTTAGATCTAGGAAATTGCATCTATGTTTCATCCTTCAGTGTCTCCGTTCTATTTCTGCATTTGCGTATGGTATAGTTGCGTCCGTGTTTTCAGTTTTTCATTTTTGCTTTCATTTAGGGTTTTCAATTTTGGTTTTTAGGGCTAACCTCTTTTGATCCGACTAACAAAGTGGTGCAGCTATTCAAAAGAAGAAAAGCATCTTGTTGAAGGCCCCTATTTCACAAAGTCTTTTGGATCTAAAAAAATTACCTAACTTATGTGCTTGCAGGAGGGGAATCATTCCAAAACTACTAACAAGTTTGGTGCAGGACCTTTGGCAATGATTTTGATTTTAAAATTGCTTGTTTTGTCTTCTTTAGTTTAGCAAACACTTCAATTGGTGCTTGAAAATTAACAAGTGTCTTTTGTGTCTTGAGCAATAGGCTCTTCGAGTTTTACCTTTTAGAGGGCCTGCCTCCCGAGTATCCCATAAGGCCAAGTGAGAGGGAACGACCCAAGTGGTAATGGACTAAAGCCAAGCTCTTCCAAATCACTATAAATAAAAGTGTTTGCGATGAAAGTTGCAAGCAACAGGTGTTACATGATTCTATAATAGTGTTATGACTCCCCATAAACCCTATAGAGCGCAACCTCTATAGGCTGGGAGACCTTCCATTTAACGAAGCGTAACACACTACTAATTATAGCCACCCGAACAGATGCCCTTACTAGACACCTTTTTGTTTTAGAAGACAAAAACCTTCTAGTTGTTGGTGCGTGAGGTCGGACCTTTGAAGCGGCTCACATTCTTATGGTTCTTAGAAGAGATACAAAGTTTGCCACAGGGAGTTTTCATGGGGACTGGTGCTTGGCTGCCTTGGAGAAGTGAGTTCCAAGGGTGGATCTAGTGGGGTCAAGCATCTAAGTATCCGCTCTAAATTGCGTAGCTTTGGTTAACCCCCCAAGTGAGATTCAACAACTATTGTCTCGACCAACCCTAGGATTTGTGCTTGCATGATCAAAACACTCAAAATTTTTTTTAAACAAAACAAAGAAACATTATGTCTACCATGTTTTCAAGTGTATGCAAAAAAATTTCACATCACATTTCACATTTGGAAACATTTATGTTCCTTTGGACAAAACACCTTCAAACATTGAGTCTTCACTATCGTTGTGTCCTCTTTCCACACAAAGAGTCAAAACATTAATATTTTATCACATTAAACAAATTCAAAATTGAACAAAATTGCACAAAGTATTAGTAACCACGTCTGTGACTATTAAATTGTGTCTAGAAATTGTGTTTATGCAGTACCATATCGTGTCTGTGTCCTATGATAAAATAATCAACAACAACTTGTCACATTTTCTGAAATTGCATATGAGTTCAGAAATTACGTGTGTGCAGAGCAAAACTACGTCTTTGAGTTTCAAGATAAAATCATCATTATCATTAGAAAGCTACGTCTGTGTCGACTGAAATGACGTTGTGATCAAAAGTCACGTCTGGGTTGGTTAAAACCGCATCTGTGTTCATAGTTGAGAGATTACAGAAAACTCTTGAGAACAAAAAGGACTTAAATTTTTCAGATCTAAAGAGCTTCTAAGGCTGCTTCTTATAGGGATTCATTTTCCAGCCAACTTGTCTTGGTCACACGTAGTCAACCATTTTCCTTCGCTTGCATTTCCCTCATACATATCTTCCAAATTTGAGTCAAAAGGTTACTTTGCTTGTCCTCATCACACTTTGCAAACAAACTACTATACATCACTAGGTGATTCCCGCATCAAGATCTATCATCTTAGGGTCTCATTTGGTCTCCTTGAGTCAAGGACAACTTACCTCATCAAGAGATCCATCATCTCTTTGGAAGCCACACCTTACTCTCAAACATACATTCTTTGATCTTACACTCTTGGACATTGCAAGTTTACCTTAGATTCATCTACACTTCATACACCTCTTGGTCTTCCATAGTCTTTGCATTTTCATCTTATCCTTTCATTTTGGTCAAGACTTTAGTTTGTGGTTGATACATGTTCACAAAGGTCTAGAAGGGAAGCCAAAGAAGCTTTAAGGTTTTTAAACATGAGTACCTAAAAAGTTTGATGCAAATGAATTTTACAATCTATTTGACAATCACAGTAAAATACCAGATAATGACAACAACAATGGAAATGATAATGACGATGATAATGTATCCGTGGATTCTGCAGAATTTGAGGAAACTATCATGGATCACCATTTTAACAAATTGGTTCAAGAAATCATGAAGAGGGATAGATAATATTTCCTACAAGTCATGGCACAAAGTGGAACAAGATTACCCCATGATTTTGATATGTCACAAATTTTGGAGTATGATACAAACCAAATAAATCAATTAATACAAGATAAATTAGGCATACTAATGGTGGTAATAGAAGAGAGTATCTCTTGCTTGAGTCACCTTCATCTTTATTTCAAAAAATGAAAAATCCAAACACATACACTCATTCTCATGCCGGTTATGATAGAACTTCTCATGAGCAACCACACAGTTGTCATTTCCCATGGAGAAGAACTACCACCATGCATGACCATGATGATACCCAAGATAACACCAATGCATGTACAATTACTCTAAAGAGAACATTCAAAATCATGACACAACGAAACCTCATGTCAAATTTGGGGGCAATACTCAAGATCACTCTTATGATACCTCCTATCCTCATGGTCATGATATGTATCGACCTATACCTAGTGCTCCTCATTACAACACCATACCAAGCGGTCCATATACAAGCTATAACTATGTCCCTCCTCCATATGAACACATCTATGATCAATACCATCTATATATACATTATATCCCTCCTCCTTTGTGTTAGCATTTGGCATTATAACAGACAAGGAGAGATTGTTGGTATTTCAATAAGGATATTGAGAAGGTTGTTGATGATTATGGATATAACTGATTAAGGATGTTTATTGTCTTAATATTATTATTTTGTCATTTATGTCAAGAAATTGATTTTCTAATTCAGTATGATGTTGCCATATCTTGAGAAGTATGATTTGATGAGTATAAAGATGTCAGTAAAAGACACAGAAAGAATATGATGAATAAGGGGAGAAATAAGTTATTCAATGGGCAACTATTACCGAGTTAGACAATGATGACATCATGATGTTTAGATTGTTTTGATATCCTACATATGTTAATGATTGAAAGGTTAATACTATACTATGTTACTGAGCAAAGAACCTAGTCGGTAAACCCTAAGGTTATCGCTATCGGTTAATGAAGGCACAATGTCTACCGAGTGAAGTTTAGTATTTACCAAGTTGCAACCGAGTAATAACATAATACATTAAATGATTACATGCATTATTTAATGAAGGAAGTTGATGAGCTGGCTATGATTGAATGATTGGTATGCCGTGAATGAAGTTTGTTAAAGAATCTATGGCAAAGGAAAATTGACAAGAAGATCTACAACTTAGATTGAACTGCAATACCCTAGCACAAGTTCCAAGAAATATATGCAAGTTTCGAGGTGAGGTAAAATGTTTTCAGATTGAAGGATACATTGAACTTGGACAAAATTTGAAGATCTGATGGCTATGATTGATCATGGAAAATGTGATCAAGGAGATTAAGCGGTTGGCTAATTGTTTATAAATAGGGAACTGTTGATAAAAAATGTATGCGGGCAAGTGTATGCACAGGGATGCTACATAGTGATTACTGAGCACAGAAGCTTGAAGACTTGTTTTGAATAACAGAGTATAGAGCCCAGTAGATGGAAAAGATTAGTTCTATGTCTATATTGTATTGAGCAAATAAGAATCTACTTTAGCATTTTAGATATGAAGTTGCAGATAGATTTTTATTACTATTATTTTGTAAAGTGATAGAAAATCTCTTAACCGAGTGGACTTAACAGTCTTATTTGTAAAACCCTCTAGCAAGGTGACATTTTGATTGAGTGTTTGAAATCCTTTAACAAGGTCACTTCTAACAAGGTGAAGATCCTAACAGATCTGAGGGAAATCCCTTAACCGGGTCACATCTAGCAATGTTTTTGTAATCTTTAACAGGATTTGCTTTTAACTGAGCATACTCTAGAAGAGTATATTTCTTAGTGGGTCCGAAATCCCATAGTGGTTTTTCCCTATTTGGGTTTCCATGTTAAATCTGGTGTTATGAGTGTTATGATGTTTATATGCTTTTGAGTTTGCATGTTTAGTAGTTTTGGTTATATTACTGAAGTATATGTTATCGAGGTTGAATCTGATGTTTTTATGGAAGATTAAGTTTGTATGATTCACCTCCCCCCCTCTCATCTTATTAGCTTGGCATCTCTACTTATTCAAAATTATCAATTGGTATCAGAGCTTTGGACTCTGGAAGAAAAAGTTTAAAGGTACTTGAGGAAAAGATCCAAAGATGTATAAGAGGGATGCACCGAAGCTGAACAAGTCAACTTTCTCTACATGGCAGAAAAGGATGAAGCTGCACTTATTAGGAGTTGGAGAATATGTTGTATATTATCTGGAGAGTGATTTCATTACACCGAGCACCTATCCATTGACTATGGAAGAGTTAAAAGAAAAGCAAGAACATATTCAAGTAATGATTGAAATAACATCTGCATTGACCGATTTGGAGTTTAATGATTTAGAAGGCTGCAATGATGCAAAGGCTATGTGGGACAAGCTCATATTAGTGTATGATGGAGATGAACATGTTCAAAGAGCAAAAGTGGATTGTATAAGAGGACAACTTGAATCTATGAGGATGAATGAAGGTGAGAACATAACCTAGTACAGTACAAGATTAAAGGAGATTGTCAATCAAATCAAAGGAGCAGGTGGAACTATTGAAGAAAAGGATATAACAAGTAAGTTGTTAAGAACCATTCTACCAGCTTATGCAATCCGAGTCTCTGCAATCAATGAATTGAGGTCTGTACCTAATATGCCAGTTTCTTTAGATGCTACAATTGGTAAGCTACATGCATTTGAGTTAAGTAACTTTGATAATAGTGGGTCATCGGTAAATAAAGTTGAATCTGCATTTAGTTCTTTTCATATTGGTGAAGCTGATGATTACAATGATAGAATGAGTAAGTACACTAAAGGGGATCATAGTGGAGCAAGTGAAAGATTTCGCAAGAACATGGAGGAAGTACACAAACTGTATGAGGAAATCAGAAAGCAAGAAGAGTTTGAAGCACTATTAGCTAGAAGGTTATTGAGAGGCAAAGGCAAGTATAAAGGAAAACTACCCTTGAAATGTTTCAATTGTGATAAGATAGGACATATGGCTTCTAACTTTCCTGACAAAGACTCTACTGAAAAGAGAGATTACTGAGATGATAGATAGAAAGATAATCATTACAGAGGACACCGAGACTTCAGAAGAAGAGATAGAAAGTCATGCTTAATAGCCGATGAGGAATCCAATGATGATAAATCAGATGAAATTGATACAGAGGAAGTAGTTTATGTGGCTATCAAAGATGGATCAGATGAAGAAAGGTATGAAGAAAAGGCCCTTATATCTCACATAAATACTAATGATTCTTGGATCATAGATAGTGGATGCTCACATCACATGACAGGTGATAAACACAAGTTTGTTATGTTAGAAGACTATGATGGAAGCTATGTAAGATTTGGTAATGATGCACCATGTCTGGTAAGAGGTAAATGATCCATAACACTTCTTGATAATGCAAGATGCAATGATGTTTATTGTGTTGAAGGTTTGAAATACAATTTGTTGAGTGTAACACAGCTAAACAATACAGGATACCGAATAGAATTTCAAAAAGGAATTGTCAAAGTTCATGACAAGCATGGAAAGTTAGCTGCTATCGGGACACAAACAAAAGGTAACACATTTCACCTTTACTCAACTCAGAATAAATGTTTGTATGCAAAGATAGATGATACTTGGTTATGGCATAAAAGGTTTTGTCATGTAAATTTTGATAATCTGATCAAAATAAGCAAGAAGCACCGAGTAAGAGGTCTACCGAGTCTTGAAAAACCTGAGAATGCTATGTGCTGAGGATGCCAGATGGGTAAAATGACAAGATCAAGCTTTACAAGTAAGTCTTACACTTCTAAGGGAATTTTAGATCTTGTGCACACTGATCTTTGTGGTCCTATGAAAGTTCAAAGTTATTATGGTGATAAATATTTCATATTATTTGTGGATGATTACTCAAGGATGATGTCAGTAATGTTTTAAAAAGAAAAATCAGAATCTTTTCAAATTTTTAAATGGTACAAGGCAAGAGTTGAAAATGAAAAAGGAAGACAACTAAAATGTCTTAGATCAAATAGAGGAGGAGAGTTCACATCTGATGAGTTCAACTTATTCTGCAATGATCATGGTATAAAAAGATAGGTCTATGCACCGAGAACTCCACAACAAAGTGGAATTGCTGAGAGAAGAAATAGATCTATTATGGATTGTGCCAGAACCCTGATGATTGAAAAGAAAGTGCCACAAACATTTTGGAGAGAAGCAATAAGCACTGCAGTTTACACCCTGAACCGAGTACAACTGAAGAAAGGTACTTTGAAGACACCTTATGAAATCTAGTATGACAGGAAACCTAATGTGAGTTATTTTAAAATCTTTGGAAGTAGATGCTATGTACACAAGGATGATAGAAATGGTAAGTTTGATCAGAAAAGTGAAGAAGGAACATTTCTTGGTTTTTCTTCTAGAAGTAAAGCATTTAAATGTCTGATCAAATCATCTAACAAAATAGTAGAAAGTGCAAATGTGAAAATTGATGAATTTGCAAAAAGAAATGATGAAGGAAACTCCAAAGAACTAGAAGATTATGATAAATTTGTCTATGTTCAACTGACAAGTTTTACCGAGAAAACTATTGAAGGAAATGAAGAGAATATCCAGTTACTGAGTGATGAAGAAGATCATATAGAGCCTATCGAGCCTATATTAGCCAAGTATGTCAGAAGACATCATGCACCAAGTCAGATTATAGGAGATAATGATGATCCAATGATGACAAGGAACAAAATGAGACATAACACATGTCTGATATCTGAATTAGAACCGAGGATAGTGAAAGAGGCATTTAACAGTGAAGATTGGATAAATGCTATGATAGAAGAGATTGATCAAATCAAGAAAAATGACACATGGACACTGGTCCCAAGACCGAAGGACAAAAATGTAATCGGTACAAAATGGATTTTCAGAAACAAGTTGAATGAAAAAGGAGAGGTCATTCAAAATAAAGCAAGACTAGTTTGCAAAGGTTATGCCCAAGAAGAAAGAATTGATTATGGTGAAACTTTTGCACCTGTGGCAAGACTTGAAGGCATAAGAACATTGTTGGCATATGCTTCCTACAAGAATTTCAAGGTATATCAAATGGATGTCAAATCTGCATTTCTAAATGGAATATTAGAAGAAGAAGCTTTTATTCAACAACCTGAAGGATTTGCTGAAGACAATAATAAAGATCAAGTATGTAAATTGAACAAAGCTTTATATGGTCTGAAACAAGCACCTAGAGCATGGTATGAAAGATTGCACTCTTATTTAATCAAGATTGGTTTTATAAGAACAAGTGAAAACAACAATATGTACATGAAGAATGATAAAAATGGAATACTGATCTCAGCCATATTTGTTGATGACATTATGTTTTGTGGAAATGACTCTTTATGCAAAAACTTTGGAAATGAAATGAGCAAAGAATTTGAGATGTCATTAATCAGTGAGATAAAGTATTTTATAGGTTTACAGATACGACAATTGAAAGATGAGATTTTCATTACTCAATCCAAGTACATAAAGGAAATATTGAAGAAATTTGGAATGGAGGATTCGAAACCAGTAAGTACTCCTATGACTACCAACTGTAAATTATCAAAGAATGATGAATCTGCATCTGTTGATGAGACACTTTACTGATCCATGATTGGAAAGCTACAATATGTTGTTCACAGCAGGCCAGACATAGCACATGTAGTAGGTATAGTTGCAAGATTCTCTGTAGATCCTAAGGAAACACACATGACAACAATCAAGAGAATTTTCAGATACTTGAAAGGCACTGAGGATTATGGCTTAGTATATCAGAAAAGAAATGATTTTGATTAAAAAGTTTATACTGATGCTGATTGGGTAGGCAACATTAATGACAGAAAAAGCACAAGTGGAGGAGCTTTCTTTTTAGGAGAAAGACTAGTGAGTTGGCTTAGCAAGAAACAAGGATGTGTTTCACAGTCAACATCAAAAGCTGAATACGTTGCTGCAACATTGAATTGTACCAACATAGCATGGATCAAACAACTATTGGAAGGTATAAATGAGAAAGTTACCGAGCTAGGAACTATATTCTGTGACAATACTAGTGCCATTAACATTTCAAATAATCTTGTTATGCACTCTAAGACAAAGCACATCTCTATCAAATATCATTATCTTAGAGAAGAAGCTCAAGAAAAGAAAGTGGTGTTGGAGTATGTTAGCACAAAGGAACAAATAGCATATATCTTCACCAGGCCACTGCCAAGGGACACTTTTGAGTATCTCAGAAGTAAGTTAGGGGTCCTACCCCTATCTTCTACTCACTGACTGAGTTTGGTGAAAGCATCAATTCGATGACTCTACCGAATATCTTTTTAGGAGTTGATGCTGATTTACACACTTTAGGAGGTTTTCTAAAGGTGTACAGAAAATAATACAGGGAACAGGAATTGAAGACATAAATGCTTTGACCGAGACTAAGTTGACACATAACAACAGGAAATCACTTCATACAGAAAAAAATTATGTTTTAGTTATTCACTTTTTGGCATTGTTGTCAAAGGGGGAGAAGACTGCAGAAGACTGGAGAAGACTGAAGAAAAGAGGAGAAGACTAATGTATGGGGGAGAATTCTGATAACAGAAGGAGAGCATTTCAACATTTCAGAATCTCACAGCAATCCAAATCAATTAGGTCAAATCAATTGGTTTTGCCATCAATGCTAAAGGGGGAGATTGTTAGCATTTGGCATTATAACAGACAAGGAGAGATTGTTGGCATTTCAATAAGGATATTGAGAAGGTTGTTGATGATTATGGATATAACTGATTAAGGATGTTTACTGTCTTAATATTATTATTTTGTCCTTGATGTCAAGAAATTGATTTTCTAATTCAATATGATGTTGCCATATCTTGAGAAGTATGATTTGAGGAGTATAAAGATGTCGGTAAAAGACACAGAAAGAATACGATGAATAAGGGGAGAAATAAGTTATTCAATGGGCAACTATTATCGAGTTAGACAATGATGAGATCATGATGTTTAGATTGTTTTGATATCCTACATATGTTATTGATTGAAAGGTTAATACTATACTATGTTACCGAGCAAAGAACCTAGTCAGTAAACCCTAAGGTTATCGCTATCAGTTAATGAAGGCACAATGTCTACCGAGTGAAGTTTAGTATTTACCGAGTTGCAACCGAGTAATAACAAAATACATTAAATGATTACATGCATTATTTAATGAAGGAAGCTGATGAGTTGGCTATGATCGAATGATTGGTATGCTGTGAATGAAGTTTGTTAAAGAATCTATGGCAAAGGAAAATCGGCAGGAAGATCTACAGCTTAGATTGAACCGCAATACCCTAGCACAAGTTCCAAGAAATTTATGCAAGTTCCAAGGTGGGGTAAAATGTTTTCAGATTGAAGGGTACATTGAACCTGGACAAAGTTTGAAGATCTGATGGCTATGATTGATCATGGGAAATGTGATCAAGGAGATTAAGCGGTTGGCTAATTTTTTATAAATAGGGAACTGTTGATAAACAATGCATGCGGGCAAGTGTATGCACAGGGATGCTACATAGTGATTACCGAGCACAGAAGCTTGAAGACCTATTTTGAATAACAGAGTATAGAGCCCAGCAGATGGACAAGATTAGTTCTATGTCTATATTGTATTGAGCAAATAAGAATATGCTTTAGCATTTTAGATGTGAAGTTGCAGATAGATTTTTATTACTGTTATTTTGTGTAAAGTGATAGAAAATCTCTTAACCAAGTGGACTTAACAGTCTTATTTGTAAAACCCTCTAGCAAGGTGACATTCTGATTGAGTGTTTGAAATCCTTTAACAAGGTCACTTCTAACAAGGTGAAGATCCTAACAGATATGAGGGAAATCCCTTAACCGGGTCACATCTAGCAATGTTTTTGTAATCTTTAACAGGATTTGCTTTTAACCGAGCATACTCTAGAAGAGTATATTTCTTAGTGGGTCTAAAATCCCACAGTGGTTTTTTCCTATTTGGGTTTCCATGCTAAATCTGGTGTTATGAGTGTTATGATGTTTATATGCTTTTGAGTTTGCATGTTTAGTAGTTTTGGTTATATTATTGAAGTATATGTTACCGAGGTTGAATCTGATGTTTTTTATGGAAGATTAAGTATGTATGATTCAGCCCCCCCCTCTCATCTTATTAGCTCGACATCTTTACTTATCTTTAAGTATCAGAATTATCACTTCGCCTGATGGATCAGGCATGGGACTAGCTCAAAGAGAAAATACACCACCCAAGAATGACTACAACAACAGATCAAGGATTTACAAAAGCAAATAACAGACATGAATACACCAAAGCAATATTATATAATGAAGGATATATGTCCTTACCCATTTGAATGAAGCATTTCAATGCCTCCATTCCCTCCACATTTTTTGACACCAAAATTTGACAAGTCCAAAGGAAAAGGGGATCCTAAGGCACATGTAAGATAGTTTTTCGCAACTTGCATTGAGGTACTAGGAGAACAAACATACTTGATGAGATTGTTCCCACAAAGCTTAGGTGAACAAGCAATGGAATGGTTCTCCCAACTTCCACCTGGAATTAAATCATGGAGTGATTTAGCAGAGGCTTTCATACAATACTTCTCATATAACATTGAAACAAATGTGTTAGTAACTACCTTGTGCAATACTAAGTAGAAAAATGGGGAATCTTTCTCTTCATTTTTACAGCGATGGAGAGGTCTTGCTAGTCGATGCTCTTGTGATATCCCACAAAAATAAATGGTAGAAATGTTTACTCAAAATGTCAACAAGGATATTGGATATGAGCTAAGAAACGATTGTTTCTCTACCTTCAAAGAGGTCATTGAGAAAGGAATGGCAACAAAAAAAGTCCTTATCAAACAAGGTGTCATTAAGACATTCAAAGAGAACAAAGAGGAATCAAATGGGAAAGACAAACCCCATTTTTAGAACAAGAATAAGAACACAATCAATGATGGGGTAGTAGATGCAAATGTTGTGAAACCTAAGATACCTTTCCTCGGTGCAATCTCATCCAATACAAATGATCAAGTGAACAATTAAAGGCAATAAAAACCCCGAAGAAAATACACTCCATTGTGAGAACCGATTGACACAACATTTAAGAAGTTAGTGGCAAACAAGCTCATAACACTACTAGAAAACCCACCATATGAGCCAAAAGTAAAACCAAATTGGTGGAATGATGACGAATATTGCAAATATCACAAGAGTAAAGGGCATTTAACTAGCAGTTATCACATATTGAAGGATATCATATAGGATCTCATTGATAGAGGCGACATAGAAGTTGATGGTCACACCTCCAATGAAGAGAATGCGATGTTCAAGGAGCCATTTCCTAAACATGACAAGGGAGAAGCCAAAACTATAGATAATCAAGCCAATTATACTAATACGCCCTATGATTATGATTCTACTATTAATCACATTTCAATGGATAATCATGTTTCAACCATTATCATAAAGGACAAAACTCCCGAAGGTTCTACCCAAAGGAGTAAAGTTGTTTTGAAAGGAATTGGACCATCTTCCTCATCTTTCAAAAATGAAACCTTCGAATGTAATGCCACAACCCGTAAAAGTATAGTCATCTTGCAAGGTGTTCCATCTAAGACCACAACTTCATCATCTACCATGAATGAATATGACCTTGTAGATAAGTTAGGGAAGACACCCGCCCTCATTTCCATCCTTGAGATTTTATGCATATCCCCTTCACAGAAAGCTATTCTTGACAAGACTTTGAGAGAGAATTTCGTACCCACTGATCTGAAGCCATGGTGGGATATCTTTCTGTTCCACATAGCCTCACATTCATAGAAGCCAATGATGCATCCATAACCCAACCTCATAATGCATCTCTACATATTGAAGCCTTTATCTATAAAAACTGAATAAAATAAGTCCTGATAGATGGAGGAGCAGGTCCAAACATTTGTGCATTGCACACTATTAAGCAATTGGGATATTCTAAAAAGGTTGTGAATTATACACATGCTATTACCATAAAAGTATATGATGACAAAGAGCGTTCATCCAAGGGCACAATCACCTTACCTCTTAGAGTTGAGCCAGTTATGAAGGATGTGGTATGTCAAGTCCTTGATTTAGAGCTCACATACAATATACCCTCGAGACGCCCATGGATTCATGAAATGAGAGTTGTTCCTTCTACATATCATCAATGTATAAAGTTTCCACACAATGGAGTTGAAGTAACCGTTAATGGTGATCTGAATCCATTCATATATTGCAACAACCTGTGATCAAAGTTGGAAACAATAATACCAATCAATGAAGAATCAACTCCATCATCTGCATAAGTTGATCCAAAATCATTAAAACCTTCTAAATCAAAACAAGCAGAGCTAAAATAAAAATTCAAGGTTAAATACATGGGATGTGGTGAGTATATATTTCATGTTGATCAACTCCCACTATCTCCTAAGACATTTAGTCAACATGAACATCCTACAAACAATTTGTAATATCAAGGAATTGGGTGTGAACCACCTAGTGTTGTGGCTACTAAGTCTGAATGCAAATCTCCTCTAGTGGTGCAAGCAACTCTTGATATCAACAGTCCTAAGAGTGGTTCCAAAAAAGAATCTATTGAATATATCGCCAACCCTCTTGAGAACTCCTATAGCCTTACCATTTCATCCACTCATTCCATTTTCACTCCTCTGCTAGACTTGGATCAACAAGAATTACAAAATCCATTACTAATTGGGGATCAAAAATCAAGCTTTGAAAAGAAAAATTTAAAAGTCAAAAATAAAGAAAAGTTCTTTAGTCCAAATCAAAATCAAAAGCTATTGGACTCTGCAAAAATCAAAGTCAAGGATAAAACTCTTATGAAGAAAAAAGAACAAGAGTTGATCTCCCCTAATATAAAAATAACTGGGGGCAAAATTTATACAATTTTAAGTCAAAAAGCATACTTGTTGATCCTAAGTCTCCATCTTGCCATCCTACTTTCACTTCTTTTCACAATCAGAAGCCTTCATAACTCATCCACTTGTTCCACACATCCATTCCCTTTTGGTGACACATCACATCAATGGACCTTTAATGGAACTTCCTCGAAGGACTTTGTTGTCAGGGATGTCCAAACTTATTTAGGTGACATGCATACGGGCCTGTGTAGTCCACACACTAGTAATTCTATCTCAATTTCTTTATCAAGGAAGACATTCACTCGAGCTACACATCATTTAGTCAAGGAACAATGCATCTATAATCATAAGGTAAATCCTCACACATTTGAGGTAGGTGACTTAGTATTAAGAGAGAATCCTAAAAATCAGCAAGACCGAGAAAAGAAAGGAAAATTTGAGCCCAATTGGCTTGGTCCTTATGTCATCACAACAGTCTATGGATCAGGTGCATATCAGCTCTCAACACTAGATGAAGAACCTTTGGAAGATCCTATCAACAACATGTAGCTTCACAGGTTTTACACATAGCTCTTCAAAATATCCTAATTAAAAAATACAAAAAAAAAAAAAAAAAAAAAAAAATCATAAAAAAAAAAAAATCATTACTTAGTGAAAACCTGGCAAACAAGCGCCTTGTGACACAAAAAATTGAAAAAAAATTAGAAAAAATAAAAAGAAATAAATCCGTCCAATGGTAAAAACCACTTTGGTGGTGCCCTGGGCAAGTACCATGGTGAAAACTAGGTTACCGAAGCCATGTGTAGAGACATTTCTCCTCTCTCCTTCAAGATTCAAATCTTATCCTTTCACTTTTCACACACTCATAACCTATACATCTATAATAAACTTACCCATTCCCATCATGGCTTGTTACTGATCTAATTAAGATTGGTTAGCCATTCATAATAAAACCTCCCTTTTCACCCCTTTCCTTTCATAATAAATCAGGGCCGACCTGCAACTGGGGAAAAATCCTAAATCTAGTGATGGAAGTGGTACCCTGAGCATCACATGTTTTGAGGAGCATTGTCTTTTCATTCCTCCTTTTCCCGCACAGTTTGCAATAAGAAGTCACTTGCATCATCAATCCACAATAAAAATATGTTCTTCTTTGCAATAAAGTATCAGTTTCATGGATTCAGTCAATTTTAGATGAGACACAAGCAACATTGGGCTTTCAACAAGTCAAAATTTTTAGTAGACTTTGGCAACAACATGGTTTTCAGCATGATCTGTCCTTTATCAGGATGACAACATTGTGACCAAATCAAACATGTTAACATATGTGGCAAGAAACACAAATAACTTGAATATTTCATTATGTGTTCGTGTCAAGTCTTGGTTTTCTTTTGATTTTATCTTGTATGGTGACATGTCTTTTAGATTTTCCAGGATGTTTCTGACTAGATATTCTATCTCCAGGATGTCTTTGACTAGAAAGGCGAGGATGGGGTATGTTCACCTATTGTTTTGTTGTTTATGGATTGTCTCTTAGTAATGCTATGGCTTGTCCAAGGATATGAGGACACTATGAGTCTAGTTTGAACTAGGGCATTCCTTGTTTGCGACTGTCTGATCTCCATGAAAATGGGTACAATGACTTTCTAGGTCGAACCTATACCTCAATTGTCATAACCTATTTTCCACAATAAAGCTCAATGATGATAAAACACAAGATGCTCTTTCACTTTCATATCTTCTATCTTCCATCCCCCTTTCTTGATTGACCTCCATCATCCTTCTTGATTTCATGTAGCCCACTATCACATGACTGAGTATAAGGACACACCAAAAATATCAGCATTTCATGTAGCTTTCACCTGCATCATTACATGTTAGCATATCTCATAATACACATGGTTGAACTCACAATGCTAGTTCCCACTTTTTGGTACATCCTGATTTTTTCTGAAATCATGATTTTTTAGAAAATATAATGATTTAAGCTTTAAGAGACCCCATTTTAAGTAAGAGTGTTAAATCAAAGGCTCTTAGATCAAAATTTATTGGATAGAACCTCTCTACTTCTAAATCATACTTGCAATGGAGTCCCCTTTGCATCTATCAAATGCTGATAAAAAACCAATTTTATATATATTTTGGAGGGTAAAATGAATTCATTTAGAAGTTTTGATTTTTAAAGTATTTTGTCCTTATTATAAGCTTTCCAAATAGTATAATTTTTAATATATTAAATTTAATTAATATATTTTTATTTTATTTCTTATGAATGTAGGTTTTTCACCGAACATGAACTTCTTTGTTCAATGCATTGGGAAAAATAATAAACTAATTCAAAAAAAATCTTAAAATTATCTATGCACTAGGTATTGTTGTCTTCTTTCCAACAAAAAAAAATTTGAATTTTTTATATATATAGAACAAGTTATGTGTTCAAACTTACATTTATATCTAAATTATAATTAGTCGGACTTCAAACTTAATAAAATGAAAAATATTCAACATATCACTATCAAACCATCTGCATGCTTTGGGTATTGGTGTTACAAACCAAAATTTAAAAGAAATTAGTTTTTATCCTTTATAGAAAAAAATTTATCCATTTCAGGATGCACATCACTCTTAAAAAATGTTGTTCGCTATAAAAAACTAGTTTTTGAGGGAGATGGAAAAATCAATAAAATTTTATTCAAAAAAAATTGAAAAAAATATATTTAGAATCTACAAATAAGATGTTACAAATCACTAGTTTACATTATCTTCAAATTTTTAATGGTTTAAAAGTTATAGGTGTTGGAAAGTGAAGGTTTTTTTTTTTAAATGTTCATCTAAGTGTCAAAGTTGGTCAAAAAGTGGGAATCAATATTGTGATTTCACCCACATACATATAAATATCATGATTGCATTACATCCTGCACACACCACTGATTAGCATATCATATATACATTTGCATTCTCATGATGTATATAATCATAACATTTTAATAATCACACATCCATTTAAATTCAGTATATTCACATTTGCATTATACAAACAGAAAAGAACAAAAACATATTGCATATCATCAGGGACATATTCGCATCTATAACATAAGATCATCATATAAGATCATAAACATCATAACATCATCATAAGCATCATAGAATCATTATAGGAACATGCATACATAGCATCATCATAAAGCATAGAAGCATCACGTAGGAACACATGCATATAGCTGCCACAACGAATGACTCATCTCATATATATATCAAAAAATCACAAGTGTCATAATACAATAATATCAAAATATCTCGTATGGCTACAAAAATAACTTGAAGGTGTCTATATAATCCTACAAAAACTAATGCAAAATGGATCCAAAAGGGCTATGATGAAGACCCTCCCTTGGAGCCAGTTGGCATCAAAGGAGTTTGATCTCTTGAAGGTCCTTCTCCAGGATTACCCCCTCTGTCTCTCCCTCCTAGTGGTATAGGTGGACACATAACCCCACTGTCGGATGCTTGTTGTTTGTCCCCTCCCCTTGTGGTAGTCGTCTGGGACACTCTCCTGAAGCTCCTATCCCTTAGCTTTGGAGGCACAACCGCGTAGTATAGATCCCTCCAGTAGGCTATCTCCTCTCTTGCTCATAGGACATATGCATAGCCATCCCCTCTATCCTCAATTTCTATCCTGCCTACCCTCAGTGCCTCCTCAGCCTCAGTGTACTATTGGATGGCCTAATCCCTCTCCCTCTTCATATTTGCTAACTGTCGCCTCAATTGAGTCACGTCTCTCTTGAGATCCTCGATCTCATCAGCTTGTCCAGCTGCAATCTCTCACAGCGCTAGAAGCTCATCCTCCTCCTCATCCCCACCCTAAGAACCCTCCTCTTTTCTGGCCTATCCCTGTACTTGTCTCCGGGCATCCCTCCCTGGTACTTGTGTCTATATCTGTCCACCCACCTATAGCACATGTCCTCCTCTACCCCTCGGTGGTCTCCCTACCTATGGATCCTGTCTCTCCTCCTCTCTCTCTCCGCCATCCCTCTGTCCACCCCTACCCCTCACCACCCTCCTCACTGCTACTCTCCTCTTCCTCCCCCATCTCCCACCACCCCTATCATCATCATCCTCCGCTGCCATAGGCTCATCTGGATCGATCAACCTGTGTACTGGATGTGCTACAAAATAAGCATCATACTCTGCATATGTACCTCCATCAACAACATCTCTCAATAGATTCCAAGGCATTAGAACCATCTGCTCAAACTGTGTCACCGCAACATCATAGGACAAAATTGGCCCCTAGTGAGCTTGCTCCCACACTATCTATGCAAAATCTCCTAATCCCCGAGGCATCGTCTGCTGCCACCCAGACTTCGTGCATACCCTGTCAATCTGATGCCTGTCTAGTATATAAGGTGTCCACTTGATGAGATACCTGCTCCTGAAAACATAAGGTACCTCTATGGCATCCTCCTCCCAATCCTCACAATCTAGATAGGGTCTCCATATGATACTATCTATGTCATCAATAACCCATCTCCAATAGTCTACCTTCACAATCTGTGGCTGGGAAGTGATAATGCTGTACAAATGTGCAAATGACTATCCATGCCCTCTCCCTCTGAAATGCACTGGTCTTGTCACTGCAATGTGCTTGTATGAACACACCTGCAATAGAGTCACCCCGCAACCTAATCCACAACCACTGAGATACAAAAACTGGTGAAGCTCATGGTACAAATGTGCAAGTACACATAGACCTCATGCATATCTAGTATGCTCTGTCACCAATACCTCTAGAGTGCTCCCCCAACCAATAGCCATACCTCATGTTGCCCTGTTCGGACATAGGTAGCCACTAATCACCCCTCTGACTACTGCCGGTAGTTTGCTTCTAGTAGCTAGCATGACATCCCAGCTAACGTGACCTGATCTCATCTCTAGCTCTGGGTCTCCAAAGACTTGTCTCAGTGCATCCCTATCTCCCTCTCGGTCATATGGCACTAGCTCGTCATGGATCGGTATCGTCAGGATCTTGTAAGCATCCTCTAAAGTGACTAACATCTTGCCAGTCGACAAATGAAACGAACAGGTCTCAGAGTGCCATCTCTCTATTAGAGAAGTCGATAATCCTCTGTTCACTTGAATCTCAGGCAGATACATGATATGTCTCAAACCCATACCCTCAACAACTACTCGCTCCTCAAAGGTCAACTCTGGTCGCAACCTCTGTGTCACAGGGAATCTCTCTCGCAACTCTATCATGGGCAAGTACTCCTGCATCCAACCAAACCAATCATGTCAATCATAGTGGTACTCATGTCTATCACATAGTGATACTCCTATCCTAGTGCTTATGTCTATCACATGGTGCTGCATCCTAGTGTATATGTTCATCACATTGCACTTGATCCTATTTAGAGCACCTATTGAGTGAATCCTCTCAACAACTTATCCAATTGGCAACATATGTTCATCACAAAATTGTGAATTCTAGCATGTCTTTCATTTTGTCTTCCTAGGGCACCTGCTTGAGTGTATCCTCTCACCAACTTATCCAATCGACAACGTATGTTCATCACAAAACTGTCGACTTGTGCCCACTTAGACATAAACACGTTTTTACAACACAAACGTGGTTTTTATCAACTTGTTAGCCTTCCCTACTTTCATTTAAAAATTTCAAGTTCGAAGGTCACCTTTTTGGTGTTATCTTCCCTTTGGTCATGTATTTCTTCTCTTTGAACCCAAGTCTTTGAACCTTTTCTAAGTTCAAAGTTCAAAACGCGCTTTAAATAATTTTCTTCACGACTTTGTTTTATGGTAAAAGCGAGCGCTTTTTTGAAATTGGTATTGAACTTGAACCTTTGAACCTCTATGGTTCAAGGTTCAAAGTCGATCATGCATCGGTTATGTCTTTGCTCGTTCATTGTTCTTTGTTTTGTCGCATAGTTGGTGTTATGTGTTGCTCTGTGTTATTTCTCAAAATTGAACTTGAACCTTTGAACCTTTTGGTTCTTGGTTCTTGGTTCAAAGTTTAGATTCTTAAAGTTTGAAGTTCCAAGTAGAATTGACACATGCATCATGAAATGAATATGGCGGTGGGAAAAGAGAATATTATGGGGAATTCAAAATGTTAGTTTCTAAATTATGACAAGCAATCATGATAATTCATGAGTTGTGTGATGGAATGACCTGAAATTAAATGCATGTCAGCTATACATTAAATCAGGCGTCAACTCACATGAACTTACTTAATTAGTACAGCTAGCTAAGTTTTAAGTGTAAATTATGTCCATTTTTGTTGCAAAAGCTAGCAATTGTTTCTAGAATCTTCTCAGCAGCCCTACAAGTGACGAAAATTGGAGGTATTGTATCTGCATTCCAAAGGTTTCCGAGAATTGGCTGTCGAGATCAGGTGATG
Organism: Cryptomeria japonica; assembly: GCF_030272615.1. Taxonomy (NCBI): domain Eukaryota; kingdom Viridiplantae; phylum Streptophyta; class Pinopsida; order Cupressales; family Cupressaceae; genus Cryptomeria; species Cryptomeria japonica. The sequence continues at coordinate 65,458,058 of NC_081406.1, read as the reverse complement.
AGAAATAGAGGATGAAGAAGGCCAAAATTGCAAATTTATGAGAAACTTTTGTTAGTTCCTCTTCTGCTCGTGTTATTAGATCACGTAGTAGGAAAAGCAATTAGAAAACCCTGGCAAGCTCACTGGTTGTGGACTTGGATTCTGAGGAAGAAACTCAAGGAGAAATGGCTACTTAGATGCAGGACCAACCCATCACAGATGTTGCAGATAAAGGAAAGGAAATTCAACAACCTGAGGATTCTGGGAATACCATGGTTGTTGTCACCATTAATCAACAATCACCATTACCAAGGGAAACATCCACTGCTCCTAAGTGGCTGAGTGCTTTGCTTACTAAGAAGAGGAATGTAATTCCTATTTCAATCCTAATGGAGGATATGGTCATCAAGTGTTTAGGAAGAAAATCAAAGTCCAAGAGACTTAAAACATAAACCATGATCGATGTGGATGAGAAAACATGACACTAGATTGCAGAAGTAGCTAGACCCCCTGCAGATAAGGAGGTTGAGAATATCACTGAGAAAGATTTCATCATTGAAAAGATTGATCTAGGGGCAACTTCTCGGGCTGCTGGTGCTAAACATTTGGAGACAACCAAAAGGATCCTCACTAGGACTTGGAAGGATGAAAAAGACAAAAGTGAGATGAAGCAGATTATAATGCAAATGGCTCAATATATCAATGCTATTCAGAATCCAAATCCCCAGCCACTTTCCCAAGTTTCTTTGTCATTTGATCCGAAATCGCCCATGAACCAGAAGTTACTTGATCAGGTTCAAAGGAGCCGAATGATCACATATGTCTTTAGTGAATAGCTCAAATCAATTGTACAACAGGGAACCAGTTATATTTCTAATCTGGTCAAGGTGTTCGAGAATGCAGAGTCTGTGGGTAAAGAGCTAGAAACATAAATAGTTTCTTGGGAGAAAGAGAAGAGTAAATGGTTGGGTGTATTGAAGTAGATGAGAGATACTCAGAGATATGGAGTGATGAACTTCCTAGCTGAAAAGCGAGTGCACAACCTTGATGATAATGTACTCTTCGTTTGCAAAGAGAATATTGAGTGGAGAAACTCAATTATTGAGCAAGGACATGAGGAATCTATCAAGCTTCTAAAAGAATTGACTAACATTATGCAAAAAGATATGAAATGCATAGATCTTCAACTTTTAAAAGAAGATAAGCAGATGCTCAAAGACTCATCAAATATGATCCAAATTTTTAAAGATCGAGTACAACAAATTCAAGAAGCAAAGTCCCTGATAATTGAAGATTTCTCAAAGATTGCAAGAATTGAATCAATGTTGGTTGTCTGCTTCGATCATCTTGAAATGCATAAGGGTAAGGTCTTATAGGTAGGCAAAACGAAAGAGGTATGGAAGCAGCAGATCCTACACATTGGCCTCCCACATTACCAGCTCATTCTAAATTTTTCTTTAGCTCACCTGGAATGGCGGAACATTCGAAGCACCCCCACATCGCAAGACAAATAGGTTGAAGCCACGTCATCTGCACGAGTTTGATTGTGCCTCTGTTGCTCGCAGCTTATGCCACTTTTCTAGTTTAGTTATTGCTTTTTCAGTTTTAAAACTAAACTTCTTTAACTCTCAAGTGGAGTTAATCATTTGACTCTGGTTTTATTTGTAACAGACTATCATAGCCTAGCGGCTATTTATATGGTTCTAGAAGTATTTTTAAAGGTCCGAAAAAATTTGATTTAAGGGGAGAGACTTAATTTTCTTTGGATTTTTTAGTGTAGACATTTTTGGTACTTGAATGAAATGATATTTTGATACAATCTTCAAATCTCTGTGTTTAAAAGATATAGCAATCTCTGTTGGGATGTATGCTTATGTGTGAAATAATTTATTTCATTACCAGTGCTTTTTTAATCTATGAATTCATTGATTCTCTTTTTGTTTTAAAAAAAGGGCGTTGCATTGTTGTTTAAATGACTTTGATCCCCCTTGTCATGTGAGGCATGAGTGAGAATCGATCAACATTTATGATATATTGAGCATTTTGGATGGAATAAGTTTTATATTGAATGAATATGTGCAAGAGTAAAGTCTGTGAGCTTTACATTTATTGATAATCTTCTTGTAGCGATCTATTGTGTTGACAAATGAATGTGAAAGCCTTTCTTGCTTTCTGGTGAAAAGTGTGTTTGTTTTTGAATTATTATATAAAAATTTATTGAACATCTTACGAGGAGTTGCACTCTTATGCAGAGGGTAAACCTAAACTCGGTCACCCAACTGTTGGTTTATTTGCTTTTTCATGAAGAGCATGCACGAGTCATCATTTTAAAAATATGTAAAGTCAAAGAAAAGGCAAATCTGTTAACCAACACAACCTAAACGTGTTTTCTTTCCCTAGACATGCCTGAACATCATAGATGTGCCACTATCCTACACAAACACATCTTTGTGACACATACGTGTTTTCTTGCCCTAGACACGTCCTTGTTGAACATAGACATGATTACATTCACAAACGCACCCAAACTTGACCTAAATGCGATTATTCATCATAGACGTGCTTGACACCAACCTAGATGCGTTTTTAGTGCAAACACCAATTTTGCATTTTTGTTTATCTACTCTAAAATGCATTAATGACAACGATAAATACAAATATGTGCAAAGAGGCTTCGAGATACTTACCGACTCACCCATGTCATTTGGTTTCTGATATCACCAGACTCGATCGAACCTGTGAACTCTATCCATCATCGCTAACTGCTTTGACTGCTCTAAGTTCTCTCTCTACACTCTAATCTCTTATGTGTGTGGATGCAAATGAGGATGTTTTCCTTGTGGCTCTATCTTATAGGCTGCTTAACCCTAGTCTCTCGTGTCAGTTTTTCTTCCCTGAGTTAGTCTTTTTCCTGCGTGACCTCGTCACCTTATCTTGTCAGTCCTTTCTAGCCTTTCTTTCTTATCAAGAGATTGTCTGCAATCCCTTTCAGTCTTTTCATCCAATCTCTCGAGGGGGCATATCATTCCCGTCTTGGGACATGTATCACTTTATCTTCTTTGAGCCAATGCGACAAGCTGCATTGTCTCAAAGATGGGCAAAATGAATTGTCCTGTCTAATTAAATAAATAAAAATATTTATTTAATTATTTTATGCCTAAATCCTCTATTAATTAAATAAGTATTTATTAATTTAATCAATTCATTAATCCTCTTCTAAGCCTTTCCTCATTTAAATAAATACTTTTATTTATTTAAATTGTCATAAATATTTTATTTATTTAATTGATCCCACTCCTTCTATTAATTAAATAAATCTTTCTGTATTTAATTAATTCATTAGCCTTTTCTATCCATGACACATGTCATTCATCTCTTAATTTTTCTCCTACCTACCCTTTTATCATTTAATTATTTCCTCTACCTACCCTTTTATCCTATCCGACCATTTATCTTTACACTTCTTAATGTTATGCCGCCATTTCCTACAGTGTCTTCTATATAAGATGATACTTTCCTTCATTATCAACTTTAACCACCTAATCATCTAATGCGTCTAACAACTATTTCAATCAAGCCTTTTTGTGATGAAGCTATCAACCACAATCCGTCCTTTGTTGATCTCTTGTGCACATATAAAATCTGAGAGCAAATATATCAAACAAGATGAATGGAGATAGGAGACAATGGAGATTGAAACCCTACTTGACATGTGAATGGTAATTGTAGACACCTAAAACTTGCACAACTAATTAAATGAATTGTTTAATTACCCTAATCCGACTATTGACTAAACTAAGGTTTAATCAATATCCCTTTTCTTCTAATCAACCATTAATCAAATTCAACATTTAATTAAGTATCCCCTTTTAGCCATTTTAATTAAATTCAACATTTAATTAAATATCCCCTTCTAGCCATTTTAATTAAATTCAACAGTTAATTAAATATCCCATTCTAACCATTTTAATCAAATTCAACATTTAATTAAAATCCCCTTTCCATTTTAATCAAATTCAACATTTAATTAAAATCCTCTTTCCATTTTAATTAAATTCAACATTTAATTAAAAATCCATATTTCCCTCACCCCACTTGCATTTCACAACATATGCAAGTTGCATCTCCTTTTGGCTAAAATAAATCTTTTATTTTATGTAAAAAATCATATTTTCCTCCATCCACTTGCATTTTCCTACAAATGCAAGTTGCACCACAATTTTAAATAAATAAATTATTTATTTGAACTCCTATTTTCCTCCACTCACTTGCTTTTTTCTACAAATGCAAGTTGCACCACAATTTTAAATAAATAAATTATTTATTTGAAATCCTATTTATCCCCACCTACTTGAAACCTTTAATGGCTTCCTCCTAGAGTCTTCTCAAACCTTTAATGGTTTCCCTTAAAGTCTTCTTAAGCCTTTAATGGTTTCCCTCAAAGTCTTCAAGCATTTAATGTTTTATCCCCCTTTTTCTTATTTAAATAAATTAAGATTTATTTAAATAAAATCCAAAATTCACATTCACATTTAAATAAATTAATATTTATTTAAATATCTATCCAAATGCAAGTTGCATTCATTTTAGTTGAAATAAATCTTTTTATTTTAATTAAAAATTCCTATTTCTCCCACTTGCATTCTCCTACATTTTCCATTAACTTCCTAAGCATTCTTCTAGAACCTCTCAAAACCCACTTAATTAGTCTAATTCTTCTATCATGATCACATTCCTAAATTTTGGGGAAGTCACTTCTAATTTTGGAAGAAAGTCTTCTAAATGCATTTAAAGTTTTATCTTTTCAACAAGCTAACTTTGCTGAGTTCCCCAAATTTGTACGACTCTCACAAAAGTATTGAAGGTTATCTAACTTCCAACAAGATAACCTCCAAGGTCTCCAAAGAGCTTTTAATGCTCTTACAAAACTTCAAATTTTCAACACATTGAGCTTTGCACAAGATTTTGTCCATTGGACAATATCTTTATTCATTGGATAAAAAATTTATTCCATGAAATTGCCCACATGGGATTAACCATTAAGTCTTCTAAAGCATTTAATGCCTCCTCCCTCTCCTCTCAAGCAATCTCATGGTGGCACTTGTCAACATGGGATTGGGTTGAAAATATCACATGGATTGATAACTTTCAATCTTGACCCTCCTTAAGCCAATTCAATCTTGGCCATCCAATTTTCCAATTCTCCTAATAATAGACCCCATTTCTCCTTCAATTCATATCTCAATCTTGTGCATCTAAATTATAGTCATTTTGCAGGTTAAGGAGCTCATCTTGTCATCTTCAAGCATTCAAGCCATCTTCAAGCATCCAAGCCGTATAGCATTAGCATTAGCATTTTAGCTTTATTTTTGCATATCATCTCATAGTATTTTATACTCATCTACTTTAATTAACTCATCTAGCATAATCTAATCTTAAATTTGGAATATATTTAACATCTTCATCATGTAGTCTTGCATCTTGCATCCTATCTCCATCCATCACCTCATCTTAGCTAATATCTTAGTTGCATCCATTTTGATCTTAGCACATCACTAAAATCTTGTTCTCTAGGTTGTCATCTAAGAGATCAAATGCTTTTCCAAGTGAGGGTCATTCTCTGGTTCTTTGGATTCATCTTTTATAAAAGATTCAACTTTTTTTTCTCTTAGGATCAATTTTATTCTGAATTTCCATTCTGAGAAATTATCTCCCCCTTCAAGTCTATCCTCAAATTTGATAGCATTGGCCATGGAGAAATGTGATGTTTATAACCTTTGATTCAAACTTCTCAAATTTGAATGCCTCAGGTTCTTCCTACCGTGGCTCTGATACTATGTAAATGATATTCAAATCTATGTTCAAAATCTAAGTGTTATAGATTTTGTCTCTCTTTTATTTTCTAAGAAGATATATTCAATACTTGTAGGTATATTCAATATTTTATTGCTATTTATTAATTACAACTTTCTTGTATTGCAGATGGTTGTATCTAACATTAATGGATTTCGATGTTTTCAAAAAAGCAGGTCACTGGGCTAAGGCTTGTCCCAGCAACCCTAAAAGACCTATGATTAAAGACAAAAATATTAATAAACCGGTATGGAAAGAAAAAAATAACAACAAAGTCTGCAATAAGGCAGAAGAAAAAAGTGGAAATCTGTTTACAGAAAATCAAGAAAATGAATCCAGTGACTTAACTAAAGACCCTACTTTGAAGAGGAACAAGAAGAATGAAACTAAGGAGTTTGAGATCAAAATAGGTAATACCTTTGAAGCCCTTCAGTTGCAAGAAAAGGAGGATGAAATCAGTACAGAGACCCTTGAGGATGGTGAGATTGAGGATATCACTGACTCGCATCATGAGGAACGAAATGAACCCATGTCAGAGAAAGAAGAACCTTGTTTAGGGAAAGAGTTTCAGGAACAGGAAATAGAAATGAGAAGGAGCAACAAGTTTGGATCACCACAAGCAAACTTAAATGCCTTATTCCAGAACATAGAAGTAAATATGACCACTTCACCCTGGAAGAGAGAAAAGCTTTGGAGTAACATACAAGATGAATCCAGGGCAAATGATGAATCTAGGGCAGAACAACAAGAAGAAAACATGATAGAAAATGAAAAGAAAATTAAGACCAAGAAGACAGGAGGTCCTAATAGAGTAAAAACCAGAACCAGATCCAAGGTAGATTTTGGGGCATCAAGATCCCCACTAGGATGCAAAACCATGAAATGGCACAGGGACCAGGAGAGTAAACAAAGCATAGCTGATGGAAGGCAGAGAACTATTAAGGAGTCCTGCCCCTAGGTCTCAAAATGAAGGTAATATCCTGGAACATCAGAGGCCGAAATGGTCTCAATAAATAGGATATATTAAGGAATCTTATTTGAGATCAAAATCCGGATATTATCCTGATTCAGGAAACTAAAATGAGCAAAGAAAAAGTGGAGAAAATTAAGTTTTTTAAAAATGGGGGAGTCTGTGGCAGTAGCTCAAATGGCGCCTCTAGTGGAGTTGCTATATTCTGGAATAAAAGCACAACTTCTATAGACATGATTGAAGAGGATGGCAATATTCTATCCTTAAAAGCTAGAAATATTTTTGATGAGAAGGAATTTGTTATAACTAACATCTATGCCCCTAATTCCAAACATGCTAGAAGTAAATTTTGGGAAAAAGTTCAGCAAAAAAGGAAAAATTTCTCTATGAACAATTGGATTGTTATGGGAGATTTCAATACTCCTCTGCAAGATAGAGAAAAATTTGGAGGAAGTCAAGCTCAACCTGAAATAAGATCTGACCTGATGGACTTTATCAATGACAATGCTCTCATTGATCTGGATCTTAGTGGAGCCTCCTACACTTGGTCAAACCGAAGAGATGGGGAAGATCTTATCCAGGTAAGACTTGATAGAGCTCTTCTCTCTAATGATTGGATTCTTTCTCATAGTTGTTCCCTTTCTGTCATTGATAGAATTGGATCAGATCATTATCTCATTTCCTTTGTTGCTGAGAACTCTAAGCAAAATCAAAGATTCCCCTTTCGCTTTGAAAAGATGTGGATATCCTACCCCAATCTTGAAAAGTCAATTGTTGAATGGTGGAATCTTGATATTAATGGAACTGCCATGTATAAAGTTGCCAAAAAACTTAAACATGTCAAAACCAACATTAAGACTTGGAACAAAAAGGTCTTTGGTGATATTTTTTATTCAAAGAAAAAGCTAAAGGAGGAACTGAACCAGATTCAAATATCCATTCAGAAAGAGGGCTACACAAAGTATTCCAGAGCCATGGAAGATAAGGTCCTTGACAACATTCATACCATAATTTCAAGGGAAGAAATATATCGGAGACAGAGATCCAGGGCTATATGGTTGAAGGCAGGGGACAAAAACACTAAGTTTTTCCACATGACCTCCCTAAAACATAAGGCAGCTAATAGAATCACCAAGTTAACTGTTGAGAACAATACTCTGACAAATAAGGATGAAATCAAGGATGAAGTTGTTAGATTCTTCAAGCAGCTGTTGTCTAGTAATGAGGAGCTTGATCAGACCCATCAACTCAATCTGGTCAGCAATATTCCTAATATTATAAACTCTTTTCAAAATAAGACCCTTGTTCCCATCCCGTCTGATGAAGAAGTCAAAAAAGTTGTCTTCTCCTTTCAAGGGGATAAAGCTCCGGGCCCTGATGGATTCCCTATGTTTTTCTTTCAAGAATTTTGGAATATTGTGGGGAAGGATACGATTAATGCGGTAAAAGAATTTTTTGGGTCCAAAAGAATCCTTAAGGAGTTGAACTCCACTTTTATTGCCTTAATCCCCAAAGTTGCTGGGGTAGATTCTATGGGAAAATTTAGGCCTATTAGTCTATGCAACTCTTTCTATAAAATAATATCCAAAGTGATGATGACAAGAATGTTGGCGATGCTTCCCTTCATCATATCTGAAGAGCAAAAAGGATTTGTTCCTGGTAGACAGATTCTTGATTCGATCATTCTTGTTCATGAGAACATTCACTCTCTCAGCGCTGCAAAAAAAGAAGGTTTCTTGATAAAGTTGGATTTGGCTAAGGCTTATGATAGAGTTGAATGAGATGTTCTATTTAAAATCATGGGGGCTTTTGGTTTTGATGGTAAGGTTATCAAAATAATTAGACTAATCACTACTCCTATGTTCTCTATTTTGGTTAAAAAATCTCCTACAAATTTTTTTAAAAACTCTAGAGGGCTAAGACAAGGAGACCCCATATCACCTATCCTTTTTACCATTCTGGCTGAAAGTATGAGTAGAATGATTCGTAAATTGAAACAAAGCAAAATTATCAAAGGTCTTCAACCTTCTTCTGCCAATGTGTTTTGCACTCATCAATAGTTTGTTGATGATACTATCATCATGGGATATTCTTCAGTCAAGGAGGCTGAAGCCTTCAAAACTGCTCTCAACTCCTATGCTTTGGCAACTGGTCAATTGGTTAACTGGGACAAATCAGCTATGTACTTTCTTAATACTCCAGTCATAAGACATCAGAGAATAGCCAATATAATTGGTTGTAAAGTGGACTTGCTGCCTTCTACCTACCAGGGTCTTCCTTTAGGGATGGCTCCCCCAAACTCTTTCTGGAATATGATCATTGATAAAATTAATAAGAGACTTGCAGGATGGAAAGGTTCAATGTTAACTCAAGCTGGGAAAATGCATCTCCTCCAAGCTACTCTTCAAAATTTCCCTGTTTATGCCCTCAGTTTGTTTGGTATTCCAGCAAAAATTTTTGAAACTATGGAAAGAATTCAGAAGAGATTCTTATGGTCAAGAGTTGAAGAAAAGAAGAGAATACCTTTGATTGCTTGGGACAAGGTGTGTAGACCAAAGAACAAAGGAGGGTTGGGGATTAAAATTATTAAAACTTTTAATAAAGCCCTTCTTGCCAAGCAATTATGGAGAGCTTTTGATACTAAGATAGACTGGAGCCAAATTTGGTTTGATAAATACATTAAGAATCAGACTATCCAAGGGTTCCTCAATGATGAAGATATCCCGGCTGGATCTTTCATATGGAATAGTGTTACCAAAGCCATAAAAGTTGCAAAAGCTGGAGCTGGATGGGTCCTTGGAAAAGGTGATAGAATAAGGTTTTGGGAAGACCCCTGGATGAAGAATGAAGCCCTATTTGATCAAAACAACAATCAAGTCATTGAAGAATGTAAAAGGAGGTTTGGGCTGATGGTTTGTGACTATTGGAAGGAGAATAAATGGGTCAATCTTGAGGACATCCATCCTGGTCTTTCCTCTATTCAGAAAGAGTTGCTGTGTTTTTCCCCTAACAACAATTATGATGATGTTTTCCTTTGGAAAAGTGACCCTAAAGGTGAATTCACAGTTTCTTCTGCTTATAAAAACACTTTTTCTCAAATCCGCAATCCTTTCTGGAATAAAGTTTGGAACAACATCCTGATCCCAAAAGTCAACATGTTCTTTTGGCTTGCTTCCTATAATAGCATCCTTACTATTGATAATTTAATTCAAAGGGGCTTCAATTTCCCTAACAGATGTGAGCTCTATCAGAAGGAGGAGGAATCAGTTGATCACCTATTTTTTCATTGCTCCTACACTTGGGAAATCTGGTGTAAAATATGGGAAAAATGGAAAATTAATTGGGTCATGAACAAAAGCATTAAGGATATAATATGGCAATGGAATTTTCCTACCAATTGCCAAATTATTAAAAACCTGTGGTCCCTGACCCTCCCCATGATATGCTGGGGCATTTGGAAAGAAAGGAATAACAAGATATTTAGGGAAGAAAAGTGTAATACTCAGGTTGTCTTTGAAAAAATATGCAGGGCTATAAAGGAGAACATCAACATCCCTCACAAGAATAATCAGCAATGGGCTATTATAAATTTGAATGATATGGAAAAAGGCATTATTACTGAATGGAACCTGATTGATAAGGTCTACAGAGTGGATAACAAGAAGAAGAGAGAAAACATTGTTTGGAGGTTCCTTGATTATGACTGGATAAAGGTTAATTTTGATGGGGCTGCTAAAGGGAACCCTGGAAAGGTTGGTGGAGGTGGAGTTATCAGAAATTCTCAAGGAAGGTGTATTGCTACTTTTGCTTCCCCTTTTGGAATCCAAAACAACCATGTGGCTGAAGCTATGGCCATGCTTAAGAGCCTCCAGTTAGCCCAGGAATTCAAATTTAAAAAAATATGGCTTGAAGGGGATTCCTTAAATATTATACAAGCCCTCAAAGGGATTAGTTCAGTCTCCTGGAATATTGCTAATATTATTACAAATGCTAAGACTATCCTTAATAACTATGTTAGCATTATTTTAACCCACACTTTTAGAGAGGGTAACAAGGTAGCGGATATCCTTGCTAATGAAGGGGTTAATTTGGAAAAGGGGATCAAATATATAGGGGAAGATCACATTAAGTGGGAGATTAAGGAACAATTATTTTTTGATCACCTTAATGGAGCAAGCAAATATTATGATTAAATTCTGGGGAATGAGTACCAATGACAGAGTATGGAGGCGGATGACCTGCCAGTCGATGAGTGCTTCTAGGCATCATTACCAAGAACACATGTGTGCGAGAGGTAATTGTAATAATATCCATGTTCATATGAACATGAAAGACAATTTCAAAATTGTGAAAGTATCTTTTCAAGCAAAAACCAAAAACACAGAGTTTTCCTTGCGGGCCGAGAGCTGTAACAGAGGTGATTGTAACCTGAAAAGTAGAATGGGAGGCAGCCTTAACAGGAATGAACCGTCCGGTTGTGAGAACTGGAAGAGTGAAAGGAAGGTGTGGAGAAGGCTCCACCAACACAGGTTCACGGATTACATGGAGAAGCTCCATGGTAGTAGAAGCTCTATTTCTCAGGGGTTCGCAAAAAGCTGGAGCAATAACAGGGCTACCCTGTTTGGGGAAATCTGGCACATTGATGAAAGTCTGATCTCGGAGGTAATGGGGCTCAAGATGGAGGGGACCAAATTCTATAGGGATAGAAAGTACGCCACTGAGGCCTTCAAAAACTTCCCTAAGATGGAGGACGAGAAGAGCAACCTGGAGAAGAAGGATAATATCTATTACTTCACCCCCCAACAAGTAAAACCTTTCTGGCAAAAAATTCTTAGGGCATTAATGGAATATTTAACCATGGATGGTAGGTTTACGAAAATTTACAATTATCACTTTGCCATCCTGAACCACTTCCGCCATGGGGTGAAAATTTCTTTGCCCTTCTATCTTGCTTCTTCTCTGAACGAGAGTTTGGCCAACCACATTAAAAAACCTAGCTCCTACTCTCTTGCGCACCAGGGTCTCATCCTGCTAATTTATGAATATATGAAGAATAAGACTATGGTAACAAAGGATGACCCTTTAATTCTCAATGCTCAAACTTCTGAGAAAAGCATAGACTCTGGTTCGACTGAGGAGACCAAAACCCCTTCCCATAAAAAAAGGAAGATTAATGTGCAGGAAGAAACGGATGTGCTTTGTGAGGAAGAAGAAGGAAAAAATAATGAAGAAATTTCTGAAAAGGAGATCAATAAGGAGGAGGAGTATGGGGAAGGAGAGGAAGGGGGCAATTATGAGAATTGTCAACATAATATTGTCGGCTCAGAAATTGAGAAAGAGGCTCTGAAGCCTAAGGAAGGTGAAAACCCTAATGAGGAGGAGAAGGAACAAAGAAAGGATTCTGCGGAAACCATACTGAATACCGCCCACAATTGCACCCTTGAATTCTTCAACTTTCAAAAGTGGGTGGTGGAAAACATTACCAACATGCAGGGTAAACAGAGGGAATTGGAAGTTAAGGTCAACAAGTTGATCAACATGTCTGATTCTGGGAAGCAGCACGAGGAGATGGAGAATAGTGAAGCGGAGGAAGAAATGGAAATGGAAGAATGGCAGGAGAAATACTTGATTAAAGGCGACCTAAAACACCTGGAGGACGTCATCAAAATTCTGAAGGAATAGGTGGAGGAGGATAAGGACAATGTCAATGCCTGGATGGCTAGAAACGAGAAAGCCCTGAAAAGCCTTATGGATCATAGCTTCCAGGTTCTAAAAGTCTTCTCCTAGAACATGAATGCGCTAGTGAACCACCTGGAAAAGAAAAACCAGGAGAAGGACCTCGTGGTTATTGAAGATGCTCCTACTTCCAGCCTAAAACACCAGAGCTCTAGGTGCAGAACCAGGCAGACTATGACGAAGAAGGAAATGAAGATGAAAGATAGCCAGACTACTCAAGAAAATACTGATTTGAGGGAAGCGGCAAAAGCTATGATGCTTTTGGTAAAGGATGCAAAAGAAACCATGAAGAATTTCTAATTGTTGTCCTTGTTGGGCTTGAGGCCAATTTCTTGCTGGCCTTTTGCTTCCTTTCCTTTGTTGCTGGTCTTTTTGCTGGTGTTTTGCTGGTGTTGTATTTTGTTGCTATATTGAATATCTTTCTTATGTAAATGGGTTTCGGGTCCCTTAAAACCTATTTTTAATTAATCAAAAACAACACTTCATATGGCATATATATATGTGCAAAACTTTGATCAAGGCATGCCTTGACTGGGCATGTCTCTTGACATGCCCGATCAAGACATGTCTTGATCGTATTAATTAAATGTCGATTCATAACAAACTTGTTTACCGATACCAATCAGTGTCATTTCAAATGCTGATAATTATTGTTTTAACCCGATAACAAATTAGTGCATTATTAATGCGATAACTATGATAGTTATCATATGATAACACCGATCTATGTTATCATATGATAACTATGATAGACATAATTAATGTGATATGATAAACATGATCACAACATAATAAATATGATAATAACACGATCGATGATAGGTTTGTAAATGTTGTTCAAGTGTCGATATATGCAATTCGATACTTGGAATCATGAAATACATATAAATATGATTATAACAAGTTTATTTAATCAAACTGATTGATCAACATGAAGTCTACCATTTGTTTGTAATTTCATCAATAAGGTAGATGATTGAATGAGAGATAAATGAAGTCTCTCATTCAATCATTTATCTGACCGACGCTACTTAGTTTCAACACTCCCTCTTAGCTAGGGAAGATAAATGGAGAACTACTTAAACTTTGAAATAATCATCTAATTATATAGCATCACATTTCTCATG